>NC_034605.1:59410614-59439990 GCF_900095145.1 Mus pahari | reverse complement strand
GGCCATATAACTTCTATCTGTGTGACCTTGAAACAGGGCCATATAACTTCTATCTGTGTGACCTTGAGCAGGGCCATATAACTTCTATCTGTGTGACCTTGAAGCAGGGCCATATAACTTCTATCTGTGTGACCTTGAAACAGGGCCATATAACTTCTATCTGTGTGACCTAGAGCAGGTTCTATAGCCAATTCCTGCTCCTGTCTCTATGCCTATAAAACTGAGATAACAGGAGTATCAACACAATAGAATTAGCCTGAGGATTAAATGCCGGGAACCTTCAAGGCGACCAGAAGAGTAGCTGACACGAGGCAAAGGCTAAATGGCATTTTGTTTCCTGCTGATATGCCAGAAAATTCCATGTATTCTTAGCAAATGTGTTAGTTACATGAAATGTATTTATAATATAGGATAATAAATTGTCTTTTCTATATTGTAATAGGTGATCTCATTCATCTGAAGGGTCTCTGATACCATCTGTTGCAAAGAATACACACACACACACACACACACACACACACACAGAGAGAGAGAGAGAGAGAGAGAGAGAGAGACAGACAGACAGACAGACAGACAGACAGAGACAGAGAAACAGACAGCTGTGTATTCTTGGGGCCTGCATATATTAGGCAAGTGTTGTACCAGTAAACTACACAATTTCTAAATGGCTGTGTCTAATTCAGGCTGTGGCTAATGAACTCCAGACACTTTAATCCACCTCATCCATCCACAGCTTCCCCGCCGTAGGGTAGTGGCTGCAGGGTTATTTTCTGCCTTCTTACCTCCCGATGCCCGTCTCCTGCCTCCTCTGAGACACCTTTCCTTTCCTACTTTAACCACAGTGCCTACTGCCTATCTGAGAGGTGGGGCACGCGGCCCAGGGAGTTAGCAGGGTACTTTAGCCATCTAGGCCACTGTGATTAGCTCACATATGGACAGTAAGCTAACGACACCTATCATCCCTTAGTAGATGAGAGATGCCAGGATGTCAAGAGAAAAAAGTTTTCCCTCTCTCTGTTTGCGCTGGTTCTGAGGCTGACAGGGACCATCTTGGTACCATATGGGGGAAATCTGTTTGGAAACAAAGCCAACGCAGAGAATCAGAGCTGAGGTAACAAATGCCTGTCAGAGTCTGAGTTTCTGGATCCAGCTTCCCCTGAGGCTTCGGAGACGCTTCTTAGACTTTCCAATGACTTTAGCCACTAGGGTCTATTCCTCTGTGTGAAAGTATGTGTCATGAGTGTGCATGTGTGTATGTGTGCACATGTGTGTGTGCATATGTGTCATGTGTGTTTGTGTGCATACATGTGTGTGCATGTGCATGTATTGGTGTGTGTGCATACATGTGTGTGTACATGTGTCTGTGTGTACTGGCTAGTTTTGTGTCAACTTGACACAGCTGGAGTTATCACAGAGAAAGGAGCTTCAGTTGGGAAAATGCCTCCATGAGATCCAGCTGTAAGGCATTTTCTCAATTAGTGATCAAGGGGGGAGGTCCCCTTGTGGGTGGTGTCATCTCTGGGCTGGTAGTCTTGGGTTCTATAAGAGAGCAGGCTGAGAAAGCCAGGGGAAGCAAGCCAGTAAAGAACATCCCTCCATGGCTTCTGCATCAGCTCCTGCTTTCTGACCTGCTTGAGTTCCAGTCCTGCATCCTTTGGTGATGAACAGCAGTGTGGAAATGTAAGCCGAATAAGCCTTTTCCTCCCCTACTTGCTTGTTGGTCATGATGTTTGTCCAGGAATAGAAACCCTGACTAACACACTTTATATGTGTGGGTGTGCATGTGCGTACATGCATGTTTGTGTATGTGTTCTGCTCAAGTGCATGCGTGAGCAGGATCTCTTGTCTGTTGCTGTTGCGCTGTTCTGTGTACTCTAGAGCTCTGAGCTCAGGCCATCAGCTCTGGGCAGCAAGCACTTTGACCCACAGAACTACTCTCTCCCCATCAGCCTCCTACAGTCTGCTTTTGCTTCTACAAGTTACACTTCCATCTCTTGCGACATCTACCATGGCAGGTTCACTGGATGTGTTAGGCACAGATTTGAAAGTCTGATGTTAGACATCTTGCCCCCGCTGCCTGGTCCTGCCCCATGGCAGTTTTCCATGTCAGGCGTGACGATGGGATGGTGGTGATGTACACAAGTCTTCTGTCTGCCTTTGCCACGGACGCCACGTGGCTTCTTACACTGCTGATGATGGTGTTTTCTTCCTTGCTTCTCAGGGGAACTCGCTGTGATGACTTTGACGTGATGGGATATAATTGTTCGATGTGTTTGATGTTTCTGGGGGGAGGATCTTTTGCTACCCATCTTTAGATCCACCCCAGAGCCAGACATAGTGACACTCACTTAGAATCTCAGTACTCAGGAGGTGGGAGCAGGGAGATCTCAAGTTTGAGACCAGCATGAGCCCCACAGCGCACACGCTCACACATGCTATGGCGTCGACACCAACAGCTCCTTACGGGGAGCCGGTCACCAAGCTGCCTGAGCAGATTCCCAGCCACGTGTGGGAAAAATCAACATCTTGTTCTGCAGCCCACAGAGATGGGGGTTTGTTCTGTGGCAGTGGGCAACCAATCCTTTTTTTTAATGATTTACTTATTCTTAAATTCAAGAAGATGGTAAACATTTACTAAATGCCTACCAGGGATTAAGCATGTTTTAGATGTCAGGGATATTAGACAAAACAGATAAAAACCTAAGTTACTATGGTGTCAATGTGTCATTGTAAAGGATGTATTGTTGTTGCTTCAGCCGTGGTGGTGGGGTGTGTAGATTCGTGCACGTGAGTATAGTTGCCCCAGGAGGCCCCGATGCATGCTGGAGTTACAGGGGTTGTGAGCTGCCAACACGGTGCTAGGAAGAGCCAGAAGCACTCTTATCCATTAAGCCGTCTCCAGATCATCCTTTTTTTAAGTAGAAAAGCTGATAATTGTTAATATGTAACAAGGGGGTAGGGACCTGGCAGGAATCTAGAACCTCAGAGGGAGGCTGGGAGAAAAATGAAGAGGATGCAGAGAGTCTGTGGCTGCTGTGTGGCTGCGGTTGGTTCCAGAGGGCAGCCCTCCACTCTCGATCCAGCATCAAGACTTACCGCTCCTACCTGGAAACTATCTCCGATTCATCTGATTGTCCTCATATCTGTTGTCTCGGACAAGCAGCACTAGATCCAAGCCCAGCTCGCTACCTCATACCTGTGTGGTGTCTGACGCTTCCAGCTTTGAAAATTGAAATAAGAATGTTAGCCTTTCAAGGCCTCTCACTGGATTTAAAATGAAACCCAGACCCACCCCCCTCCCACTGCCTGCCCAGAGGGCCATCTTCCCACCTTCAGGTGTCACAGGTTCTCAACAAATCAGAGCCTTCGAGTATATGCCCCACCCCCAACCCCCAACCCTATCCTTCTATGGTGGAAACTTCTGGAATGCCATGCCAGGTAGCAGAGAACAGTCTTTGTTACTCCTCAACCCGCATCTCTGCTTAGATGTGTGTTTCTCACAAAGGCTCGTCCCTGCCACATCCGCACTCTCCCCCTCCCTCTTTACCATGTCTACTTCTCAGTTCTCCCTTTCACACTCAGAGAACATCCAGTTCTCGACTTGCTGGGATTCACTTCTCACAGGTCAGGACTTGATCAAAGTCTGCATACCCCACTGTAATTAAGTTCCACTTCACAGCTGAATGCAGGCCCTCAATTATTATGTACTAAGGTATGACTCCCTCCTTCCTGGGACAGAAAATCAACCTTTAGATTTAGCACTCATTCATTCATTTATGCATGCATACACACACACACTCACACACTGTCTCACACATACACACTCACACTGATGCACATGCAATACAACAGTATGTATGCATAAGGGCTAGAGATGGCTCATCCATAAAGTACTTTTTCACACAATCATTAAGCCCCAAGTGCAGATCCCAGCACCCATGTAGAGAACTAANCATAGCAGTTTCTGCCTGGGACCCCAGCATGAAGGGGCTAAGGGCCGGAAGATCCCGAGGGCTTTCCAGGCAGGCAGTCTAACTGAATGGAGAGACCCAAGTTCAGTGAGTGACCCCACCTAAAAAAAAAATAGGGTGAGAAGTCATTAAGGAATATAGATATTCAACATCAACTTCTGGCTTCCACACACTCACACGTGTACATACACATGCATGCACATATACTCACACACACACATGTGCACACACACTCGCATGCACTCTCTCACACATACACTCACAACACATACTCTCGTACACACATTCAGACACACACACTCATACATGCTCACACACACTCACACTTACACTCTTCTCACACACAATATACTGACGCACATGTGCACAAACACACATACACACACACTCACACACTGTCTCACACATACACACTCACACTGATGCACATGTGCACACACACACTCTCACACATGCTCTCACACACATACAATACACTGATACACATGTACATGAACACATACACTTACACACAGGCAGTGACTCCTATGTGCTAGGCATTGTGTTAAGCAATGGGGATTGTGCTAAATGAAGTGTCAAACATCAGGCATACAAAGATGTTTTTCCTGCCCTGGTGACACTCCCAGTCAATCTCCCAGTCTCCCAGTCTCCTGAGCATGCTTGGTGTGTTTTGTCTTCAAATTTCTCAAATATTTCATGTAAGAACTAGAAATGAGAAAATAAAAATCTGTCATTTTCAATCTGCCTACCCAACTGTCCCCCGTGGAGGAGATGAGTGGGACCTTCAGCCCCTTCATGCTGGGGTCCCAGGCAGAAACTGCTATGTTTAGTTCTCTACATGGGTGCTGGGATCTGCACTTCAGGCTTAATGATTGTGTGAAAAAGTACTTTATGGATGAGCCATCTCGTAGCCCTTATGCATACATACTGTTGTATTGCACACATGTATGCATGCATACATGAATGAATGAAGGAGCTCCTTGTTTGGCAAAAATTGGCCGTGAATAGAGACCATTCAGTTGAAAAACATGTAAAGTAATGAACTTTCCTGAGGTGAACATTTTACCCCTAAGCAATGAAACTACTCAAGGTCATCATTCAAATGCTAAGTAGAATCAGATTTACTCTAGGAAACTCTTCCTGAAATATAGATTTTAAAGAAGGACCTTCAGGACTTGGTGTGATGAAACAAACTTGTAATTCTAGAGGCAGAAATAGAAGGACCGTGAGTTCAAAGCCAGTCTGGGTTTATAAAGAAACCCTGTTCAAAAAAGAAAGGGAGAGAAAGAGAGGAAGAGAAAGACAACAAGCACCCCAAATTTACAGTTACAGGTTTTAAAGATAAATACATATTTATTGGAAACTTGAAATCACAGAGAAAAGACAAAAGTGCTTGAATCCCTATGAATAAGAATAGCTGTGGTCCGCAGGCGGAGAAGTATCTTTATCTACCCATCTTCACACATGGGTAAGTGACAATACACACTGAACAAGGTCTTACTTGTCCTCTTCTGTACTTCATGAAATGCCACAGGTAACTTACAACTCAGTGACAGCTACTAACATTATCATCTTTACTATTTTTTTTTTTTTAAATTAAGAAACTATAGTATGAACCACTAAAAAAAAGTGCCACTGTCACCATATTCTAGACTGGTCCACGGCTCCACGGGTGGTTTTGGCTCTTCCTAAAAAGACACCTTCCGGTGTCTTTCTGTGGCTGGAGAGATTGCTCAGTGGTTATGAGCATCTGCTGATGTTCCAGAAGACTTAAGCTTAATTAAGTCTCACAACCGCCTGGAACCAGAGTACCAGGGGGCCGGATGGCTGTCCCGTCTCCTAACCCATCTCTTCCCCGGTCTTATAGTTCTCTTCCTTCTCTGTGAGGACAGATTGAGTCTTAGAAATCTTCTCTTGGCATTAGGTATTCTGGGAAGTGTGTCAAAAGGAAAGGCAGTGGGACGTGTAAGGCAGTGAGGGGGTCGTACAGCCGTTTGCCATGCACAGAAATGGGAGTTCCGTGAAGCTAGTTCTCAAGTGCATCCAGGCAGTCAGAAACAAAGCTAGAACTCACATCCAACTGAGCCTAACCACTGCACGACACTGCCTCTTGGCTCCATGAAACACAGAACCATCCTCAACTGTGTATTCCGACAACAAGGATTTTCATGCCAAACGTTAGGGAGTCACAACGCTCTGAGAACTGAGCTGGGAAAATAACAGGTTACTAAGCAAAAGAATAAATAAATAAATGTGTTGGTGCACATAATTGCAATTTGTAATCAGAATCCATGTCATTTGGTGGCGGCAAAGTCATACAGAGCAAGCAGGCCATAAAACTTTATTCTAACAGCCTGGCGAGGGCCCTGGGCAAGATTTAAAGGGCCCTAATTGAATGGAGTCTGTGTTCCAGCATGCTGATCTGGGAGGAAATAGGAAAATAGTGAAACCTATTCATTCTCTTTGCTCAGTGGCACATGATCCTGTGACTGCGCTGTTGACAACACGTGGGTGTTACTATCATGCCACATTAGAGGCAATTTGGACTGATGAATCAAGTCAGGGAAATTATTCAAAGTCAACACGAGCTCCCTGACTCACGTGGAGGTGGTGTAAGGTTTCCACAACAAAGAAGAGCCACCTGCATGGTGCAGCCTGGCTGTGATCTGAGCAGCGGCTTCCATGAACCCAGCTTCAGAGAGTCCTGTTGCATTCACTCTAAGCTAAACACTGCAGCTCAGACTTTTGAAAAAGCAAGGAAGAAGGTCACATGATGTCTCCACTCTGCTGTGTCGTGATGGAGTAGAAGGGGCCCCTACCAGGTCACCTTGTCAGAATCAAGAATCTGTGTGAATTCAGTAGACCAATGTGGTCCTGGCTCTGATGGCCCCGAGGTCAATCAAAAGCCATCTGGGGGTCTGCTTCTAGCTTCAGGGCCACGGGAAAATGAGTGTTTCTTACAAATCATGGAATGTTTATCTCATTTGCTTATGATTGCTGGATGAGATCCTATTCTGATCTGTGGTATGCAATTTGCTTTCTGATTCACTTATACCCTTTAAAAACATTGCTGATTGCCCTTTATGGGTCAGGTCCTTGGCTGGACACTTGGGATGGCTTAAAAACAAAAACAAAAACAAAAACAAAAACAAAAACAAAAACAGCCCACTCAGGAGTCCTGTTCACACAGACTATAACAAAAGTCAGACACAAATTGTTCTACATCTAGTCTGCCCAAGACAGCGCCCCCCCAGTACCCTGCTTATTTTTCTGATCATCTTTGTCTCTTCTAAACTTTTCAAGTATAGAGCTTTCCCCTTCTCTCTACTTATCTCCTTCTTAACTGAGATAACAAATAGACAAATTGGAGTGACAAGAAGCATGCACATACATGTAATGTGCGAACAAGCACACACGCACAAACACCACACACACATACACACACACACACACACACACACACACACACACACACACTGACTCCCTAAGTACTTAGCATGTAAGAAAACTGGTATCACTGACAGACAAGCAAACCTCATACACACGATGACATGATGTTTCAGCTTGAGGAACCCCCACCCCCACCCCCAGTGCCAGATCTACTGGGTCATCATGTATCATTTTATTAGCAAGCTGATACTCACCAGCTAAGCAAACTGGGAGAGCAATTTCTAGATTCAGGCTCAAATGCTGAATGGTTCCTGCGTACTACATTTGGAGACTGGTAGAAACTCTAAGACAGCAACAGTAACCATCTCTTGCTTTTACACTAGACTGGTTTTATTCCTTACAATTGAGAAGGAGGGGTGAACATGGGCTCCTGGTGGCAAATGAGGTACATCTAGGAGTATGGTGTGGCAATACCATTCTTTAGCCCCAATGTCCTTCTAATCTCTGATTGGACATTGCTACCAGGCTTCTAGAATAACAACAGCCCCCAGAATGGCCTTCCTGTTCTTTTATCCCCAGATTTCTTGGTAGTTAGAACTCTATAAAGAAAAACTCCATAGCCCACTATTACCATGCAAAATGACGCTCTCTGTTTGAAAATCATGGCAAGCTGCTGCTTGAGAGAGAAGTGGCTTTTGCCACCCTCTGTCACCTGCAACTTGTCAGGCAGAGCGTGTTGGTCATCACTTGGACCGCCATGGCCAGAACTGCCTCTACTTCAGTCAATCACAGGGCTAAAGCCAATCTAAAGCCAATCACCGACGCAAAAAAGAAGGTAGCTATGTTGTGAGCAGAGCAGACACCATGGGCTTCCTGCAACCCATCCCAGCCAGAGCAAGCACACAAAGTCAGAGCCAGGGCATCTGCTTCAGAGAGATAGCTTTCCGACATAAGGCAGGCATTGGCTTCCAGTCATGTACACACCGGGCATGCTTTCATTCATTCTCTACTCTGTGTATGTCAATGTAATATGTACACATAGATACCACACTATGTGATGGCGGGCGCCAGGCACAATGACCAGCAACAGTCGACCTGCTCACTTGGACTGTGTAACCCAGCTGGAGGAATGAGGCAACAACCAAAGAGCCACGCTGTGTGAAAAAGGAGCCTGGGATGAGACAGCTACAAAGCCAGAGGCTTGGCAGCCTGTTCTGCTTAAGGAGAAGACATGAAAGGACCTGAATAAGTTAAGTAAGGGTGTCGGGAGGCATAGGGCTGAATGAGCCTTCAGGAGCATGTCTGAGGGGCACGGAGATGGATGAGCCTTTGGAAGGATGTCTGAGGGACATAGGGATGGATGAGCCTTCAGGAGGATATCTGAGGGGTATGGGGGTGAATGAGCCTATAGGAGGATGTCTGAGGGACATAGGGATGGATGAGCCTTCGGGAGGATGTCTGAGGGGTATGAGGGTGAATAAGCCTTCAGGAGGATGTCCAAGGGGCAAAGGGATGGATGAGCCTTCTAAGTAGAGTGATCCCAGCAACATGAGCGATCATAGCGGTGACTATGAGAAACCAAAGACAGTTCAAAGCATTGGGGAGAAGGAGCAGAGTGAGGGAGCTTGCACAGGTGGATAGGGTACATCCATCAGGGCCTGGAGGACACCAGAGGGTTCCAGAACTGTCTCAAACTGAACCAAATGTCAGCAGCGGTGGACATCAAATTCTTCTGGGTCTTCGGTAGTTACTTTGATGATGAGAAGTGGGTGCCAGAGAAAGTGATTGCAGAGGGGGAGGTGTCAGGAACACACGGGTACTTAAACACCAGTCTTAGCCTTCATCTGACCTTTCAGGACAACACCACTGTCTTACCTGTGACTTCTACTCAGGGCCATTGCAAGACACCCTTCCCCTCACCCTGTCATGTATTGATCACCTACTGGGCCTTCCTGAAGCCTTGCAAAGTTCCTCTGCCATGCTCTGGTCCCCTACCTGCACACCCACTGATGGGCAGAGCGTGCTCAAGAAAAAGAAAGGGCATGGAAGGCAAGTGGGGGAGCACAGAGGGCAGGCAGGGGAGCACAGAGGGCAGGCAGAGGAGCACGGAAGGCAGTCGGAAGACTGAGTGGCTGTTTTCAATCCCCTGAGAGAGTAACCTTGAAGGGAATGTCCAGGAAGAACATCCCCAAAGTTAACAGCCAAACAACTTCTGTGCACAGGGCGAGGGCCCCAGGAGTTAATTCCAAAATGCTAAACAATAAGACTTGAACTAAGCCAACGCCTACACAATTCGTTCCTATCGAGTTACAACACACGATTTGTTTGCTTGTGTTTCGTTTCAATTATGGGGGCTTTAGTTATTGAACTCAGGCCAGTGTTGCAGTATGGCTGGAGCCCAGGCACATTTTCACTTGGTGTCTGGGCTGTGAAAGGATCCTCTTGTCCACAGTGCCCTAAGGACCGGAGTCTGACTCAGAAAAGTTCCTGGGTGAGGGATCAGCCCATCTTGGGTGAGGCTGGAGTAGGTGGTTCCCTTAGGTAACACTGTAAGCACCCGGTGTTTACCTCTGAACTGGAGGGAAATCCCAGAGAGTCCGATTCCAATGGCAAGACTGAGGAAGGCCTTTTATTTGAAGGGACTGCCTGGAAGGAAGGCAGAAAACATAATCATGTGACCCACCTCCTGGCCAGGACCTGGGGATTGCTCCCAGGATAAAGCCAGGATTCTCTCCCCTTCTGGCCTGGAGAAAGGATCGGGGACCCACCCGCTAGCCGCTTGAAACCAACATCTGGCCCTCCCACAGGACACACCAAGCTAATTGAACTTTTACATATGCAAATATTTTATTGAGTGGACTCTGCCTGATGTGAAAGCTTATGATTGTTCCAGGATCTCTTATAAATACACATCACATACCAACAGTGGAAGCAACTAACTAGGAAATGCTCTCGGGGAGGAGAAGGTGGCTTTGCCTAGGAGAAGGGTTGCCTGTTTTGAAACAGAACTCACTACTAGATGCTTCTTAGCCCTGTAATCAGCTAAGCCCCCATCTCTGTTCAGCTCCCCAGACCAAAAAAATCTCTCAACTATTGCTACTACTGGGAGGTCAGAGATAGGGAAGGGGACAGAGCTGGGGCTGGGCAGTGGGGCCACTACTCCTGTTCCTGGAGTCTGAGGGTCCTGAAAGATTCTTTCTCATTCCCTCTCCATGTATGCAGCCTGGGAACTCTGCCAAGAGATGCTTTGGGATTTGGTCAAAGACCAGGAAAAAAAAAAAAAAAAGGTGGACCACGGATTCATCAAGCCAAGGAGAACAGAGAGAAAGAAGGTTAGCCCCAAGCCCCCAAGCACAGCGAAACACATGAGGAGGCTCTTCCTGACAGCCAGGGTGCCGGGCATGTGCTAATGGGGTCAGGAGGGACTTCAGAGTCACTGCAAGGGAAGGACTTGGGGTCTGTAAGGGTGACAGGGGGTTGGGTTATGTGGCAGAGAAGGGAACTCATTGCTTTGTGTCAACGTTCTCTAGGTTGAAGATGGGACAGGTATGGGGGTCTGAGCTGTGTGCAGCAGCCTGTGTTTACTGAGGAAGGGGGAGGGGAAGCCAGAGTACGTGGACAAGATATGCACGGTATTGAACCAGACAGTCTGGGAGCTTAGACTCCTGCACAGTGACAGTGACAGTGACAGTGAAAGATTGAGCTAGGCTGTCCATGGCACACTTTTACTGTGCTTATTCAGGCTCCAGTCCCAACAATCATTGTTTCTTAACTAGCAGGTGCTTGAGTCAACCCCACTGTTTTCCCCTTATTGAAGAAATGACTGGTTAATAAAGAAGGGGGTCCAGACATCCTTTAACCTGGATTACATTCTCCCTCTATCCATTCCAAATAGGATGAGAAGAGGATGTGTGTCTGTGCAAACATATGTGTGTGTGCATGTATGTGTATGCATGTGCACGTATGTGTACACATGGGCTCTGTGTGTGCACGTGCATGTGTTCATGTGTGTGTATGCCTGTGCATGAAACTCCACCACCGTCTGGATGCAGCTGTTAGGAGGAGGAGCAGCCATCAGCCATGGCCTCCGGCCCTACCCCTCCGTTCACCTTCTCTGCTCTGCTTCCTGAGCCCCATCGGAATTCGTGTTCCCTCAGACCCTTGCATCCTGTGTTCTCCCTCTCTTTCCCCAGAGCACATGCTCACCACTCATGAGCTCTTCCCTTTCCACTGCCAGTCCTCTCACGGGCTCCCACATCACGTGTTTGTCATGGCTTCCCAAGCTAGAGCATCGCCTTCAGTCTGGGTTCCCAAACAGCCTCTTTGTTTTCAGAGCACACATTGATCTGGTGGAAAGTAGCTTCCTTCCTTCTGCATGACTAGAAGCTAGCCTGGGGTCCAGCCTCTAGCAGGTACTGAAAAAAAAAAAAGTTGGTTGAGTATAAAAAGGAATGGGGGCCTCTGGAAACTACTTACTGGTTCATTAATTTATCTAACGTAAATTTAATAGAATGGCTTCTACAGGATGCCAGGCACTGGGCCAAGAGCTTTTTACTTCATAGCAGATTTCAGATTCCTGTCTTCAAGGGGCTCACACTATAGCGAGAAACAAAGGCACGTGCGTGATGAAGACCGGTAGATGGTGGCTGTGCCGGCTAGTCTTACGTCAACATGCTACAAACTAGAGTCATACAAGGGGGGAAACCTCACTTGAGAAAATGCTTTCATAAGATCTGACTTTAGGAAGCCTGTAGGGCATCTTTTAAAATGAGTGACTGATGTGGGAGGGCCCAGCCCATTGTGGGTGGGACACCCCACGCAGGTGGTTCTGAGTTCTATAAGAAAGCAGGCTGGGCAGCCATGAGGAGCAAGCCAGTAAGCAGCACCCTTGCATGGCCTCTGCATCAGCTCCTGCCTATAAGTTCCTACTCTACTTGGGTTCCTGCCCTGACTTCCTTCAGTGATGGACTGGTACCTGGAAATGTAAACCAAATAAACCCTTCCCTCTCCAGCTTGCTTTTTGGTCAGGTGTTTCATCACAGCAATAGAAGCCCTAAGATAGTAGCTCAGAGGAGACAGATGATACTGTATAGCTAGATGGCGGACAGATGTCTCTTTAAAGATTGGATGCGTGAGGTGACATCCAAAGCCAGAGTAAAACCTAGCCAGGACAAGGAAAGGGAGGAGAGAATTCTGGGAAAACGGCGTTGTACAGAGAGGCCAGCGGAGCTACAGAAACATTTCAAGACACAAAAGCAGCAGCGTGGCTGCAAATTGGGGAAGCGAAGGCTGCAGTCAGAGGCAGACCCCGGTCCACGCTGCCCCTCCCCTGCTCTTACAGAGCCCTTGTGGGTGGGGGGTTTGGGAAAGTTTTGGGAGTCCACTTTTTACTTCTCGCACGGCTGTGGAGCTCAGGTTCTGAGGAGAGAGGGCCCTCAAAACCAAATCACCCTTCCCTCCAATTCTAATCCAGCACTTGTCCTGCAAGGTTCCAAGAATGGACCTACCTGGGGTAAGAAGTTAGGATCAGGGCTTCATGTTCTCCTCACAAGGACCAGCCTTCATTCTGTTACCAGGGCAGCCACTGCTTCCCAGGTCATCCCTACCTCCATGCTATATCCTTCAAGGTCCACAAACTCCCTTCAGTGGGAGGATCTGCAAACCCCACTGGTCTAAGCATGTTGCCTTCTGAATTAAAATTGGTCAACAGCTCTCCCTTGGCTTAAGGTCAACTTCAGACATCCTGACCAGACCCCTGCCTACCACCAGGAACCAAAGCTTCTTTGCCCTCTTATCTCCCATCCCTCTCTCCTTATGGCACACACACATTGGATCATCTACACCCTCTGTACAGCATGCCAGGCACTCTTCTGGTGTCCATGGGCCATTGGATGCTCTCTGTGTGGGGAACATCTCAGAGTCCCCAAACAGAACCTGTGGAGTGACACTGGTCACACACTGCTGCATTTGTCACAGGGAACTATCTGAGACTAGGATACAACTCAGCTTCTTTGTTCCCAGTATCAAATGACATCAATTCAAGTGTGCTGGTGGTTAGTGTCCATAAACTGGGCTCAGAGTCCAACCAGCCACTCAACGTTTGCTGACTAAGTAGATTAATGGGGTTCTCTGCTCCTTAGGGTATCCCCCCAAATCTAACATTGGGCCTGGCACAGTGGGTGATCATTAAATGTGTCTGGAATGAGATGAACAAGTTCCAGCACAGAGCACCCCAGAGCCACCCATGAGCCAGCCATTCCTGGGCAACAAGGCAGGAGGGAACAGACAACGGTAGGTCCCCACTAGTGATCCTGAGTCTTAAATATGGAATGTGAGCAGAAACTGAATGTGTAGAGCTATGACTTGGAGCTCTCTCCTCCCTGGAAGTGCCATTCTCCAATCAAGTCCCCTGTCCTAATAGACTACTACTATGCTAGAGCCATCTCCTTGCCTGATATGCATATGAAGTCCCCAGCTGTCCACCTCTCTCTGGTCTGCAGCTGTGAGGATGCTTTCCCATGGCCCCATGCCGACTGTGTCTCCGGCCCCTCCTCTCCTAGAGAAGCCTCCTCCATTGCCCATGATTTACATGAGCTTCTAGGTAGAGACCCCTTACTCTTAACGACATGGCCTATAAAGGACTTCTTAACACAGGTAGCATTCTTTCTCCCATCTCAGTGCCTATAATGTTTGTGGATGGCAGCCATGGTCTCCACTGCTACCTAGCCCTTGCTCTCTGGACATCCACAATTGGAATAGTCACCAAGCCCTGAGACCAAGACTAGCCACTCAAGGGTGGCTGAAGGCTCAAAAGAAGGCAGAGGGCAAGCCAACAACACAGAACTTTGAATATAGAACAGACTGGTGGGTATTTTGTAATTGCTCCGATTTTAGTGAAGTCACTGAGGTTGAGAGCAAACTGAGGTGACCCTCAAGATTTTCTTTTTTAGACGAAGTCTCACTGTATCGGGCAAGTTTCTCACAAACTAGAGATTCCGCTATCTCTGCATTTGGAGGAGTTGGTATCATAGGTGTGTGCCACCATACCCTGACCCAAGTCACATTTTTGAGTGATTTTTAGTCAATTATGAGAATCTGAATCCCAGACTTTAATGCCTCACTGTGTGGCTCTGAAATTTGTACAGAGGATTTGGCTTTTTAGATGATAAAAATGTTGGCTCGAATTTATGGAAAGGAAAATAATTCTAAGGGTCCAAGTAAACACCCTCGGAGGCACTTCCCCTGCTCTGTCTCAGGATGTGTGTTGGGCAAAAAAAAAAAACAAAAAAACAAAAAACAAAAAAACACAGAGTGCCAGCTTACTCTCTTCATCTCCATCATCCTGTCCCAAAAATCTGCTGCGAACACCTGCTGCACAGACCTGGCCCCAGGTATTTGGCATGCGACTGTCAATCAGCAGGTAGAGTCCCAGCTCTCCTGAGGGCTACACTCCTGCGTGGTGCTGGAAGAGAACTTAGGATAGCTTAGGATAGCTTGCTGCCACTTCCTTTACTAGGATGGAAAACAAGTCCTTTGCTGTGGGAGAAATGGCCTCCTTCCCTCATCATGCATGCCCATCACTGACAAGGATGGGTGTGCTCTGGGATCCAAAGATTAGTTGTGATTTTCTGGGCGGCACCTTCTAAATATGCGAGTGTGTCACATTATACCCTGTGAATCTTCTCTGTGTCAGAAAGGAGAGAGAGACAGAGACACAGACACCACAGACAGACAGACAGACAGACAGACAGACAGACAGACAGAGTGCACTTGCCTAGTTGCCAGAGCCTTCCTTTAGAAATAGCTTTTTAAATTTGTAGTTGGTGGACATCCTCAGTTTCATCAGAATTAAGGAAACTACACTTCCCATAGTTCTCATGGGGTCCAGACCAGAAAAGAAAGAGCTGCTTCTGAGGCTCTGGGCTTGCTGGCTCTGGAGCTGCAGCCCTTGTCTTGCTGGTGCGGAGACTTTGCAGCTCCTCTGTCTGTGAGAGCCAGCTGCTGTGGGTGGAAGGTTTGCACCCCTTCCTATTGCCTCCAGCACCCACCACAAAGTGATGTTAAGAAGAGGTGGGGCCTCTGGGGTGGGAGCTTAGGTCATGTGGCTGCCATCAGGATCAGTGCCCATAAGCACAGTCCAAGAGATTTCCTGTCCCTGTCCTGTCCCCTCACAAAGAAAGCAGGAAGCCAGGGAGATGGGAAGAACTGACCCAATGTCCAGAGTTCCCAGCCTGGGTGAGGGATGGGCTCCTCTGGAAGCCCCTCTTCCTCTGTTGGCTCTGACCCAGATCTGTTCACAAACGGGAGCCAGGCTTGGCGCAGAGATCCATGGGAAGAGATGGGCAGAGGGCTGGCCCGGCATCCAGATGCCAGGCTCACTGCACCCTGCTCAGACTTCACATTCACTGAGCTGAGCCAGGGCTTGGTGTTAAGAGTTGTCATCAGAATCAGACCCCTTCACTGCTTGTACTTCAGGTCCTGGCAAAACCATACCTACTATCCACCAAAGATCTCTCCAAAGAGCATAAATCAATCCCTCTCTATCTGTCCTGCAGGCTGTGTGTGTGCCACGGAGTCCCAGCCCTCAGGTTCATTTGCTCTGTTCCGTTCATGTGTTTGTCCTTAATCATTCCTCCTATGATTTTTATTTATTTTATTTTTATTTTTATTTAGGCCATAGGCAGTGGATCCCTCTGAGTTTAAGGCCAACATGGTCTACAGAGTTCCAGGACCACCGTGGCTACACAGAGAAACCAAGTCTCAAAAAACAGAAACAAAACAAAACAAAACAAAAAAACCCTAAATTAATATATGTTAATTAGAGGTCAAGTACCACAGGGACCAGTAGCATAGAGAGGACAGGAACCCTGCTGACAGCCATTAGCCCTCTACCAAGAAGACAGCAATGAATATAGTTCATGGCTATTCATGCACTGCTACCCCCTAAATCTCACTCCGTGTGACACTTTGCCATCGTTGCCCTCCTAACATATATCTTCAGCCTTTAGAACTCTACACTAACCCATCCTGGTATGACCTTAAGCAGCTCCAAATGGATGCTTTTGCTTCCTCTTGCTCTTTACTGCCACTACAGAGCTGACATGGTGAGCATGCGTGCATCTGTGTGGATCCGGAATGAGCTCCTGGGCTGTTGGCAGTCCTCCCCTGTTGCTGGCAGGATGTGAACAACAGGCTCGTACCTGTGCCTCAGTGGGAGCATGCGCACCTTGGTGCAGGCGTGTGCACCTCGGTGCGGGCATTGGCACCTCGGGTGCGAGCATGTGCATGCTTCCACAGGACAGAGGATGGGTGTGCCTTTAGTTTTGAGAAATCCTGCCAAATACTGTAAGAGGGTTGAGCCAGTTTCTGCTCTTACTGGCAGAAGCCGAAGCACTCAGCTGTGCTCTGGGGTTGACTTGGCTTTTACTAAAGGGCCACTTTAGAACACAGAGAAAATGCCGTCTTTGCCTTGGCCGTAGGATTTCTGCGTGGCGTGTGATGGCAGACATCTTCCAGCCCTGGCCAGACTGTCCCACAAAATGCTGTGTATGGGGAGAGAGAGAGAGGGAGACAGAGAGGGAGGGAGGGAGGGAGAGAGGGAGGGAAGGAGGGAGAGAGAGAGGAGACATTTTTTTTCTGAGAAATCCCACGAGACAGGCAGAGGCAGGAAGAGGGGGCAGAGCTAGCTGGGGAGCCTCCACACCAAGCCTTTCTCCTTACAAGGAGGCATAGCATCACTTTTCCCTGAGTAGATGGGTCGTATCTAAGGACACACACACACACCACCTGGCACATGACATGCACTCTCCTGTTTCCCGTGTCAGGGGCACCATCAGTTGTGAAGATGAAAACGTCTCTAGAGGTACCATTTACATTCCTCCTAGGCCCTTCAGATAGCTGAGCATCCATACAATGAGATCCAAATGCAATGTGTTTTGAGGGTCCACTGGAAATGGAATCTCCATAGGTTAGACCTCAGCAGTGCTGGAAGTGTTTAAAATTCGACCTTCTCTATCTCCCTAGTTCTACGTCCCTACTCGAAGGACGCAAGACTGTTAGGTGCGGGGTGTGTGTGTGTGTGTGTGTGTGTGTGTCTAGGTGGCCAGAAATGATTAAGGGAAAAAAGTTTAATATCTGAGTTCACTCACAAACATTCCAAATAAATCGTCACATCTCACCGGATGCTCAAATGAAGCCATGTTGGAAGATGGAAGATGGACTAATGCAGTGATCCCCATGGGAGGGACCAGTGTGGCTGGGATCGAATGTGAGTCCCAGCCATAGAGTTTTCACACGATACCTCAGTTGAGTGAGCATCCCAGAGGGACATCCCTAGGTCTCAGGTATGTCCGCAAGCCACAGGGTTTTCCCAAGGTTCGACGTACCAGGTGCCACCCAGGTGACTCTCAAACCAGCAATGAATCTTTAGTGCTTTTCAGACCCTGCCTGCAGCTTGGATTCCCAGGCAATTGTTTCAGAATTCATGGGCATCTTGGTTGGCTTTAGGGAGCTCCTCTGACCCACTGCCCAGAACCAGAACTGCTCCTGGCTCTAGGTTGTAACTGCCTTCTGGTTTCTCTCATCACCTCTTTCAATTAAGTCCTTTTTTAGAACACAATGCTAACAGGAGAACCCCTTCTTAGGACTTAGTCACATTAAGGTCTGGGCTCTGGTTTCTTTTCTTTTCTTTTTTTTTTTTTATGATTCTTTCTCTTTTCTTTCTTTCCTTAGGTTCTGTGAAGTGAGCAGTTGAAAGCCACAGCCACAGGCTGTGGACCCAGAAGAGAAGGGGCACACACCTACTTCCCACAGCGACCTTGCCGCCATGTGCCAGTCCACTATTCTACAACAATAAAATACCTGGGGTGGGTTACTTTGGAAGAAAAGAAGTCTGTGTCCTGATTTGCTATAAAGACCTATACAAACTTTGGGGGAAGGAAAGGGCTTAGTTCATCTTATAGGTTATAGTCTGTCACTGTGGGAAACCAGGACAGGAACTCCAGCAGGGCAGGAGCTTGAAGCAGAACCATGGAGTAACACTGCTTACTGGCCTGTTCCTCTGGGTTACTCAGCTCCCTTTCATATGCTGCCGGGCCCACTACCTAGGAATAGCACCGCCCACAGTGGGCCGGGCCCTCTTACCCTCCTTCTCAATTAGTAATTAAGAATGCCTCACAGACACAGACATGGTTACAGACCGCCCTGATTTGAGGTTTTCTCTTCTCAGGTGACTCCAGGTTTCTGTGAAGTTGAGAGCTGACAGTTTGTATCATAATTTTGAACAGAGAAGTCTCTGATGAGGGCTTATGGCTGAAGATATCACAGTGGTAGGGGTTCCATGGGGAAGGAAGAGGTCACATGTTCAAACAGGAAGCCTCAGACCAGGACAGAGGGCAGGCTCACTCTTCCAACAACTACAGACCTCAAGTATCTCATGAGACCTATACTAATGCCTTCTGAGGACAGCTCCTCCATTCGTGTAGGGTCCTGCCATGAGCTCCACCTCTTAAAAGGCCTGCTACCACCCACACCACTGCACAGGAGACCAACTTCTAACAAATCTTTGACAGACACGCTCAAACCACTGAGGAGGGCGAGGTGCCCTTCCAACCCAGAAAGCTTGAAAACATGCTCCTCCTCTTGGAAAAAGCCAGAACTCAAGGACAGAGATCCAGGTCAGCCCCTATGGAAAAAACACCAACGAGGGGGCCCTCCTTTTCAGTGAGGACCAATTTCCTAACGGGCACACATACAGGTGCCTTCTGTGACAAGTGGAAGAGAATTAGAGAGAGCTGAAGCTTACCAAAGATCTACCACTTGCTAATTGGGGCAATTCTCCACTGTCAGACACAGACTTTGTCCCTGTTTTACAAATGGAGAAACTGAGTCACAAAGAAGACAAGTGACTTTCCCAAGAAAGGCTTTTAGAGGAGGTCTGTGTCAACTGAAACGTGCAAGTGAAGAAAGCCCAAAAGAGAAAAAAGGAGGGGAAGAGTGGGGCTGGAGTTGGTGCAGTCAGGTGGACACTCCTTAATACCCGGTCCCAAAGGCTCTTGTGATGTCATACATGTTCTTCTCAGTGAGCTTACAATTCCCTGTAAACAGACCTGGAATGCCAACTTGAAAACCAAAGTCATTTCTCAGTACTCCCTTTTGTGTGTAGTCTTCAAATCTGGGCCTAGTGGCCCAGGCCTCTAATCCCAGCACTCGGAAGACCAAGACAGGAAAGTTGTGAGTTCAAGGCCAGCCTTGGGCTGCACAGTGTGGCCTGAAAGATAAAACAAAGCTCAGCTCAGCAAAGCAAAGCAAAACCCTTCGCCACTAGACAGAGACATTCCCGTGGTGGCTGTTATTTCCTGGCCGGCTGCAGTGAGTCACCAGGAAGGGTGCACCTGGCCAGTGTCAGGGCAAGACAGCAGGCGGAAAGGACAAGCAGGCCAAAGCCACATCAGTCAACATCCCAGAGAGCCAAGAGCAGTCCCCCGAACAGGATGCAATCTGCCATCCAGCAACAGACCCGGGCAAATCCTTCCTTTTCCAACAGCGCCTCAGTTGCCCTGATTCGAAAGCTGCAGAGCTGACGAGAAAGCTGCTTTCTGTGTTCCCTCCTGTTTCCAAGTGCCTCGCCTTGGGTCGGGGAGGTGTCCCCACCCCCCTATTCTCACCCCCATCCCCTCCTCAACTCCAGGCTTCGAAAGCTGCTTTGCGTCTTGTTTTTCCGCAAATACTTTGAAGTGACAGCATCTACATTCATCTTCCTCCGTGTGCTCTTGAAGTTGGACATTTGCTTAATTATCTCTGTCTTTGATCAAAGTCTCTAGAAGTCTCTAGGCTTCCTTAGTCCTGAATCCAGTGATATAGAACAAATGCAACCAGGAAGAGGACAGCTGCCCTCCCCAAACCCACCCCTCCCCGAAACCTCAACCGCCCACTGGCTGCTAGGGCATAGAAATCCCGCACACGTTGGCTACTCTTGGCTGGCTACCTTTTGTTTCTCCTCCAGAGAGTGTTCCTGTGTCTGAGCCGAAGGAGATGGAGCGTGAAGAAGCTGAAAGATCTAACAGAGAGGAACGGCTGGAAGTTTACAGGGAAGATGGCTAATCCCTGCCAATGGGGTGAAGAAGTCAGACATCTGGTTGCTGGTTTGTTTCCTGCTGAAATTTAGGGCAAAGGGGGCCCCTAGAAATTTGGGTCTGGGAGAGTGGAGAAGAAAGGGAGTAGGAGGGAGGTGTGTGTGTGTGTGTGTGTGTGTGTGTATGTGTGTGTGTGTATATACTGTTCTGTATGCTTTGGGTTGGAAGCTGTTGCTGAAAGCTGCGGAGGAGAGTCTGGCACAGCATTCAAAGCCCTCGGCTTCCGGGAGTGGGCTGTATCTGAGAAGCCCTTGCATGTTTGCCCTTGGACCAAGTCCACGCTTCCAGGAGGAGCCCGTGGCTTCGGTCCAAAGTCCTGCCAGATAACAGAAGCGGGGGTGGGGGGGTGAATCTAGAATTCTTCAACCATGGGGCAACTGGGAGTGAAGGACAGGAAACCACAGTGCCGTGCGTGTCCATCTCACTAGGCCTTTGTGCCTTCAGCCCTTCACGCCCTACCGTGTCCTGAAGGACAGTGGTCCACCTCTGGTTCCCACCATCCACTATTGTCAGCAATATTAATCCCCATTACACACAAGAAGAAACAGGGTCTGAATAGAGACATAAGCCAGCCTTTCAGAGTCTTGTCGGGCCGGAAGCAGGCTTAGATTTGTTGCTATACCCAGTACTTCAAGGACCTGTGAAGAAAGCTAAGTCCAGCAAAACTGTGGCTTCACCCTTAAGGTACTGTTTCTAGTCCAGGTAGGATAGGGTCCATCGTCAAACCCTGGGGCTCCCTGAAGCTTCCACTCACTGGTGGTTACTGCTCCAGG
Organism: Mus pahari; assembly: GCF_900095145.1. NCBI lineage: Eukaryota > Metazoa > Chordata > Mammalia > Rodentia > Muridae > Mus > Mus pahari. The sequence continues at coordinate 59,418,723 of NC_034605.1, read as the reverse complement.
GCATACTGTGTCATAAGCCAACGTGAGTTTGCAGCATTACCTCCCAGTGAGCTTCAGTGAATCGTTCTTGTTTTAGAGGAATAATCATTGAATTGATACTATATGGGTCCTTCAGCTTTCCATATTTTATTGCTTTCACAACATCTGGGGAGATGGTTCTTATTTTATGATTAAAACGTCAGACGGAAGTGCCATGTTGATCTCCCTTCCTTCCCTTCTTCCACACACAGCCTGCCCAGTATTCGTTGGGAATTGCGTCTGACGTTATATGGCACCAAGGCAAGCCAATGGGAACTTTGACTTCACGGTAGAGGTCATTGGCTATACATAAGGAAACACATTTGAACATTAGCAGGGGATGTGTGTTTCTGATGGAGAGGGAACTAAAAGAGAACAGGGAAACAAGGAATGCTGACAGCCAAGACCCTGTGCCAGGCAAGACCACGGTGAGCATCACAATCTGGACCAGAAGGCCCTGCTGTCTGAGATCCAGGGAGGTCGGGGCTGAGGCCAGCAGCTAGTTCACAAAAGCCTTTAGCCACCGGCATGTTCCTCGATTCTCCCAGCACTCAGAGAACAGAACCAGCTTTACTGGACAGTTAGAGGATTATCAGGGTCTGGCCCAGTAAAATAAAAGCCCATGCCAAGATATGTAAACGTGCCCTCACGCCAGATTTGCTTCATGGGGTGGGGGTAGTGGTCCCTACCAGTGGCAGATGGGCCACTGTGTCACTGAAGTATAATGCAGTCCATGTGAGGACACTGTTGGGTATTGGTCAGAAGGTTTTCTTACTCATCGGCGCACATCTAGTTTCTATGAAGGCATCCCTGAAACCCCCGTGTACAAAAGCAAAAGTTTGCTGGCCCCTTTCACTCCTGCATGGGTACTTGGGGAAACAGCCAGGCTAACACAGCAGAGTTCAACCTTCCTGATGCTGTCACCCTTTAACAAAGTTCCTTACATTTCGGTGACCCCCCCCCCCAACTATAAAATTATTTCATTTCAACTTCATAACTATAATTTTGTTACCCTTATGAATTGCAATGTAGATATCTGATTTGCAGGACATTTAATCTATAACTTACCCTGTGGGGGTGGGGGGTCATGGCCCACAGGTTGAGAACCACCAGGCTAAAGTTTTTTTGTTTTGTTTTACTTTAGTCAATCAACTGAGTGAACTCTTTCTCAAGCTTGTGGTGGCCCTTCTCTCTTCAATGCATCTCTTTCCTTTTGAGATGTGTGGACTCCTGAGCCACGTTAGTAATAGGAACATTTGGGTTCCCTAAGAATTAGCATATTTTATGTCCCAGTTTACATTTTACAACCCCTTCTAGTGAAACCTCTTTGCAGCCCTGACAGCAGGAGAGATGGGTGACCTGCCTTGCTTTATGCCACCTCCCTTTTGGTTGTACTCACACCACTTAGCACGTGGCACCAACTCCAGTGGCTGACTGTGGTGCCTATTAGCTTGCCAGAGCACACGCTGACCTCCAGAGTTCCTCAGTGTCACAACTACCTGTGGCTCTTCTCTGCCCTCTCCCCTAAACACTCTCTGTCTCTGTCTCTCTCTTTCTCTTTCAGCTTCCTTTTTCTTGGTCTCCTCTCTGTCTTCTGCCACCCCCCAGCTCATGGCCAGTCCAATCTGCTTTCTTCTCTCCCTGCTCTGGACTCCTGCAGATGCCTCTGGCTCTCCTCTCCCTCTTATCTACAATAAAACCTTCCCCTCAACCACACCTTGGGGCCATCATGCCTCAGCTCATCCATCCAGTGCTGAAACCGTCCAAATACACAGTGATGCCCTGAGTGTGGACAAGCCCCAGAGTCACAACTCTTGATACTGCTTCCCTGTACCACGACACTTGGCAGACATTTGGAGGAAATAAATCCAAAACCAGGAAGGCCATGCCTCAGGCAGGAGAGCGGGTCCTGGAGAGGCCGTGTAGCTTATCATTGCACAATAGCATATAAGAGCAAAAACATTCTGTGTTCATCTTGTTGTGGTGTTATCTGGTAAATGCACATTTCTGTTTAGAATATCTTCATTAAAAAATAATTCATGTACAAAAAAAGCAATTAAGATATAAACAAAAGGCTTAGCCAGGTTGATTGACCCAGATTCATCCAGGTATTAAAGAGTTGGGACTCAAAACAAAACCTTCAGTTGTCACCTGAGGACTTTTGCTGGGATTCAGCCCGTCTTTGGGTGACATAAATACACAAACATAATGAGTTTTTATGGGCAGGTCAAGTCGACGAAATATAAGTTTTAAATATATATACTGCCAGGCTCGATACTAAATAATTTTCTTCTAAAAATATTTTAAATATTTATTTATTTAGCACGTGTACTGGAAACTAGGAGTTCGACAGACTCCTTGGTAGCCCACAGACAGGGGAGCCATGCGTAGGTAACAATGGTGACATTTCCAACATGACCACTTCTTCCTCACTCTTCTGACTTGAGACAGAAGCCTGACAGTGTAAAGAAAGGCCCTGTGGGCCTGTCTCTCCCACCAGCTGGCCCTGCTGATGGATTGGTTCAAGGAATCCTGGCCTCACCAGTCACTCTAGCTTCCTTCAAACTGAGCAACCCCAAATAAGGGGTGTGTGGGGTGAGGGGAAACTCTTTAAAACCACAGAGATGTGAGAAGAGACTGGATTTTTTGGCTTTGTCTCCCCATGTGCTTCACAGAGGGTCTTTTTCTCTGCACATCTCCTGCGTGGGTGTGCTTCCTCACCTCAGTAAATCCCTCTCCAACTGCTGATTCTGTCTGTGGTGTGTGTGAGGTTTCTCAGCTGCTACCTGTCTGTCCTGCCTCAGTTTTCCCTGCCTTTTAATTATTTCACTAGCAGAGAAAACAAGCTTGATCCAGACCTCTAAGCCGTATCGTTTCGGGGGATCGTCCTGGGTACCCTCTACAGTGAGTGTCTCTAGCGCACATGTGCCTTGGCACACATGCGGCAACCAGAGGGAAACTGGCAGGGATCGGTTCCCTTTTGTTACCACGTGGGTTCCAAGGTTTGAACTCAGGTCATCAGGTTTGGTGGCAAGCGCCCTTACTTTGTTAAGCCATCTTGCTGGCCCCTAAGCATTTTTCTTGCTCATGTCATTAGCCACAAAGTAACTCTTTTTATTATCCCAGATTTTACAGAAGTGGGCTCAATAAGACTAAGACCCATGCTCAAAGGCAGACCAGGGAGTTGTGGAGCTCGGACAACCCTGATCCCAAAGTGTGGGCTCTTAAACCAGCTGCCCTCAGAGCTGTGTGGGCTAAGTGCTGCATTAGTGGCTGATTCCAAGGACTTCGATATCTGCGTTCTACACGAATGTGTGCCTTCCCACTCATTCCTGCATCCAACACCCACCACTGTTTATTCAAGTCCTCTCCAGCACCCCTCTTCCCAGACTTGAACCTCTCACATCAGCTTTCCTTACCTTGGTGCCTCCTAACTGCTTGGGAGCAGATGGAGAGAAACCGTCTTCACTCGATTATCTTTAAAGGTGGGAACTTATGTGCTTATTGTACATGCTGGCCTTAAACTTGAGATTCCCCCCATCCCCCCGCCCAGTGTTGGATTGCAAGCTTGACTGGTTTGACTTGTCATCGTTCTAAGATGTTCCATAACCTCAGTTAGTGGTGCTCCCTGTAAGTGTCATGTACCAGTCAGTGGCTTGTACCAGGTCACACGAATGCAGCTCAGAAGGCAGAGTGAGTCTATCTGATGTCTGGGAAAGAAACGGCCTCTTTCAGGATGGAGGAAGGTTTCTCTTCTGCTTCAACAGGCATGGGAGAGGGCCAGCCCTGTTACCTGGGATGAGATGTGACCTCTCTGAGCACCAAAGACCATATGGGAAGCTTGTCAGGACAGTTATATTCAGTAGAAGCCCTTAAGGAAAGGCAAATCCTGAATATAAGCGCTAGTTACCATCTGTCGGCTTCATTGGGACGTTATGCAGAAAAATCTGTAACTTTGTCATCAGGTGGTCGAGGTAGATAGCACAGGGTGAAAACTATACATGGGGACACGATGACCTGAATGGCCTGAGACAATGCCCCAGAGAAAGAGGAGGGAGAAGAGAAGCACAAAGGATTAAAGACTCTATCCAACGGGAGGAAGGCAGCACCTTCAAACTGTTCTGCAAAATCAGCGCAAGTAATATAAGTATAAAGGAAAAAAATCAACATTTTTACCTGAGAACAGGCCTGACGCTGAGTTACTAATGAAGTTAAATGTTTCCAAAAAAAAAGATTCATCAGACATTTGAATCTTTCTAAATTTATTTGTAACTTTTGGTCTAGTTCATTATTGGGGCTATTTTAAAGGGTTGTTTTTATTTTATGTTTATGAGTGTTTTGCCTACCTGTGTTAAGTGGGTCATGTGTGTGCGGTGCCCACAGAGGCCAGAAGAGGGCATTGGGTCCCTGGAACTAGAGTTATAGATGGCTGTGAGCGGCCATGTGGGGGCTGGGTACCAAACCTGGGTCCTCTGAAAGAACAGCCAGTGTTTCTTAACTGCTGAGCCACCCCGAGAGCACCTCTTTCTTATTTTTTAAAGTTCTTTGTATATTGTATATCTTAGCTCTACAGTCTGCCTGTTTCAGGCATTTTTCTGAATTTGTAATTTACCTCAGTTGGGGGTGATTGGGACAGGGTCTCAGTGTAGCTTAGGCTGGCCTAGAACTTGCTATGTAGCATAAAGTTACCGTGAATTCTCAGCACCAATCCAGCTTCTGTTCCCCTAGGTGCTGGGCTTACAGGTGTGAGCTACCGTACCAGGCAATTTCTTTTAATTTTTGTGCAGCTCTTTAAATTTAAAACATTGATGTACCTAAATCTGTGTGTGATATGTATACATGTGTGTGCATGTGTATATATCTGTATGTGTGTGCATTGTATGATATGAATGCATGTGTATATGCATGTGTGTATATCTGTATGTATGTATGCATTGTGTGAAATGTATGCATGTGTGTGTGTGTGTATGTGTGTGTGTTATACACATCATGACGATTTTCTTAAATTTTCTTCTGGATTTTGCTACCATCATTTTCTTTCTCCTTTCTTTTTTCTGAAAGGCCAAGGTGGGATGTGTGTGCTTGTGTACAGAGGGTGTTGTCTATCCTGTCAGAAATGAGACAGTCTGACTGCAGGCTGCCCCATGTGAATCGTTGGGAGTCCCACTCATTTCCCAGTCATTTCCTTGTCCTCCCGTCTCCTGGGCAGATGTGTGGGCCTCTCAGCCCCACTTCTCATTAATCAAGAGCAGAGCAAACGACTGGACTGGTTCATGACCCAGTCGTCATATTGTGAGCAGAACATTGTCTTTAGACAAACTTTGTGCCTAACCGCCAAAGCCTATGAAATCCCGTGCTTTGAGTGAAGGGAGGGGAAGCGGCCTCTCATCCTAAAGTGTATGTATGTGTGTGTATGTATGTATGCTTGTATGCATATGTGTATGTGCATGTATATTTATGTGTGTATATGTGTATATATGCATGTGCATGTGTGCGTGTTCGTGTATGTGTGTGTATCCTAGTTTTTGTTTGTTTTCATTTTTTACTGTTGTTCTTCTCACTCTTGGTTTTGGTGATGACCAAAACAACAGAAACCATCGCTGTGCATTTTTTTTTTTAGCTTGACTATGAGACCTGTACGATAAACAGCGAGGAGTGAAAAGCTTGAACAAAGGGGAATTTCAGGACAGCACCCTGAGCCTTGTCAGTGTTCCAAGAGGTAAGCGTGGAAGGAACCAGGCAGTCCTTGGCTTTTATCCTTTCCTTCCAACCCTCTTCACCGGTGTGGCCTCACCAACTGAGCTGTATACTCTGGTGACCCCAACAGAGAGCTCAGGCACGGGAGCAGGCAGAGGCAGGAGGCATGGGCGGCCTCCATCAGAGGAGTCTGCAGCTGCCACAGATCACAAAGGCTGCTGCTGACCGACTTCCCACTGTAGGCAGCTGGGGCTCAGTGCAGCTGGAAGACTTGGCAACCGTGTGGCTCCCACTGAGGAGCAGGCAGACTGTGGGAGGTAGACGTGGAGGTGTTGGTCTCCACGGTCCTGACCATGTGGTTGTCGAGAACTGAATCTTGAGTACTACAGATCTGCTCTGTCGCTCATCCAGGGCATCCATCAGACACTCGGCCAGCCAACAAAGAGCTGCAGCGCTGGGCAATGACTTGTGAGGAGCTGTGAGGAGCGGACAGGGTCAGGCTAGCAGCGGCCTCAGCACTGGTCTGAAAGAGCACAACTCCTCATGGAACTCAACACAGCTCACTTACTGGAAGGAATCGGGAATCTTCTCTTGAGGACACATGCGGCTCCTGGAGGCTCAGAACGCCTCCTCTCTTTGGGAGAGGCTTCCTTATGCTGTGCCCTTGCAGGAGAGAGTCCCGAGACCAGGCTTATCACCCTGACACTAAGCAGGAGGCCAGGCTTAGGCTCATGAGCTTAGCAGGAATCATTGGCTCCTCCAAGTCACAGGAGAGGAACCCAGAGCTCAGAGTATGGTCATGCATATTCTGCCTAAGAGGACTGTCAACAGAGTCATAAAATGTTTCTTCATTAACAGCAAAGAACAAAAGACATTATATTGGCAGGGAGGGTGGTACACACCTGTGTTGCTGGTGATTGGGAAGTGAATGCAGAAGGACGAGGTCAAGGTCATCCTTTACTTCATAGCCAGTTTGAGTCAGGCTGAGCTCATTAAGTCCTCTCTCCCCCACACACATACACACACTCTCTGTTACACATACACTCACTCTCCCTTATACACACACACTCACAACACTCTCTTACACACACATTCACACACTTATACAACTCTCTTACACACACATTCATACACTTATACAACTCTCTTACACACACATCCTTATACACACACACTCATAGCATTCTCTCTTACTTGCACTCCCATACACACTCTCATGCTCACAACATTCTCTTACACTCATACATACTCTCACACACCTACTCCTCATTCACATACATGTACATTCGTACACATATTCACACACTTACACAACTCTCTCTTACACACACTCTCTTATACAAACACTCATAACACTCTATTACACATACACACACTCTCACACTCACACACATACTCTCTTACACACATTCACAGTCAAACTCTCTTACACACATACTCTCTCACACACTCACATACATACTCTCTTACACACACATTCTCTCTCTTACACACACATGAAAGAAGAGACAATTTAGTAAGCATGCCAGTGTTTCCAAGGAACATATGTTAGGATGACAGTCTTTAAAGAGAACAAGCAGGCATTGTTGGGACACTAAGCTATGGAAAACAGAACAGAGGTCCCTCCAAACCTACAAAGAGATGCACCACATGCCCCAGCTTTGTGACTTCTGGGTATTTATCCAAGGCAACATCACAGGGACACACGTACATCAGTGCTCACTGCAGCAGTGAGCTAAGTTCAGGTACCAGTTTGAATATCCACCAATAGGGGACTGGTGGAGAAAACACAGCTTGTAAAATACAATGGAATTTAGCTCCTCCACAGAGAATAACAGGGGCATTGCTTGCAGGAAAGTGGAGGCAACTGGAGACAATGACATTAAGTAAATTAACCCAGTCTTAGACATACAAGGACCTATGAGTTTATTGTGTGTGGTTCTAGACTTTACGTAGATGTACAAAGCCATGCATGCAGATTACAGGAAAGTAGACACGCAACTGCGGGGGAGCGGAGGGGAGGGACGACCAGGGCGGGGTAGGGAAGCTGCGAGTTGTTCATGTACAGTGTGGCAATCACTCTGGTTTTGTTTGTTTGTTTGTTTTATGGTTTATTGAACAAACATTTTAGAGACAAACATTCTGCTTCTGCTAGTGATTCACACACACCTAATGTCATTAGAGTATTGTCACAGCGCTATCAAATCATGTTGCCTGGCCTACTTTAAATCTAAAAACAAGTTTACAGATGCAGGAAATCTCTCATACATACAGTACAAGAGGCAAATGAACCAATCACACACGTGCATACACACACACATACACACACACACACACACACACACACACACACACACACACACACCAAGCAGTGGTGAGTATTAAATATGATGA
>NC_034605.1:59409496-59410603 GCF_900095145.1 Mus pahari | reverse complement strand
ACACACACACACACACACACACACACACACACACACACACACACCAAGCAGTGGTGAGTATTAAATATGATGAGCATACTGTAAGGTAACAGATACCTGCAGAAGTTCTCATAGCTCAGTAACTGGAGACACTAAAACAACTTGGCTAAAGAGATAAGATGTCAGGAAGCAAGGGACTTGGGGAGTCACCTCACTGGATAAAGTTCTTGTCATGAGCATGGGTCCTGGGGTTTGGATGCCCAGTGAGAACTAGGGGAACAAGATAGCTTACTGCAATCCCAGCGTTAGGCAGGTGGAGTCAAGAGGTGGAGGAAGATATCTGACCTGAAGCCTCTGACTTCATCATCCATGCACACATGCATACTTGCACATATATGTGACCATATACACATCTGTATATGCACATTAAGAAAGAAAAGAACTAACAAATGTCTAAACTGTAGAAAATCTGCATTTGGCTGGGTGTAACAGCACAGGTGTGTGATCACAGAATTTAGGAAGCTGAGGCAGGAGGATGAAGAGTTGCAGGCCAGTCTGGGGTTGCACAGCAAGACTCTTAACAAAAAAAAAAAAAAAAAATATAAAAAAAATCTTAAAAAAAAAAAAAAAAAAAAAAGGCAAAGCAAGAAAAACGTTTACTTTTACAACTAAGGAGCCAATCAAATTCCAAGTAGCAAGCAAACCAAGTAGTAAGCAAAAAATATAATCTAATTATATTTTAATAAATTAATAAAAACCTATATTCCCAAATTCATAGAATATACAGCAAAATCTGCATATAAATTATAAGTAACATTTCTTTTGAATGCTGTTGGTTTTGCTTGTTTTCTTTACTATGCAACCCAAGCTGGAACTTGCTATGCAGAACAGCCGGAACAGCTATAGGCTAGCCTCTAACGTCAGCAACCCATGTGTCTTAGACTCCTAAGTGGTGGGATTATGGCCAGTGCATCATCATACGCAGCTTGTTTGTGCTTTGAGATAGCGTCTGGCTGTGTAGCCAAGTCTCGCCTTGAGTCTGTGCTCTTCCTAATCCTTGACTCCCAAGGGCTAGGACTGTGGGAGTGAACCACTATACATGGCTTTTGGAAGAATCAAATTCTGCTT
>NC_034605.1:59377361-59409377 GCF_900095145.1 Mus pahari | reverse complement strand
GGGGAGGGGGGAGGGGGAGGGAGGGAGGGAGGGACTCTCTGCCCCTTATAAACTATTCCTTATCCTTTTTTGTCTGCTAGGACCTCTTCATCAGTCACCTCTCATTTTCCATGTTCCTAGAAAGCGAGTCTGACACAACAGTGTAAGCGAGGCTGCCCGGGAGCCATTGGACAGTGCTGCCTCGTGGTTATTTGCCCAAGGATAGGCTGAGGTCTAAGTGAGACACTGAGAATTCACATCTCTGTGGGCTCCCTTTCTTTGAAACAGCACCCTCATCCTGGGATGAGATCTTCACGTCAGGTAAGTCAGCAGGAAGAGGAGGAGGAGAGAAAGGGGTGATGGAAACAGAAAGACTAGGTTTCTAAAGGACACGGGGTCAGCTGGAGCCCCTCTTCTCTGCCTGATTGCCTCTCTAAACTGACTCATTTTTCCCTCCTGCCTGAGCCAAATGAGCTGTTTCTGCCTCTGCTGACTGCCTCTGACCTGAAGGGGGGCCATCCGCCTGGCCCCCTGCTGTTTATTCAGGCTTGTGCTGAACCATGGAGGCCTCCATAGTCCTACTCGGATGGAGGATGCCTTCCTGGGCTGGGGCCACAGGGGCAAGTGCATTTATGACATCTCTCCTTTCCACTGTCAAGGGTGTGGCTGTGCAGCTGTTGCCTGGCCCTCTTCAGTACCAAATCCTCCCCTGTGCTTCCCAGAGCAGCCCCTGTACAGGATCTGCCATCTCTCATCCTCTGGTTCCAGCTCCTGCTCCCTCTATCTTCTGTGACCTCAACATACTGAACTGTGACCTTAGCCCAGGGACCTTCACCTCCCTGGCTTTCCCTTCTGCCTGGACATCTCTTTATTTTGAGACCTCTCCTTCATCCCAGCTGACCACTTCATGTGTCAGCCTGGATATTAGTCATACGAATTCCTCTTCCTATGACCCTTGACTCTGCCATCTAAAATCTGACATCATTTTGCTCTTTTCTGTAATTACATGTCTGATGTTGCTTTCTTTCCCTCGCCTGCAAATGCCTCGGCGAGGTCTGGTTTCTGTGGCCTCATCCCTGGGCTCTGACACTGGCTGCCCTTACTGGATTCCTGAGGGATGATGCATTTGCAATCGTCCACCACTGGCCCACGGGAAGGCTCCTGGACACAGCAGCGGGATGCTGTTTTTAGCAACAGGGCAGTTGAATCTTCTACGATTCTTGCCAAGGAGGTGCTGCGGAGAAGGATGGCCTCACTCTGACTCCAGCGTAACAAAGGAAGCATAGACGGCAGGTGTCCAGGACACCTCCACAGTCTGCAGAGCAGTGGGGATTGCAAAGACTGGGGACTGACTTGTCATAGCTTCACAGGCCTCATGCACTCTATGGGGGGCTCTGGACCACTGCAGCAGAAGATTGGCTAGGACATCCAAGGCACAATGTGATGGATTTTCACAGCAGGAGACCAGCATCCCTGGAATTCAGGGGGAGGTATTATTAGAAACATTAGGGAGCAAAGCTGGAGGCACTGCAGGTGAACTGCTAGAGCAGATGCATGAATGAGGGAATGAATTAATGGTGGCTGTCTTAGTCAGGGTTTTGTTGCTGTGAAGAGACACCATGACCATGGCAACTCTTACAAAGGAAAGCATTTAACTGGGGCTGGCTTACAGGTCAGAGGTTTAGTCCATTGTCATCATGGCTAAGGGCATGGCAGCACACAGGCAGACAAGGTGCCAGAGAGGTAGCTGAGAGTTCTACAACCAGATCAGCAGGCAGCAGGAAGGGAGAGTGACACTGGATCTGGCTTGAGCATCTGAAACCTCAAAGGCCGCCCCCAGTGACACACTTCCTCCAACAAGGCCACCTGTCCTAAATTCTTTCAAAGAATGTCAGCCAGGCGTGGTGGCGCATGCCTTTAATCCCAGCACTCGAGAGGTAGAGGCAAGCAGATTTCTGAGTTTGAGACCAGCGTGGTCTACAAAGTGAGTTCCAGGACAGCCAGGGCTATACAGAGAAACCCTGTCTCGAAAAAACAAAAGAAGAAGAAGAAGAAGAAGAAGAAGAAGAAGAAGAAGAAGAAGAAGAAGAAGAATCATCATCTCACTCCATAGGGGCCCGTGGGATCCATTTTCACTCAAACTGCCCGTTTCCAAAATAACTCTGCAGGCATTTTCAAGTGACACCCCACAGTGTGGAGTCAGCAGACCTGAACAGGATCTGTCCCTTATTGCCTGTGCCATGGTTTGGATATGAAATATTCAAGCACTCATGTGCTAAAGAAATGGTCCCCAGTTGATAGATACAGACGAAGGGATGACCGGGTTCTGATGGCTCCAATCAGATCAGGGGGTTGATCCTATGAGAGGTTCACGGTATGATGGTATTATTGGGGCACCTACTTGGAGAAAGGTGGCTATTGAAAGCGTGTGTAAAAAAACAGACCCTGTCTCAGTCCCTTCCTACCCCCTACTTCCTGCCCTGCTGCAAAGTGAGCAGCCTCCTCCACCACACACCCTCCTGCAGTCCAGCCATCTGTCTCCCCTCAGCCCAAAGCAATGGTTCTAGCTGACTGTCAACCGAAACTTTGAAACCATGATGTAAAATAACTCTCTCTTCCTTTATTTCCCTCAGGTACTGTCACTGAAACAAACAAACAAACAAAAAAAAAATGACTAGCATATTGAATCCAAAGGGTTTTGAAAAAGACTCTCGTCTTCAAAAGCGACCATGGAGGGTTAATGCCGAATGATGGGTGGGCACTGTATTTCACAGTCAGTATTACACCTGGCACAACACCGGGTTTCTAGTGAGTACCCAGCGCTTGTCAGCAACTGTTGAGGCAGTCAGCCATCTAGAATGACGCCTGGTGTATAACCAATATGAGAAGGTGACTGTCAGTCTCTAGGGACCTAGTTCACTACTAACTCTGACAGTCGACTGATTAGAGGAAACTAAGAATTAAGTCTCGAGTGATGGGGTCTGTGGGAGGTTCTGGGGATAGCCTGTGGGACTAGAACAGGGGCTGTGGTCAGAAGTCGTTTGGCAGAGAAAAGCATTCCCTAGTTAACTACCCCGCCACAACTTCAGCCGCAATGAAAAACTGCTGACAGGAACTGGGCTACGTCCTGTGGGGGTTCTACATCAACTCTAGTGTTTCCTCAGTGGCTGTTGGCTCTGGATGCTCACAGGCATGACCAGGGCCATCATCTGGCCTTTGCCTCCTTGTAGGCTCACATCCCACATGAGAATCATCTACTTCCTCCGTGCCCAGCATCTCAAAGAACCGCCTCCGTGGACGCGCATGCGCACACTGTACACTGTGCCCTACAGCGTCCTCCCTGGTCCTCTCTGAAATCCCTGCAGCCAGCCAGGTGGACTTGGCAGCAAGGCTCCCTCAAGGCCTGTCCTTGACACCCACATTCTTACAGGGATACAGCCTTGACTTCCTTAGCAGGAAAGCAGCCACATAATCACCTCGCCTGCCGACCCCGCCCAGCCGGAGACCTCCGGGACCATGCGTGTTTGTATAGTTTCTGCTCTCTGGCTGAGAGACTGTGGTCAGAGGCTTCAGGGCTGGGTACTCTTCCCTTCCCAGCTAACTCCCACTCAGGAAATGGCCAGTCTCTATTTTGAGCAGAGTGAAGTGTTAGTCCTTCCTGAAGCAGGCCACCTCCCCTGCCCACACCACACACCAGCTGTGCTTTAGACAATGCCTTGTCCGCCTCTCCTTCGGGGCTGTCAGGGATTACTCGGGTTGCCTGGGTCCCCTGAACCTTCAAAAAGCACATCTTACTTTCTTCCTAACAATCTGCTATATATAGCTCTATGCTCCATAGCCAACCTAAGAGGGCTGAGCACTTGAACAGGGCTTGAGCCATTGTCCCAACACCCACCCATCTGCCTTCAGAGGCCTGTAGCCTCCCAGTTGGGAGCTGCTTATAGGGAGGGGCCCATCCTAGAGAGAACAAACAGGTCTAGCCATTTTAAGTCCTTTTTAAGTGCTTTTATTATTATTAATTTTATGTATGTGAGTACACCAGAAGAGAGCATCAGATCCCATTACAGATGGTTGTGAGCCACCATGTGGTTGCTGGGAATTGAACTCAGGACCTCTGGAAGAGCAGTCAGTGCTCTTAACCACTGAGCCATCTCTCCAGCCCAAATGAGTGTTTTTAACAGCTGAACCATCTCTCCAGCCCCTTTGCTTCTCATCGTAAAGCTCAGCCCTTCCTCCTGAGGTCCAATGACTAGGCTCATTCCTACTCTCTGTGGAGCTGAAGGCTACACAAGGAGTCCCATGGATGGAAAGTCTTCTGAGGAATACTGAAATTGAGTTGGCAGTGGGTCTCAATCTTTGGGTCTTGATCTCTTTGGGGGTTGAATGACACTTTGTCAGGGGTCACCTAAGACCACCAGAAAACAGATATTTACATTACAATTCATCACAGCAGCAAAATTTCAGTTATAATGAACATAATGTTATGGTTTGGGGGGGGGGGTCACCATGACCTAAGGAACTGTATTAAAGAGTTGCAGCATTAGGAAGGTTGTGAAACATTGATGTAGACCCTTGAAAATATCACAATCAAGATTACAAAAGACCTCCTCGGTGCCCCTTTGGGACACCATTCTCCTACTTCCAGCTCTGCCCCACCCGACCCCCACCCTCTGCTCTCAGGCTCCTTTGCTCTACTTTATCTTCTAACGTAATAGACCAGTTTAAGGAACCAAACAGCAGCACTCTCTTCTCTGGGTGTCTTCCTCTCCATATAATTACTTTGAGATTCGTGGATCTCAAATCGCAAATGCAAGTTTCTGTTGCTAAAATTTATCTAAGGCCATATGACCCCGGACATGCTCTTTCTCGCCTGTTGCTAAAGTTCCTCCCTTGGGAGAGACAATGTTTACCCCACCAACTAGCAAACCCAGGTATGATCGCACTGAAGTTGACCCTGGGGAACCAGTGAATTTACTGAGCTTACTTACAGAGCAGTGAACGGGCCATCATCGGTGCAAATTGGATGGCCTTAAAGCAGCCACACCGGAAGGCTTCTACCCAGTGTGGACGATGACTCTCAGCCGGTCATGTAGCCCTCCATAGTCCTTCAAAGCTGTTGTACGCCTAAGGCCCTCGCCCTGAGGCCATGTGCAATTAGGGCAGAATTGCACACAACTGGTTAGAGAGAGAGGCTGGGTGCTCAACTGAGGAAACCACTGCCCTCCCAGGGCTCCTTGTGTGAGGAAAGATCAAGAGCCAGCAAGCCCAGCTGCGATAAGTTTTAGCAAGCAGGCCCAGCTGAACTCAGGAGCATGGCGGCAGTCTGACTCTGAGAATAGTTTTACAAAAGAGTCTCCTTTCCCCACTCCCCTCCCCACAAGTTGTTTAAAACCAACCTGTTTGTGAACACTCAGCTTTCAGTTCAGGGTTATAATGAATGAAGGTATGTTTCAGATACTTCTCTATGGCTGTGATGACATCATGACCAAGGCAACTTATAAAAGATAGCATTTAGTCAGGGGCTTACTTACGAATCCATCGACATTGTGGCAAGGAGCACGGTAGTTAGCAGGCAGGGATGGCATTGGAACTGTAGGTAGAGCTTACACGCTGATATGCAAATGGTGGGGGGAGAGACCAGGACTGTGAAGTTTTGAAACTTCAAAGCCCGACCCAGTGACACACCTTCTCCGACAAGGCCACACCCCCAAATCCTTCCCAAACAGTTGCCCCAACTAGGACCAAGCATTCGAATACATGAGCCTTTGGGAACCATTCTCATTCAGACCTCTACAGGGCACTAAGGATACATATGAGATGTTGTTTTTGCAAACTTCAATTTTTAGAAGATTTTTTTTTTACTGATTGTTTTGCCTTCAGGTACGCGTATCACGTGCATGCCTGGTACCCTCAGAAGAGGGTGTCTGATCCCCAGGCACTGGAATGATGCATGGTGGTGAGCCCTGATGTGAGGACTGGGAACCCAACCCGGGTTCTCTGCAGGAACGACAAGCGCTCTGAGCCCCTGAGCATCTCTCCAGCCCTGCGAGTGCTTTCTTTTGAGTAAATATCTTGTAGTGGAGTGGCTGGATCACACTGCAGTGTGTGTTTAGCTTTTTAAGGAACTGCCAAACTCTGTTAATACAAACTGGAGGCACTGTGTAACACCCCCACTGTGTGTGTGGGGGGGGGGGCAGGGAAAGCACCACAGCAGCCAGAGGCACTCTCCTCATTTTTAGGGACCTTGACTCAGGCCAAACAGGGATTTGTGGCTTTGGCGTAATATTTTAGGACTAGCCAGTGTGAAGCAGAGTTTGGGTTTTAGTAAAGAGAGAGGCTGAGGACGAAAGACACACCCAGACATGGGTACAGGCTTCTCAAACAAGAGGGGGTGTAACAGAAGCAGCTCTACCATTGCACCCTTCCGGCTGATCCCAGCACGTAGGCCGATGCCTCTGGACACAAACCCTGGAAGATGTATCCTGTCTTACTCACAGCCAGTCTGCCACATCAGTACTGGATCTGCTGGTTAACCTTATACACTTACTCATTCATGTAACAAATGTTAGTTCTGTTTATGGCTATGCATTGTGGCAGGCATTGGGGAAGTATTCTCAGTCCTCAGTATACCTACCCTGTACCATAGGAGGCAGTGTTTGCGCGCGATCCGGTGAGCACCTGCTAGCTGGGTCGGACACAGGCTGAAAGGGAGGTGGGTGCAGAACAGAGAGGAGTCAGTGCTCCAGGCTGGTGCACAAGGGCTCAGGAAAGCAGTGTGGTTGCAGCAGAGCAAGGGCAGAGAAGAGGGGTGCCTGGGGCCGTGGGACATACAGCCGGGTACCGGCTCATGCAGCCGGTGCTGTCTGACTTCAAAGACTAAAAGGAGGTCCTTCATAGTTGAATATAGAAAACTAGGGTTTCCGGTTCCCAAATATGGGGCTTTTTTTTTTCCATGCGATCCAGGGACATTTGCCCACCAGGGGGAGCGCCTGAGATGCGCAGCTGGCCCCTGCCTTCCTGACTGCTGATTCTTATTCCTAAACACAGGCTTCTCTCAGCCTCTGCCAGCCCCAAGACCAGGATCAGATGAGACAAGTCGGGGAGGGGAATTGAGGGTGGAGAACAGGAAAATGGCTATTCTTTCTTTACCTGTTTACAAAGTCCGCAATATGTCTGGCTGCCCGAGCTGAGTAATTTCAGACGCCTCCATTAGCAGATACTAACAACAGCGCCATCTTCCTGTACTCTGGAGGACCAATCATAAGGCCTCCTAAACGCTAGGATTCCCTGGTCAGCATCCATTTATTTGTTCTTCCTGTCCTGGGTTTCTGACTGCCTGGCATCCCTTGGCTCTTTACTCTCATTTTGAATATTGGCCGTGAGATTTGTTCTTCTTAACTTGCTTAATCCAATGGTTGATAGTATACTTTGGGTAGTTGTGAGACTTGCTATGGTCTACGCTGGCCACTCCTCCCTATGGAATCTCTGGGTCCTGTACTGAACAGTCTTTATTGCCAGTTCCATATACCCAGGGACAAAGCAAACACCATGGAGGCAGAGGTGCTGGGAAAATCACGGCCGGGGCATCAAACCTTGGTGCTTGTTAGGTTTCTATTACTGTGAAGAGACACCATCATCATAGCAATGTTTATAAAAGCAAGTATTTTATTGGGGCTTCATACATTTAGGCGTTTAGTTCATTATCATCACAACAGCAAGCATAGTGAGGCGCAGGCAGACATGAGACCAGAGAGTAGCTGAGAGTTCTACATCTGGATCTGCAGGCAGCAGGAAGAGAGAAACACACTAGACCTGTCTTGAGCATTTGAAACTCCAAAGCCCAACTCCAGTGACATACTTCCTTCAACAAGGCCACACCCTCCTCCAAGGCCACACCCACTCAATCAAGGCCACACCTCCTAATAGTGCCACTTCCTGGGGACCATCCCTATAGAAACCACCACAGTGGCATTTTTTTTTAAAATTGTGTGTGTGTGTGTGTGTGTGTGTGTGTGTGTGCATGTCAGTCATGGCTCTTGTGTGGAAGCCAGAAGAAAGGTCAGGCACAGGCCTTGCTTCTTACTTTGAGACACAGTGTCTTCTCTTCTACCTCCCTGTGATGACATGTTACAGCTCACACTTAGATGTCACCTGATGTTCTGGAGATTCAAACTCTGGTCCTTGTGCTTATATGACCTGCCGTCCAGCGTTTTGTTTATACTAAGGACCTGATCCCAGCGTGAGACCTCCCCCTCCCCCACAAAGTGGCCACCCTGGATTTTTCTGTAGGTCTTTATAAGAATCAAGTTCCTTCCTCCCTGTCCCACATCTGTGCTGAGCACATGTAAGATGCTAAGAGAAGTCTCCCCACGCCCAGGCCCAGCCTTACTTGCTTCCTTTCTAGTATTCTGTACACTCTCTGGATACCCCATGAGATTTGTTTTCACTTGTGCATCGCGGACATATCACGCAGGGGCAGAGACTTTCTACTGTGGTGGTAACTACGCCATCTAGGATCCAGAAGGCCAGATTAAGTATTTACTAAAATAAATGGGTTAATGCACATAGACATATCCATTTGTTTCTTATATTAAATTCTTGTCCTGAACATGTCTAGCAGAACTTGCCTGTCCCTGGGATCTTGGGGTCTGTGTGAGAAAGGCCAGGCTGCTATGTGGAGGTGGGGAGGTCTTCCTCAGCCCAGAAAGTCCCTAGGATCCCAGTGAGATGGTGCAGAGTCGGGGAGGAGGGTTCAGTGCAGGGAACACAGTACAGTGCTGGGAGCAGGATGCTGTGTGGGGAGCACCTCCTATGGCTATCCTCAGCATGAATTCCTCTCCACTCCAGATCCTTTGACAGTTGCTAGAACACTACCCAACCTTGCTGACAAGCCTTGATCAGGGTGGCCGATGGTATCCCACTTGTCTGAACATGCTGCCTCGTCTCCAGTGTCACAGAACAGTCACATACGGTCGTCCTGACCGTGGGTCTTCAGGCCTCTGCCTGTACCCTGCTGTATCGCACCTAGACACACCTGTGGCTGGCTGTACACGTGGATGAAAGCTGGTTCTCTACCCTCTACCTGAGCAGACACAACACCATCAAACAGAACTGTTTCT
Source organism: Mus pahari (assembly GCF_900095145.1). NCBI lineage: Eukaryota > Metazoa > Chordata > Mammalia > Rodentia > Muridae > Mus > Mus pahari. Next base: position 59,400,279 of record NC_034605.1, on the reverse strand, counting down.
ACTGAAGGAAATGAATCCAGTGCAGAGAGAACACCCTCTCACCCACACCCCCAGCCCAGACCCTGGGCTTTGTAAAGGAGAGAAATTTAACTACCAGAGACACTTGAACCGGATGTGCCGCCGCCAGAGTGAGCAGGTAGGAGATTCAGCCTGACATCTTTGCTCAAGCCTTATTTTCTAGTTATTCTTGATGAACACACAGTGCCAAAGAGGACAGAGCAGACAGGGAGTCTTAACTGCCATGTGGAGGAGGGCTCGCTCCTACAGCAGGCAGCACCCAGGGACCTCCTAAAAGCCAAGTTGACAACCAAGATTAATCATTACCTGCCTCCCCACAGAAATGAAACACAACACTCCCTCACCTTCTCTCTCCCCTCCTCATCCTGGCAACAATCCAAGTTTTGGATCCCCCGTGGCTAAGCATTGCTTTCTGTTCTTTCCTCAAGTCGGGAGGTCACATGAGTCCTTTGGATCTAAGGAGGAGGAGGGGTTTACAACATTTCACCAAAGCAGTATCAGAAATTTCACACTGAGCACGATCTGGCTAAGGGATGCTCTAACTGTAGTGCCTCCAGGAGGCGTCCCCCATCGCAGCTAAGCAGCACCTTGCAGGTGGGCTTTGAAGACAACATTCAGCCATCCTTGGGTCCCACGAAGGTCAGGACTCCTGTCTGCCTGCTCCAGCACCCTCTTCTGGCCTCCACAGGCACCACTCAAGGCTACATTCTCTAATCCACACACACACACACACACACACACACACACACACACACACACTCTACACACTCTACACACACACACACAAAACCTCTAGCCTCAGTTTTCCTGGCCTTCAGATTCTAGGGCCCAATGTCCTACTTGGCGTGCGCCAGTGACCTTTGAAATTGGAGAAACCAGAACTCTTAAGCCCCTCCCATCCACCTCATAAGTTTTTTCCTAGCTCCCTGCCTCGGGAAGTGGCAACACGGCCCACTTGGTTGCTTATGCAGAAATTTAGACCTTCTCTTTGATTCTCTTTCTCCGGCACTTTCAACCCTGGCCGATATATTAATAAGCCCCGTTGGCTCCATCTCTGTAATGTGCCTTGAACGCAGTCACTGCTTTTGCCACTGAACTCTGAGCACCTGAACCCAGACTCCCTCTCTTTCTCTGGGTCCACCGGCACCCTTGCTGCTGGACTCCCTGCCTCTCCTTAGCAGCAGCAAGCCCATTACGCAGCAGAACCATTTTCTGTTACAGAAAAGGCAAGAGGCCGTGCAAAGCTCCTGGGGTCATAGTAGGATACAGACATTAGCTGCCGTGGAGGGATATGGGGAGGTGAATTAATTTGAATCCCTCACTGGGATCCCCTGCCACATATACGCCAAGGATGGCTAGGAACATGCTTCAACACACTGGGAAACATCTCAATGCTCACACGCCTTGGGCAGGGCCCAGCTCCCTCTGGATGATGCCTCCAGTGCACGACTCTTCAGGTCCCCTGTTTCAGACTTGAAACTGCAGCGTTAGCGACTCTACTCTTCTTTCTTTTCTTGGTTCTTTGAAGGGTCCACTCTTTCAGTAGAACCCATGGTTGGTCATGCTGGTATCCTGATTTCTAGAAGCTTCCATGGCCTCACAGGCAAAGCTGTGGGACTTTAAATCTCACGTGACCTCTTACATCACAGGAAGTAGGGAGCTGGAGGAACCTCACGTGACCTCTTACATCACAGGAAGTAGGGAGCAGGAGGAACCTCATGTGACCTCTTACATCACAAGAAGTAGGGAGCTGGAGGACCCAGCCTGCACTCCCGGCAAACGCAGGAATTGCCACCTCGACCCTATGGCCCAGGACCCTTGTTTTCCTTTCCAGAACCTTCCACATTCCACTGTAACTGAGTGCCCTGAATTCAGGGCAGAGCTGTAGCTTAGAGAGCCATAGACCTTTTGGGCTCTGCATTTTAAGATCCTTTGAGGGCGCGGTGGAGAAACAGCTCAGTAGTTAAGAACATGTGGTGCTTTGGCAGACGGCCTGAGTTCAGTTCCCAGCATCACACAGTGGCTCTCAACCATCTGTAACTCGAGCTCCAGGGATCCCACCAATGCCTTCTTCTGATTTCTGTGGGCACCGGACATGCATGTGGTGCACATACATACATACATACATACATACATACATATATGCATAAATGTAGGCAATACACTAATATACACAGAATAAAATAAAATATTTTTTAAAAGGAGATCCTTTGGAAACTGGAGACCACTCCCCTCCCAGGTCATACCTAGTCACCTTGTACAGGGTGGGATACTGGCCTATGACCTCTGGGGTGGGTGTGGTTGGTTGTGGTGCACCGGTCAACCTCACAGTTGGGGTGTGGGGACTCTGCTCGGGCAGGAGAAACGTGAGACGCTAGACTGCATTTACTCTACACTTTCACGGGTGCTGGGCTTGTGGGACATGCCAATGCATCACTTAGGGTGGGAGAATGCGGCCAGGGCAGAGGCCTCAGCCTGAGTGAGAAATGACATAAGAGAAGCTGAGGTTCCCTAACTCCTTGACATCCCAGGCACTGCTGGAAACTGCATTGAGTCTGAATGGTGTAGACCCATGGGTCTGCGATGAGGAGTCCGGAGACTGGGGGTTCCCAAACTCCTAGACACCCAGATATCACTAGAAGTCTCAGGAAGTTGAGGCAGTGGGCTAGTGGGCCGAGGATGAGCCTGGGGCCAGGGGGATGGGGAACTCCAGCTTAGATGCTCAGAGATTGCCTTAGTTTAGCTGCTGTTATCTGGGAGCACCAAGGGGCCTTCTGCTGGAGACTTCCGGGATGCAGCTCTGTAGACGGAGGCTTTCTTCATGTTCTTGATGAGAGAGACAGTCCTTGATTACAAACTGTTTATTGACTGACTGTTCATCATGAAAAATGGGTGCATGCCACCTCCCCAGGATGGACCAGAGATTAAATATCTTTTGCAGAAAGGAATGTCCAGGAAGGGAAGCTTATTGGCTAAACCCTCAGGGCCTCATTAATACGGAGAACTGTGTTCTGGGCTATGTTGATAACATCCCTTTGTGGAGAGTGTGGTCACATGTTCTGGGCCAGGAATCTCGGTAGGGAGCAGGGGGACGGGAGATGCCTACCCTCCTCAGATGGGTGCCTGGGTGCCAGCATGGTCTACTGCCCCACAGACGGTGAGATGGGGGTCTCTTTGAGTACCCACCATTTTGGTATCTGGGCCAGAGGGTCAAAGCCATCTTCTCCTTCTTCCTCTCATTTGTCCACACTATGTGCTCAGTAACAAGAGCTGTACCTGTGGTGGGGCCAACAAAAAGATACTGGGTACAGACGCTTTCACAACTGACAGTTGTCCTGGATATCAGGCAGGACAGAAAGATGGAAACAAGAAGACGTGCAGGGGAGAGACAACCGCTCACTAGAGTCTGGCTAAAGCCTCTTGCTAGCTTAAAGTCAAGAATTCCAGCATAATTAACACTAACTGGTGTGAAGCCTGTCTAGGCAGAGAGGCTATTACTTTTGCGGAAATATTTCAAATAAGGATGTTAAAGTAACTTCAAACCCTGCCGGAGACCCGAGGGTGTGCGACCTTAGAGTTTAACCTTATTCATTTCCCAGCTGTCAATTTGCAAATGCCTTCCGAGAATCTCACAAACAAGATTATGAACTTTGTCCACAGTCAAAACGTGTCTTAACCCCCGCTGCGAGCGGCTACAGAGAGCTTCCCTTCAGCCCTTGTGACCCATGGGTTCTACATTATTAGTGAAATATGAAACATCAGTGATTGCTCTGCAAAGGAGGCTGACTCATAAAGTTGCTTCAGAAAGGAGGTTGGTAATGTTGCTGGGCCCTCAACGCCATGATGGGGGCTTGAGGAGAAAGAGAGAACATGAGAAAAAAAGCAATACGACATGCGGAGATGTCAAAGCAGGATGGGTCCTTAAAGGAAAGAGAGGCTTCCCTTTAAGGCTGAAGAGGAGCTTCATTAAGAATGAGGGAGGATGGAGGGAGGCAGAGAGAGAGAGAGAGAGAGAGAGAGAGAGAGAGAGAGAGAGAGAGAGAGGCAAGAGAGAGCATCTTAAGAGTTTCTATTGTTGTGGAGAAAGTTATGATGAACAAGGTAACTCTTATAAAGGAAAACATTTAATTGGGGCTGGCTTACAGTTCAGGGGTTTAGTCCATTATTATCATGGCAGGAAACATGTCAGACTGTAGGCAGACACAGTGCTCACAGTGCTGGAGAAGGAGCTGAGAACTCTATACCTGGATTGGCAGACAGTAAGATGAGAGAAAGGGAGGGAGGGAAGGGGAGAAGGGAGGGAGGGAGGGAGGGAGGGAGGGAGAGAGAGAGAGAGACTGAGCCTGACTTGAGCATCTGAAACCTCAAAGCCCACCCCCAGTGACACACCTCCTCCAACAAAGCCCACCTCCTCCAATAAGGTCACATGTTAAAATAAACCCAATAAATTTACACCTCTTAACAGTGCCATTCCCTATGGGGCCTATGGGGATATTTTTATTCAAATAACCACAGGGAGAAAGAGTAACAAGAGGAAGAGGGAAAGATAGATAAGAGAGATAAAAGGGAGAGAGAGAACGAGAGGGGGAAGATTGTATGGGGGCGTGGGTGGGAAGGGCAAAGGAGAGTCTTCTGAGAACAGCCTCCAGTTTTGGCTCGGAATCCCTGAGCTGTCTCCCCTAAGAAGTCCCTAGCCATTCCCTCAAACTAAGGTCTGACTCCCACTCTTTAGGGGGTACCAGGGCATTTCACAGCAGTGGATTTAGAGCAATGAGCTGTATGTGACAAGGATCATGGAAGAGCCAGGAAGAGCCAGGTACTGTGTAGGACCTCAGATCAATGGCTGCTGCTAGGCCATAGCACAGACAGCCTAACTCTGTCCTAGACAGAGCTTGAGGGAGATGGGGCCTGATTCAGGCTCTGGGTTCAGGTCTAAAGGTGCAGGCCCATGTCCCAACCCCTAGCTTCTGCACTTCAGGAATCAACCTAGGACTTTTTACCAAAAAATTAAGACTACTTAGTGTCTATCCAGAAGTTGCCAAAAACATACATACTATTATTGTTGGGATACTCCAGCTCTTTCTTGGGATGCCCATGTTCACATTTCTGCCTGCAGTTTTCCTATGCGCCCTTTGCTTCCCTACAGAGCCCAAGGTTAAATCTGTTCAAATCTTCTCTTAGGAAAAAAATGTTTATTTTATTTTATTTTACTTTATTTTATTTTATTTGTGTGTGTGAGTGTGAGTGTGTGTGTGTGTGTGTGTGTGTGTGTGTATGTCTGTGTGTGCTTGTGTGTGTCAGTGTCCACAGAGGCCAGAAGGGGGCATCAGATTCCTTGGAGCTAGCGTTACAGGCATTTGTGAGCTGGGATCCCAATTCTGGTCCTCTGATAGAGCAGTGTGCACTCCTAACGGTTAAGCCATCTCTCCAGACCCTAAAATCTTTTCTTAAAAAAATCCTACTCTGCTTCATACTGACTTGTATTGAAAAACCTTTTTTTTTTTTTTTCTGTAGTGAAGTTAAAAAAAAAAATCCTGGCTTTCATGAATGGCTCATCTATACACCACCTTCTCCCAAGGCTCAGGGACCATCCAGAGACAGTGGGTAGAAAGATTTAAGAAGCAGGAGTCACAGAAGACTGCACCAAAACAGGATCTCCTGGACGTAACAGACCACTGCGATTATGACATCACAACTGTTGTGATTGCCTGCCCAAGACACACAAAAGCTGAAGCCAACGAACAAATCCAGCATTAGCTGTGGTGGGGCTCTCATGATCTCTTGCCCCTGGGTAAGAGGGAGCTAGGGACAGCTGGTGGCTTCTGGGGGAGGAAGAGTCAGTTTCATTAAGGGTGTGTGGCATCAGGAAGGTCAACCATGCTTAATAGATGGTCCCATAGTCAGTCACAAGTCCACTTGGAATCAATGTGCTAAAAAATAAAAAGAGGACATGAAGCTGGCTGGGTATAGATCAGGCAGGAACTAGGGATGGATATGATCAAAATACATTATATGTACTTATAAAATTATCAAAATTAATAAAAATATTAGTTAATTTTAAAGAATCTGGTTTCATAGGAGTCTATGGAGGACAGACTCTCAGGTTCCAGCAGGTTGACACTGTATCTCATGGGCTTGCTCCTGCGAGCTTCCTGGCAGGAATTGAGATGTTTCAAGGACATATCTGTGCCCCTCTATCAGACCATTGAAGCAATGCATCCCAAGACATGGGAGTTTCCTCAGGAGTATCAGGCTGAGATTAGGAGAGGCTGGGAGCCTGGTGCAGGCTGGGGGTAGAGATTGTATCTGAGAGGCAGTTGTAATTTATCAGACCACCTGGCAGGAGGCACAGAGCCAAGAGGAGGAGGATGGGTGAACACACCTTCACCAGAGTGCTTAGCTTTGTGACTCTTGTGTCCTCCATTTAAGCATAAACCCCATGCTGAGAACCTGAAGATGGACTCCGGGCGGGGCAGTCCCTGGGCTTCATGCCTCTTCTATAGTGACTGCCTGCCACTATAGCCTTGTCTCTTCTGTTGGCTCATTGAGGACAGGTGACAGCCTAGCCCTACCAGGGCACAGGCTCTTACCCAACAATTCCCTTTCTTTAGGGGCCCCCATGAACACATGTGTTAGGGGACACATGGGGTCAGCATGGCCTGATTTCAAAAGACACTGACTAATGCTTTAAGTGGCCAGGAGGGGCAGAGCTAGGTCAGAGACACAACTGCACACTGTCATCTGCAGCAGCCAGAGGAATTCTTTTCAGAGATCTCCATTCGGGTAAAGCTGGGTCCTTGACATCACCTCAGAAAGGATAATCAGATTTAACTGGTGTGAATCAAAATGGGAGTTCTTTAAAACACGCTTTAAACACATTTAAGAACCAGGTAAAGAAAGAAAGAGCTGCTCACAGGAAGGGCATGTGTGTGTGCATGTATGTGTGTAAATGTCTCTGTGTGTGCATGTATGTGTGTAAATGTCTGTGTACATGTGTGTGTATATGTCTATGTGTGTTCATGTATGTGTATATGTGTGTGTGCAAGTGTGTGTCTGTGAGTTTGCATGTGTATGTATGTGTGTATGTGTATGCATATATATGTATGCATGCATATGTGTGTCTGTGTGTGAGTGTGTGTGTATATTTATGCATGTGTGTGTGCCTATGTATTTATGTGTGTGTATGCATGTGGTGTGTGTGTGTGTGTGTGCACGCGAGAAGGGGTGATTACAGTGAGATATGCAGAGCTCTTGGTCACACTGGGGTGCAGGACAGTAGGGCATCTTCACTGTGAGCAAAGCTAATTGTCCTGTTTGTGAGATGGCCAAACACACCCAGGAGAGGATCGAGGCCACACCTGAAGCCATACACATGCATGGCTCCTCCATATGCATGCATGGCTCCTCAATATCCTTATTGGAAAATATTTCTACATAAAAGATATATTCTCACTATGCTTGTAACTTCCACAGTATCCTAGTTAGGGTTATTATTGATGTGATGAAACAACATGGCCAAAATCAAGTTGGGGGGGAAAGGGATTATTTGGCTTACATTTCCACATTATAGTTCATCACTGAAGGAAGTCAGAGCAGGAACTTACATGGCAGACACCTGGAGGCAGGAGCTGATGCAGAGGTCGTGGAGGGGTGTTACTGGCTTGTATCTCCTGACTCAGCCTGCTTTCTTATAGAACCCAGGACTACCAGCCCAGGGATGGCACCACCCACAATGGGCTGGGCTCGCCCTGGTTGATCACTAATTGAGAAAATGCCTTATAGTTGGATCTCATGGAGGCATTCCCTCAAGGGAGGCTCCTTCCTCTCTGATCATTCTAGCTTGCATCAAGTTGACATAAAGCTAGTCATCTTACGCAGCAAATGTTAATTGCAGTAGGATCTTTGATGATTGGCTGATGAGAGACTTTAATCAGGCTCCAGACTGGAGGGTTCTTTTCCTTCCTCATGGCTCCATAATTTTCCATCCTGTTTCAGCATCGTAAGTAGCCACACGCTTGTAATCGCATTTAAAGGTTTCAGGAACACAGAATAAAGTGTCCCTGCTCTTTACCTTTCTGACTACCCCAGAGGACTCCCCACATGGCTGATCATGTAATCTGACCCTGTGTTCTGACCCTGTGATCTGACTCTGTGATCATTTCTTGAGCACTAGTTTAGTAATCTGCAAAACTGAAGGGAGATTAGTAATGTGACTTAAATAATAGAGACCAGTATTACTAAGTCAGAGCCTGGACCATGACAGTCCCAATCAGCCACACTTGGCTGCCAGTCCTTAATAAACCAATTAAAATAGTGATAGTAACAGAAAAGGGTGTGGGGCTGGAGAAACAGCTCAGTGGTTAAGCCAGGTTCAGTTTCCAGAACTCACATGGTGGCTCACAACCATCCAAAACTCCAGTTGCAAGGGATCCAGTGCCCTTTTCTGACCTCTGTAGGCACCAGGCACACTTGTGATACACTTCCATACAGGCAAAACACCCAAATACCTAAAGTGAAAATAAAGGAGATTTGTCTAATGTGGCCATTTGTCTAATGTGGGTAGAGGAGTGAAAGAGGCCCACCCCACCCTCCAAAGCCCACAGTCCTACTTACTTTTCTATTGTGTAATAAACACTCTGGCCAAGAGCAACTTCGGACGAAAGGGTTCATTTGACTTACACTTCTGGGTCACAGTACATTACCGAGGGGAGTCAGGACAAGAACTCAGTGCAAGGACTCTGATGAAGGAATGGTGGCACAATGCTGCTTGCTGCTCACTGTCCCATGGGCAGCTAGCTTTACACACACACACACACACACACTCACATGTACACTCACACATGCTTACACACACTCACATACACTCTCACACTCACATACTCACACACACTCTCACATGTACACTCACACATGCTTACACACACTCACATATACTCACACACACTCTCACACTCACATACTCACACACACTCTAACATGTACACTCACACATGCTTACACACACTCACATACACTCACACACACTCTCACATGCACATACACACACTCTCACACTCACACTCGTGCATACACTCACACATTCACACACATATGTACTCATACATACACACACACACACACACACACACACACACACACACACACATAGGGCTTCAAGGATGGATGGCACTGCACACAGTGGACTGAGCCTTCCATGTCAATCCTCAATCAAGATGATCTCTCATAGACACGGCTAGTCTGATGGAGGCAACTCTTCATTTGAGGGTTCCTCCGCCCAGGTGGCTCTAAAAACTAATTAGGACATTCATCTCCAGGATACTGGAATGAGGCTTAAAGGGCTTAAAGTTATTTATTTATTTATTTATTTATTTATTTAGTTAGTTAGTTAGTGTGTGTGTGTATATATGTGTGTGGTGTATGTGTATATGTGTGCATATATGTTTGTGGTGTGTATATATATGTGTGGTGTATGTGTGGTATGTATGGTGTGTGTATGTATATATAGTGTGTGTGTATGTGTGTGGTATGTATGTATATATGTGTGTATGTATGTATGGTGTATGTGTGGTGTGTGTATGTATAGTGTGTATATGTGTGTGGTGTGTATGTGTAATGTGTATATGTGTGTGTAGCGTGTGTGTAGTGTGTGGTCTGTATAGTGTGTGTGTAGTGTGTGTGTGTATGACTGTGTGAGTGGGGTGTGGTATGTGCGTGTGTGGTTTCTGTGTAGTATGTGTATATGTGTGTATAGTGTGTGTGAATGTGTGGTATATGTGGTGTGTGTGTCTCTGTGTGTGACTGTGTTGTACGTGTCTGTGACTCTGTTTCTGTATGACTGTGTGTTCTGTTTGAGTATGACTGTGTCTGTGTGACTGCGACTCTGTGTGTGTGTGTGTGTGTGTGTGTGTGTGTGTGTGTGTGTGTGATTTGCACCTTTAGTTCTCTCCTCCTATCATCTGGGTTCCGTGGATAAACCCAAGGTTGTCAGACTTGGCAGCACATGTCTACCTGCTGAGCCATCTCTGACCCATGGCTAAGGTTTAAATAGAGGGCAAAAGGTGTGTATAAGCAAATGGCAATCTTGGTCAAAGTGTGGTCCTGTCCACCACTGACCCACTCTTAGCTGATTAACTCGAGCAGGGTGACGTGATGTGTTATCCATCTCTTTCAGGGAGTCAGGCTATCCACCTCTAGCTGGCACTAGGTGTCAGCTTTTTGTTTTTGTTGTCTCTATCAACATGAAGTCCCTGGGGGTGGGGAGATTTCCAATTCCTTGGGGTTCATTGATTCAAACTGAGAAACACAGAAGAACTCAAGCGGGGAAGAAGGTGTATGTGCCCAGTTAGGATGATAATCCTGCCCCTTCCTCTCAGACACATGCTTTCCTGTTTCCCCAGGCTAGGGAAATCCCAAAGCTTTCCAGAAACCAGTGTTTAGACTCTAGAAACTGATACATTCAATTGAGAGGAAAACAAACAACTCAGATGTGTTTTTCTCTCTGTGGCAGCTGCTGGTGGACTAGACATCTGGGGCTTGGCCTGGGCCACAGCTCATTAAAATCACAGAGAGAAGGGCGTCCCTCCAAGAATGTTGCTTTTTGCATATTTACATAATGATACCCATGCAGCTACCCGTGACCTTATCAGGAAGCAGGATTCACGCTGGCTTGCCAGATGTGCTGGCAGATTTATCTGCTTCCTGCTCCTTGGACCAGGCCCCTGGGGAACAAGGATAGAAAGAGACAGCATCCTCTCTCTGCAGGCCCTGCTGCCACCCCAGCTGATGCGTGTCTCCGACCCTGGTAGTGAGTGGTTCTCAGGCTTCCTGCATCTCAGGGGGGGGGGGGGCAAAGTTTGCTTCCAACAAGTCCTAGGGGGTGTCGTCGGTCCCGTGACTACCCTTGAGGGTGCCTAACTATTCTTTCTGAACCCACTGAGATTTTGACCCTTGACTGTGGCCCCAGGGACCAGTGAAGTCAGTGCCACCTGTTTCGATGCAAGAGTCTGTGGTTCCATTCCAAAGCGGTGGCTTCAGAGTCTTTATCTTCCCAGCTTTTAAGAGGCAGCGACCCCCGGAGAGTGTGTTAAGGATGCTGAGCTGGGCATTGGGGTGATAAAAACAGGAAATAGAAACTGGTGAGGTAGCTTTAGGGGGAGGGACCTCCATTGTTGTCCTTGGCTGTATGCAGCAAGTGTTTGGGGGCTCTGTCATATTTTTTCTTCTTTTACACAGCTCCCAGGAGAGGCACACAGACACCCCCCCCCCCAGAGGTTAAACCAACCGGACTGACTGGCTCATGCTCACCACTACCCATGCCTCAAGGTAGACAATCCTCATTAACTCCAGACAGTGGCCCTAGGCAGCAGCCCATCTTTGGAAATCACCACTCTTACTCCAGGGCAGCGACTGTCACCTCTGAAGCTATAATACACTTGCTGTAAAGCTCACCGTTGTAGTGGCTTTTCCCGTTACTATGATAAACACCAGAACTGAGAGCAACTTGGAGAGCAAAGGGTTTATTTCAGTTACACAGTCAATCACTGAGGGAAATCAGGGCAGGAGCTCAAGACAAGAACCCAGAGACAGGAACTGAAGCAGAGACGGTGGAGGAACCGTGTTTATGGCTTGCTCTCCCTTGATTGGTGCTCAGCTAGCTTTCTTATAGAGCCTAGGCAAATGAGCCTAGGGATGGTACCACCCACAGTGGCTGGGCTTTCCTCCACCAGTTGTCAGCTAAGACCACATCTCATAGATACGGCCACAGCAAAGTGATGGAGGCAACTCTTCAACGGAGCTTCTCTCTTCCAAGGTGGCTCCAGGTTGACAGTGGAAAGTAACCAGCTCACTCACCCTCTGTGAAATCCATTTTTCATCTTAATGAGAAAAAGGACCCGGAAGGCCCTCCTGCGGCTTTGGTAGTGTGGATTCTCTAGGACTTTAGCACCTAAGCTATCGCCCAACAGAGGCAAGAAAGCTTTTGTTTCTCTTTGTGATCTGTTCTCCCCTTTCCCCCTGCTCAGCAGCGCGAACCTATAACTCTAGAACTTAGAAAATGGAGGCAGGAATATCAAGAAGAGTTCAAGGCCAGCTTAGCCTATTTACATGAAACACAAGACCTTGGTTTTGTTATTTTAGTTTGGTTTTGTGGTTGGTTGATTTTAGCTTTGGTATTTTTTTTTTCTGGTTCTTTGTTGTTTGTTTGGCTTTTGTGTGGGCTTTGTTTGTTTGTTTGTTTGAGACAGGGTTTCTCGGTGTAGCCTATTTATAGACCAGGGTGACCTGGAACTCACAGGGATATATACCTCTGCCTTCAGAGTGCTGGGATTAAAGGCCTGTGCTACCACCACCACAGGGCTCTTTTTCTTCCTTTTTTCTTTTTTTCTTTTTTCTCTTTTCTTTTTCTCTTTTCTTTTTCTCTTTCTTTCTTTCTTTCTTTCTTTTTTTTTTCTTTTTATTTCTTCATACAAATGGACCTGGAGCATAATCAGACAGGACAGAACCTAGAAACCTGCACTTGTAAGAAGGTCCTACAGTGGCCGTATTAGAGAATCATCATTTGGTACAGTAAACTCCCCAGGGGGAGCTTCACTAGTTCCTTCACAGAAGGCCCATTCCTTAGCTCGCCCCTTGGCAAACTAGAACTTCTCCAAGAGGGAGCTGGCTGAGTTCTACTTAAGGTCTGTCTCTCAAATGGACTCTTACTGGAATGAACAGTTCCTGTCAAGGGTCACTGGCCTTGGTGGTAGAACTAGTGGTCAGAGGGTCAGTGTCCTCAATGGCTGTCAGCGGGGGCCTGCTCGCTCTCACTGCAGGCTGTCTATGTCCCTTCTCTCCTTTGTGACCCTCCACAGTGACTTGGTATGGAAACATTTTCAGAGTTCACTCTGATGTCATCAACTGGACCAAATGTCTACCGGAGGACCAACATATCTAGTCCAGCCAGATGATGGCCCTGGCGCCATCAGGACTCCATCATTAACAGCCAAAACTTCTTCCTATTTAATGACTTTTATTTTTATGGTGAAACATAACTGAGTACAATGAGGAAAGAGGATAGCTGGGGACGTAGCTTGGTGGTACACTTTTTGTTTGTCTTGCACAGAGTCCTGGGTTTCTGATTCCTAGCATGGGTGTGCCATATGTGACACATAGACACATTTTTCTCAATCCCCACATTTAGAAGGAGATTCTACATCATTTAACCATGGCTGACACTGGTAGAATGATAGATAATTTCACTTTTTCTTTCTGCTTCCTATATTTTCTCACATGTTTACAAGAAGTGTAAAGTTGGTAAAAAGACAGAGAGAGAGGAAAAAATCACAACTTATCTTCAAAAAGGAAGAACTCAAATGAGATCTAACTCTATACAGTGTTTTAAAAGATATGAAATTAACACCAATTTAAGTGGTGTGCTATAGATGTACCCACAGCAACGCAGATCAAAGGGACGAGACAGGCTGCCGGGTAAGGGAGCAGAGGGTGGGGAGCTGGTGAGGACTTTATGGCATAAGGGAACAGTTGAAGGTGGAATCAGCTCCCTGAGACTCTGTGTCAACCACAGCAGAACAAACTCAGATGGAAGCCAAACAATGCACACTATTTTATGCATTTCAGTAACTAAACGTGTTCATGCCCTCCCCTAGGTGCATGTGTGCGCACACATTCGTATTTGAATGTGAACACGTAGGCCCCAGGACATGAGAGAGCAGCCGGGGACAGTGGTTCTGACTTTTCACCTTGTCAGAACAGGGCTTCTGTGGGTTTTGTTTGCCTGTTGTTGGTTTTCTGCTGCACAGGCTGGGTTAAGTATCATACAAGCATTCCCTATCATCATCTGCTCACTGGAGCTCTGGGGTTCCAGACACCGGTGTCACACCTCCGGGCTCTGAGGATCCAAACTCAGGTCCTCATGACTGGCTAGCAAGTGCTTTACCCACTGAGGTAGAAAATAACTCACTGGGGTTTGTTTTCAACAGGACGGGCATTTAGAGCTCAGCAATGAATTACAGGTGAGCAGAAGGCACTGGGCTGCCATCTTCCTTAGCTGGCAGCTGGTGCTTGCTAGCCCCGAGACTTTTTAGTTTATCTTAGGGTTGAAAAGTTACAGTCCGTCGGCTACGTAATTTCAACTCTTGTATCAGGAAAGGCAATGGGAGCTTGAGCCAGGAGAATGGAGAGTTTAGGGTGGGGACTGTGCTAGACAAGAGGGAAAGAACATACACACACACACACACACACACATTTATTGAGAGGCAGGAAAATGCAGTTGAGAATATATAAAAAACCTCTGTTTTCCACCAAATCATGGTGACGGCCATTTCACCTCTTGCCCTGGCTTTTGAGGAAATGAAATAGGTCTGTTTTGCTTCCACTACGCTAAGCCTCCAGCACTCTTATTTTGAAGTGAGGATCATTGTTTTTCACATCATTTTCCCAGACCCTAAAGTATTTTTTTCTGAAGTTAAACATCTGGCTTAGAAAGATAACAAATGGAATGTTACTTTAAATCATTCACTGGTATAAATTCTGTGATCTCCACGAAAGGCAGTTGGCTATTGATAAACATACTCTCCAGTGGGAGAATAGACTCAAGGATGTAACAGATAACGTGACCTCACATTACCCAGTTATCCAGAATTTCCAATCGGTAAACATTGTGATAGTCTTGAGTTCTCAGATGAGGTCTTCCATGTCACTGGGATCTGCAGGGTCCCTCAGGTTCCCTTACTACTATGGGTACACCATGACATCATCTGAGGATGAAGGTAGATTGTCCTTCCTGTTGCAGGTGAAGATGCTGGGTTATGATGAGCTGCTCTTGTGTTTGTGCACGCCCTGTGTGTACAGAGGCTAGGCCAAAGCTGCCAATATGAAACTCATTTAAACTGACAATGGAGGCACACCGCTGTAATCTCAGCACCAAAGGCATTTACCCAGCATCCTGTATCTCTCTCCTTCCCCATCAGGACAGTAGCTGTGCCTCTGCCCAGCCGGAAACAGTAAGGCTTTGCCTTCATCCTACATCCCGAAAGCGCAGGGATGCTGCATGCACACCCACACAGCTTCGGCTTCCATGAACTTTAGTTAGTTCACTGCTGATCTCAAGAAGCTGTTGGGACTCACAGGCGTCACTGACTGGAAGGAAGAGGGGTTTCCCATCTGTTCGTGCAAAACCTCATTTCTGCCCAAATGAGGGCATTTAATCAAAAGCCCTTCGTCTCTGCGGCTCCCAAAGCTAAGAACTTCCTGCAAATAAAACTCAGAGGAGAGGGGGAGAGGCAAGGCTGACAGGGTTCTGGGAATGTGTGAAAGCCTCTAAGTAGGTAACCACTCCCTCCACAGAGTTAGAAAGTCAAATCTCCCTGGGGCCCAGCAGGGTGGATGTTGCGGTATCCCTTACAGGAGCAGGGAGGGGATGACTAAATAGTGGTATCACTGAGAAGTGCATCAAGGAACCCCACCTTTGTTAACCCACCTCTCATATACAGCAGCACCTCTCAAGAGCATGTGCAGCTGGAGGTGGGGGCAGGAGGGGGCAGCCCTGAATCCCAGGTGGGCCGTCTGGGATGCTTTCCTTCCTTCTATGGAGTGTTAACAGGCTCCTTACCACAGACCCAGGGGCCCTGCCTTGTTTCGTCCATTTCTACTCCATGATGGTCACGGGATGGTCCCTTACATCAATGACAGGTGCAGTTGTTCAGGTCTGAAGTTGTCTCAGGCCTCTTGGGCCCTAGTGTGGTGTGGGTGTGAGAGGAGAGTTAGTATGTACATGCGTGTATTGGTGTGTGCCTATGTTTGGGTGTATACGAACATGCATTCATGCATGTATGTGTGTGATCCCAGGGTCCCTTTCTGTCCCCTCCCAATTTGGTCTTTATACTGGCGCTCTGGAGTGAGCATCTCTCTGCCCTGGCCAGGCACAGATGGCCTGAATCGGCCCCATTTGACTTCTGCGGGTGGGGCACTGGGCCCATCCTTCATTCCAGGGCCTTCTTTCCTGGCTCTGAAATGATCCTGAGCACATTGTTCCATGCAGCTCCTCAAAGCCCAGCATTGGACCATGGCGCCAGCACAGAGTTGCCTCCCTCCAGCTCCCATGGCATCGGTCTGATTCTAGGAGCCGTGGCTGTGGCTGCTCACCAATCCCAGCCCCTCAGTGGTGTGGCAGCAAACTATAGTCAAGGATGTGTGGCAGAGCTAGCCTGCTGGGGAAGGATGCTCTTGGGAGAGTGGGTTCCCCTTTGCCTGTGTCCTGTTTGCTCAGGGCTGACCCCCATGCTTCATTTGGCCCCGGTGCAGTGGGCAGAGAAGTCCACAGCGTGGGCTTTGAAGCTGAAATGTGGGATACTGGTTTCCATTCTCATCTTCCACTTCTGTAGCAGTGGGCGAGAATCCCCATTGCGGCTCCCTATGCACGGCCTTGCATAAGAAAGCTAATGCATGCAAGTCTTCAGCTCGGCGCAGTGGACCCTCTTCAGCCAACAGAAAGGCTGTCTGTTCTGTTGGCCAATGAGGCCAGATTTAGGCAGTCGCTGACCATTGGAGGTTTCTTGCCCCAGATGGTGACAGCCTTTGCTTTCCTCTCTGTAATCCCAGAAGGTCCTGTGCTCCCAGAAGCCAGCAACACGAGGCAGAGCCACCTTCTGCTTCATGCTCTAACTCTCCCTTGATTAAGGCTCAGGAGGCAGGACTCAGGCGAGACCTAGGCAACCCCTAACCTATGTGGGCTGCTCTTGGTCTTGGATGGGGTGCAACCCCAAGGAAGCCCCAGAGGCCGATGTCTCAGCCCCAGGAGACCTCCAGATGGCAGCACACGTTAAAGCTAAGCCCAAGCCTTTAGGAGAACCAGCACGTGGGCAGCCTGCTGAAAGGGCACCACGTCAGATCCCCACAGAGGGCTGGGAAGGGAGGCTGCCTGTGGTTTTGAGCCACAGAAAGACTCCGGGAGAGTTAGAGAAGAGTGGAATCCCTTGTTGGAAGGATTGAGGCAGAGATGTGGAGAAGGCGAATGGAGAAAAGGTGGGGGAAAGCCTTAAGCTCAGGCTGGCCTTGGCTCTTTTTAAGGAATCCTCCTGTGGGAGTTTTAAGAGATTTGTTTTATTATTTTGTGGTTTGTATGAACACCACATGTGTACCTGGTGCCCATGGAGGGGGGGGGGTGTCAGAAGAGGACACCAGATTTCCCATGGAACTGGAATTATAGACGGTTGTGAGCCACCACGTAGAAGCTGGAAACCCAAACTCTATAAGAGCACCAGTGTACTAGACTGCTGACCACCTCTTCGGCACAGAGCTTTATTTAAAATTTAAAGGGTTTTGAGAGTTAGAGAAGTCATCCCTTCTGGTTCTGCTGGAGCCTTGGGCATCCTGTGTACTCCGAGTGACGGGCTCTTGGGAACACTTGGGGGATGAAGTAGCTTACAGGCAGGCACCAAGGGGCAGAACCCATCCCCAGCACGCAGCTAGCACAGTGTTTGTTTCTTTGGTTTTATTATTACAAATGCACCATGGGTCCCTCACACTCAAGGAATCTGGATTCTACATGTTCCTCTTACCCTTTCCTTCCTACCTGGGCAGGGCCAATATAGAAGCATCTGAACCATGTGTGGATACAAGACATACTTGACAGAAACAGTTCAACTCATAGCTTATAGTGATGCCGTTTCTCCAGCGGTACAAGAGCTTTACAGAACCATGCCAGGGGTTTCCAGAATGCCGGACTGCTTGATTCACATTTGTAAGCTCCAAGATGCTGTAGTCCCCCCTTTATCCAGGCCCTTGGCTCAGTCGGGAAATTCCATGCTTTGGAGAGGTCCTTTCTGGAAGTCGGTGCCAAGCTATGACTGCCAGATCTGTGTATTCAGTGGGTTAACAACCACATTTGGAGGGCTCAAAAGCTAAAAAGAACCTTTCTCCCCTTAACCCCTTCCCTACCCGTCCAAGGCTCGGATCTCAATATGGTGCAGCCCATGTATGTTGACGTGTGCTCTTTGGTTTCAGAAACATTCAATGGTCTCTTTGGCAAACTGAGAGAAACTGGCGGGAAGCTGCTGCAGGACTCTCCTCCTCCTTGGTCTTCCTGCTAATGCTTCAACCTCTCCAGTAACCGCATATAGACAGGGGCTGAAAATAAACCGAGATGCACAAAAGCCAGTGAGGTGCTGGCGTCCTGCCGTCTGTCTGGGACTCTTATTTAGTCTTTCGGTCTTGGTACTAGGGGAATGAACCCAGAGCGGCATGCATGGCAGGCAAAGGCAATTGCCAATGCCCCTTTCCCACTTCTTATTTATGAGGTCTCACTAGACTGATCAGCTTTGTACACATCCCATAGCCTATCTAGGCCTACAGCTTGAAATCCTCCTGCCTCAGATCACCAAGGAGTTAGGATCATGCACCATCAGGCCCAGCTTCAGAATCTAAGGGACAGAAGTCATGTGGCCTCCCTCTGCCATGTTCCCCTGTTCCTGGTACACAGCAGGGGCTTTGGGGGCTGGTAGAATTCCTCATCTTACAGCGTGGATTGATATCCTCAGTGTGAGCACCTGCAGTGTGAGCCCTGTGCAGTCTTCCCAGGCTCCCTGAGCCCCAAAGTCACACCCATCCTGAGAGGCTGTTACTCCACTATTTCCATGTTACAGAGAGGGAAACTCTATTCTCTGTGTCTGACCCTGTTTACCCTGCTCCTCTGATCTGGAGGCCAGGCTTGTTTTACTGTGTGTCATGTTTCGATCTGTACACAACAGATTGCAGGCTTGGGTCTGCTGGGGATGGATGGGGACTCACTAGCTCAGATGGGACCGTAGAGTCAGACACTTACCAAGTCGCACAGACCTCTGGGCAGCCTAAGGAACAAATACACATAAGAGCAGGTCAGGGTTTGTGTTTTCTTCTTCCTTCCTTCTCTGTCTCTCCCTCTCTCCTTCCCTTCCCCCTGGCTGGTCTGGAACTTGACGTGTAGACCAAGCTGGCCTGAAACTTGTAGCAGTCATCCGCAGTGGGACTGTAGCTGTGTTATGCCTCCCTGAGGCGTCAGGTTTCTTAGTACCTATTGTCACAGAACCTGCATATGGAGGGGCTTTGCACTTTACTATTCCCACTTAAAAATAAATGCTGAGGTAGAGGAGAGAAGGGGAAAACTTGAACCCCCAGGCTCCAAGGAGCCCCTCAGGGAGTGTCCCTTGGCTGTATGAGCCCCCTTTCAAATGGGGACTTATGTAGATGGCAGACATCACTGGGGGGACCCCAAGCTAAGCTTCTCCATCGAGGGAGCTCATCAGCTGATGCACCTTCCAAGAGTAGGGGTTCAGCCCTTCTGGAGGAGATCTCCGTCCAAAAGTGGATCGCATATGTTACTGCTCTGGCATCTGGGGTCAGGATTCTATCCTGAATTCTCTTCTCTAGAAACCAAAGCTTTAGTAATTTCTTTACTAAAGAAATTGCTTTGCCTGACCCAACTCCACACACACCGAAGTAACCAACACATTGCAGAAGATAGGTTAGCCTTGGAAAACAAATGACTAATTCAGACGGCCAGGACAGGCAGGTAGCCACAGCATGGACTCAGGGGGACTGCCCCCATGGGTGAGGTAGATCCCAGGACCGCTTTCCTCAGCTGTGGCTCACTGGTGGCGGGGAACACATACCCTGGAATACGCTGACGCCTGTTTGAAGATTTCCAGGGCGGAGTCGGCCAGCTCGTCTCCTCGTTCTTGTGGTCGGTTGGCTAGAGAGAAAGGAAGACCCCCAGTCTGCCACCAGCGTCTCAGTGGACACAAGGCCATGCACGGTCTGCCACCAGTGTCCCCAGGCACACACACACACCATCGGGGCCTTTTCTGTCACCAGCATCCACACAAATATGCACACTGGATAGTGTCAGAGTTGGGGTAAGGCAGCAGACAACTCAGTAAAAAGCATGTCTCAAGTTCTGTAGCATATCATCTTAAAACCACAGTCCCCGATTCACTTCTCAGTGAGCCACACTCATGGGCAGCATTAGGTTAGGGCCACACAGAGGACCTCACCTGGCGGCTGCAGAACAGTGTTGATGGCATAGACCACACCATTCGTGGCCATGATGTCGGTTTCGGCAACAGGCTCCTTATTGACACTTACTACGTTGTTTTTCTAAGAGAAGAAACAACCATTGTTAAATGCAGAGCCCTCTGGTTCCATGTACTCTGTGGGCATCCGCTGACCATGAACCCATTTGGTGAGTAAGTGGCAGGGCTTCTCTGGTGAGCAGCCGCCCTTGCTCTCTATAGGCTCAGCACAGTGCAATCAGCAGGATTCTTACCCTCAACGCAAGGAGGGGCAAGGAAACGGTCTCTTTACAGAAATAGGAGCTGAGGTGCAAGAGAGACCATAAAACCCCCTGAAGCCACATATGTG
The DNA here is from genome assembly GCF_900095145.1 of Mus pahari. Taxonomy (NCBI): domain Eukaryota; kingdom Metazoa; phylum Chordata; class Mammalia; order Rodentia; family Muridae; genus Mus; species Mus pahari. The sequence continues at coordinate 59,379,867 of NC_034605.1, read as the reverse complement.
GGAAGGAGCCCTCAGGGTGAATGTTTTCTTGAACAGCCCTTGTGCCCGTGACAGACAGGCTCTCAACACCTGAAACACAATCCCGAGAGACTCTCAGTTTAACCTTAAGTTAAACATCTCTCCTGGTCTTCCCCCCAGATATCTTCCCATGCTCCCCTGGGAACTGGTGAGCAGGGGACAGGGGAAGGTAAAGATCCAGAGAAAGGAACAGAGAACCGCAGCCAGCTCCTATCCACATGGGGTCCTGCTGAGTCAGGCTGGCTCTTTCCAGGTAGGAACCCTCTGAACACAGCTCTAAAGCTGAGTGGTACCCAGTGAGAGATGCTCCCAGATCAGCATCAGCATGGGAAGACCTCTTAGGATGCAGCATGGGAGAACCTCTTAGGATGCAGCTCATGCAAGAGCTTCGTGAGGGCCTGGGTTTGGGACTGGAGCTGGGGGAGAAGATAGGGGACAGCTCTCTCGAGATGAGTATCTACTTCCTACTTTTAAAAGAGCCTCTACAAAATCCCTGTCACCCACCGAGCTGACTTCCAGCTTGTCCCCTTGGAGAGACTTCAGCCGCACCAGGGCCCCGATGCCTCCGCTAACCAGGATTTCATCCCCAATGTGGTACTTTAGGATGTTGGTAAGTTCCTTGGCATTTGCTGTAAGATTGAGGAGGGAGGAGACACTGTTAAGCACAAGAGCGGTGACCAATGAGGCTCTGGAACAAGAGAAGACACCTGTGGTTTCTGCAGAACAGGATGACTCACTGAACAAGCAGAAATGCTCACCGAGTGCCTACTATGTATATAACCCAGGACCTACCATCTGCTTAACGGTGAGCAGATGACCATGGCTGTGACATGGCCCTGTAGCCAGCGGGCGGCTGGATTAAGCAAGGCTCCGTGGTGGCTAAGAAGGAGTTAATCCATACTCCTCTCTGAGTATGAGTCATGTTTCCATGAGCTAAATATTTGCCTGGAAATCCAGGGACCTTTCCAGCATCAGCATCTGGGACCCTTCACCGTTTGACGTGGCTCCCACCGACTATAACACAGTAGTGAAATATTTACACGTGATGCCCTCAAGTGCATTTTTGGCTGGAGATAGCTATTACCTTGAGGGAGAACTTGAAAGATTGAACAGCTGTGCTTTGGAGGAGCCGTGGAGCCGATGAGGTCAGGGCTGAGGCAGTGCCCTGAGCAGGGCCCCACCCCCACCTTCCTGTGTGTACATCCTTCCAGGCCACATTCACTTCTCTGCCAACTGGGGCAGGCATTGATGCCTTTCCCGAGTTACATGAGAGGCAGAACCCAAACCTGCCAGCTCCTCCCTGGTTTCTGATCCTCCCGGAGCCAGCAGAAAGCCGATTTCTCCAGGGCTTCAGTGGCTATTCCCAGGATTGTGAAACTCAAAGGAAAATGTAAAGCATTGTAGATAGTTCTGGTTACTGACACATGTATAGAGAGCTAAGGGGTAGAGCCACCGATACTTCCCTGCCATCTACACGGAAGCTGGTAAGGGATTTCCTTCCACAAAAATATTGCCCACAGCATGGTGCAAAGAGAAGCCAATCCCCTGGGATCCAGGGCCTCCTGTCCAGGCTTTCAACACCAGGGTCATCCTTCCTTCCCCAGGCGCCATGTCCTCTAGTCAAGGGGACTTTGGGGCTGTTTGGGGAACATTCTCCACACCCCTCCTCCACTCTCACACAACTGACAATGGAGGGAATTTGAGCAGGCACAAGCCACCTAGGGAATATTCTATTCTTACAGGGCTGAGAGACAGAAGGGAAGTTTATGTTCAACATGAACTTCTCCCCTCTACTCAGGAACCTGCGTCAGCACCACAGACACAGGCATTTGCTTGGCCGTAAAGAAAATTAAACAGGACACAAATTTAGCTCCTTGCTGACTGCAACCTGAGACTTCTATTCTGCTGAAAAAGATGGGTAAACGGTGTTTGTTCCAAGGCTGGCTACACCACTTCCTCCTCGTGCCTTTCTTCCTCCCCTTGCTGGCCTTTCTGGAAGGGTGTGCACGCATGAGCGCTCTAGCCCATCCTCCATCCTCCTCACTGGCATCGCCACTATTGATGGAGCGTGTGTTTCTTGTCCTGTGTGCACATTCTATTTGCATCACAGTGAGCCGGGAGACTCCCGCCAACCTCATTAAAAAAAAAAAAAAATCGGGAAACTGAGGCTCAGCAGCTCAACCAGAGCTCACTCACTTTCTTAGCCACTATCCTCAGCTAAGTTCCTCATGGAAGGCTTTTTTTTTTCTTTTTTTTAAACTTCTGAGGACATTTAATGCAAGTGAGTGGTTTCATTATCACAGATCCCCAGTGGGAAGCACACCTCGGGGACAGAACTGATTATCATTGACCTAATTTCCTTTTGCTTGGCACTGGGCCCAAGGAATCAAAATGGTATCATCTCTGCCCTCTTATAACTGGGTGAAAGTCAACTGGCCCAAGGAAGGAAGGAAGGAAGGAAGGAAGGAAGGAAGGAAGGAAGGAAGGA
>NC_034605.1:59359871-59377236 GCF_900095145.1 Mus pahari | reverse complement strand
AAGGAAGGAGGGAGGGAGGGAAGGAAGGAAGGAAGGAAGGAAGGAGGGAAGGAAGGAAGGAAGGAAGCAAGAAAGCAAGGAAGGAAGGAAAGAAGGAAGAAGGAAGGAAGGAAGAAGAAAGGAAGAAAGGAAAGAAGGAAGAAGGAAGGGGGAAGGAAGCAAGAAAAGAAGGAAGGAAGAAGGAAGGGAGAGAGAAGGAAGAAAAGAAGGAAGAAAGGGAAAAGGAAGGAAGGGAGTAAGAGAGAAGGAAGGAAGGAAGGAGGAAGGAAGGAAGGAAAAAGGAAGGAAGGAAGAAGGAAGGAGGAAGGAAGGAAGGAAGGAAGAAGGAAGGGAGGAATAAAGAAGGAAGGAAGGAAGAAAGAAGGAAGGGTGTGATACTCAAGGCCCCCTTTGCCATGCATGTACTGTGACTGTAAATGGCTCTGGGTATTTCCTGTGCCCTTTGTCCAAACTACCTCTGGTTCCTGCCCTCACTCCACCCCATTTTTTGCCATTGTCACCATTTGCTGTCCCTCTAATCCTGCCCACATGTCTATAGTACAGCCTCAACACCAAGTCCCTTTGTAAGACATCACTTGTCTCCTGCTGCGGCACGAGAGATTGCCTTTTCAAAACAGCGGGGAGATCCGCTTAACTTGTTCTTTACCCAAGAGTTTGTTCAGTTCTTCTGGAGGCATGGCTTGGAACGCTTCGTTGGTGGGAGCAAAAACAGTGTAGACCCCTTCCCGATTGAGGGTCTCCATGAGTCCCGCAGACTGGATGGCGGCCACCAGCATGCTACAGACAAACACAAAGAAAACGAAAGCTTGCTCTCCATGCCCTCTCCACACAGAAGGAAGGTCTGTTGTCGGCTCCTCACTGAGCATCAATGTCACATGCAGGACCAACGGCCGGAGGGGATGGAGGGAGAGAAAAGGGGAGAATTGGTATGGCCGACCCAGAGACAGGCAGAGTCAGTGTCTGCTGAGCGTGTGATCCTGGTAGGCAGCGGTCCAGCCTCCCAGTCCGTGGGCAGATGGCTCAAGTCGGCGCTAAGGAAGCACTTGGCTTGAACAGCGCTCATTGGAGAACTACCAAGTTGGAAGAAGAGGGATCAGGGTAAGAAAGTAGAGTAACCTGGTGGCTTCAGTTGATGTAGAAAGAGAAAGATGTGCTGGATCCTTAAAGCCCCTTAGCTCCCTGAGGACTTCCTGGTGTGAGGGATATCCTTGTGTTTTAGTATTACGGTGTTCCCTCCCCCTTTCCGTATGAGGATTATATGGCCTGCAGGAGCCCTGCTTCCCAACTTAAGGTGACAAGGACACCCTAATCCTCTCTATACCCCAACCATGGATGGTCACGCTAGTGTGTGACCAGCATCAGGTCACCCCCTGGGAAGTAGGGTAAAAGAGCTGAGGCCCGGCATGACCCCTTGGTAGAAGCTTGGCCCCGGGATGAGATCGGTTACCTAAAACGATTGTCTCCCTTCAGGACATCCATAACCGTCCCCATTGGGGGTGTCAACATCCGGTCCATGGTGAACAGGGTCCCGTACCGTCCCCTCTTGTCATGGGCAGCAATGCAGCTGTTTTCAATGCAGAGGCTCTGCACCAAAGTGGGGCAAAGAAAGGGGAGACGGTTATCCTCTCGGGCAGGTCCCTCCAGGCTGGTTCAGAGCCAGCGTTGATGGCATCACACAGAGGTTTCCTCAGGGAAGGGTGGGGCAGAGGGGCTCTGGTAAAATCACACAGGGACTCTGTGACAAGGTCAGTCTCACAAGAGGTCCATTGACAGAGATCAAATAGACAGACTAGTTGACTGGTTGATTTAACCAGTGATGAGTTCATGACTGGTTGATTTTCTCAGCCGTTGGACATCCTTGGTCAAATGGTCCTGTTCGTCCCAGACCAAGACCAACACCATGTTGACCATATGGGGAAGGTCTTGGGCCAAGGAGAGCTTAGCTTTACAGGGGCAAGCTTAGAAAGACTCCAAGTTTCTGCCCTACTCTCTCCCCCGCTTCCCAACACCCCCCACACACAAGACCCCCAGCCTCCTCCGGCCAGCAGAGATAGGGAAGGAACGACACTTACGCCAAGGCAGGGTTTGAACAGCTTCTGCAGCAGCTTCCTTTATTCTCTCTACAGCTCTTTCCCTATTCCCTTAGCTTCTCCTATTATCCCTTAGCTTCTGCTCTAATCCCTTCTCTCAGCTTCCTCCCCATTCCCTCAGCTTCTGCTTCAGCTTCTCAGCTTCAGCTAACTTCTCTTCATTCCCTATTCCTTAGCTTCTCCTTCTTCTTTCCCTTCTGGGGGAAATCGCCCAATTTATCCCCTTCCACCCTCTGCACTCGGCTCTCATCACTCATCGTCCAATCAGAGTCATGCACACAGACAGGGTGCACATTGATAGGCCAGTGCTTCAATACCATGCTGTAAGACGCTATGCTTCAGGTGGACAGCGCGTGATCACTCAGGTGTGTGTGATCGTTCAGGTGCGCATAATCAGGTTTTTGGCAAACAAGCAGGGAATCATGGGGCTTGGCAGTGAACCATGGCACCGTCTTGGCTCACAGGGCCACAGCTGCGGCTACACCCGCTTCCCACACCCCCTCACCCCCTCATCCCCTCCCCCCTCACCCCTTCACCCTGCTGAGTCCCCTGCAGCCTCCCTACTCAGCAACTGAGTTAAGGCTGAGCCTTAGCCTCCAACCTGCAGGAAAGGAAGTGTCTGTCACCCAGAATCCTGCACACTTTCCAGAAACCGCTTCCCCTTTATTGAAAGCCAGTTCTTATATAAGCTCCTGGCTCTTGAGGACTTTTTTTTTTTTTTTTTTTTTAAACAACACATGCCAAAGATGGGGTGTGAATCAGGACCTAGAACTTACATTTCGATAAACAAAGACTCGCAGCTTTTTGCCACCCAGCGTGTCCAGTGTCTGTCCGGAGTACAGATACTTGGAGGCCAACTGTTCTTTGACCATATGGTTCAGAAGCAAAGTCTTCATCTGGGCATCGATGCGAGGGACACCATCTGCAAGGGAAGGGATGGACAGATCCAGAGAGACAGGCTCCGGAGATGAGGCGTGTGATGAGAGGCACACGTGGAAGAGAGCCCGCCCATCCCTCCTTGGTTTGGAAATGGAGACAGAAAGTAAGGGCAGCTGTCAAAACCCCTTAACATTCAGCATCTATTAGAGAAAAGAATGGGTGCAGCTACTGAGCATGTTTGTCATTTTGCCCTCAGAAGGAGGAGTCTTTCTCGCTGTCCCCATGATAGCACCTCAGCTGGCCCCAGCCCATATACATCAGTGTTGACCCTGCAAACCAAAAGCCAAGGGCTGCTTCACTCTCCAGGCAGAGGCGAAGTATTGAGCTCTGAGGAAAAGATCCACCCCCCCTCCAATACATTCTTGGCTGGTTCGGATAAACAACGGGCAGTCCAAAGTTTCTGATAGAATCACATCTGCTTTGGACTATGGTAGGTGGAAGGTTCCAGGGCTGTTGTAAATCAGGGCAGGGCTGTAGGGTTGGGTCAGCTGTCCCAGAAGCAACAGAACAGCAGGGTGCTTTCCCCCACGTTACCTTTGAACACAGAATTCAGGGGGGCCAGGAAGGTCAACTGTTCTTTCCCAGAGAGATGAGTTTCGAGGCCAGCTTGTTTGAGGATGTCAACGGCAGTGGAGACGTCAGATTCCGCAGCCAGCTCATGCAGTGTCTTGGCTACGGGAAGAAGAAATGGAGCCCAAAAGGTAACGGGCGGTGTGACTATGTCAAGGTCCAGAGTGGGACAGACATCTGCATGAACTTCATCTTGTTAGTCACCAGCCTTCTAAACACAAAGGAGCCAAGTATGTCCCTGTCATCAGAAACCTAATCTGCAGGGAGGTAGGTGACAGTCACTTGGGAGTTGACAGCACTCTCCCCAGGTCCCAGATTGGCTTGGCCAGGACCTGTTTGACTCTGGGGAGGAGCCAGCATGGCCTGTGTCACTGCTATGGAAGATACTCCCATAGGAAGAGATTGCTCTTTCCTGGGAGATTTCTACGCTCAGGTTGAATAGAAACCAAAGTCCATCCTGTCATCTTCCCTGTGTCAGTGGCCTCGGGTGGCATAAGGAAAGCAAATGCTGTGATGTTAGTGATGGCCCTTTGTGCACAACCATAGCATGCAAGATCAGAAAGGGTTCTAAGATGGTGTTTCCTGATTACCTCAACACAGTGCCCTGTGCCTAGACTCCATACTGGAGGTGTAAGACTTCATATTTCCTACAGCCTTCAGGTTCACAGAAGGTACAGGGCTGTGTGCTGCCCCAAGGGCAAGAAGTGGCCCAAAAGACTGCTGAATATGCCTGTCCCTGTCACTGGGGTTCCAGAAGGGACAGGAAACTGGGCAGGACAGAGCCCCACGCCCCCACCCCGGAGGCCTACCTACCTGAATCTGGGATGAGCAGCTCATCAATGAAATGAATGACACCATTGGTGGCCAGGATGTCTTTGTTGGAGATGACAGCCTTCCCATTGATGGTGAGCTTGTCCCCACTGCAGCCCACCTCCAGTGTGGTGCCCCCCAGGGTCTCCATGGACATTCCAGCGACTATGGCCTCAGCACACATGGCCGACTTCAGGATATGGTTGTTTAGCAGGTCTGTGGCAGAAGAAGATATAGGTCTAGATCCTGCTGTGGCTGGATGCCGGAGCCAGCTCCCAGTCTGCCCATGGCTGAGAATTTTGCTAGAGTACCACAGGGCCCACATCCCTATCTCTTGCCTACCACCAACTAAAACCACTGGGACACTGTGGTTAGACTGCCCGAGTTCGAATCCCACGGCTGCTGACCAGCTGTGAGATCCTGGGCCAGCCACTTAGTCTCCTCGACCTGAAATGCAGACCTCTTCTCATCAGAGAAACTCCAGCCATTATCTCATGAGCCCTGGGCTTCAGGGTGAACTCTCCCAATGGGCCAGGGAGAAGGGGAATGCTCCTGTAGACCTCTTGTGGGTCTTTGAAGCCTTAGGCCTTTATAAGACACTGAATGAAGCAGGAAAGAATATAAACCGTTCTGGAGGACAGCTGTGCAATCCTTTTTGCTCAAAGCAGGAGTCTGCCCTGTGCTGCTATAGCTACAGGCTTGAAGGTAGAAGGGTGGGGTCTCCATCAGCAGACTCAGATATCTTGTTGGGTCTGTCTGAGAGGATGAGTGAACGTTGCTCACTCCTCCGTCTGGGTGCTTGCTACTTTGGAGGTTCCTATTGGGGCACTCAGGAGCCGAAGAGACTCAACCCACACCCTAGTAGGCTCTCGGGCACACATGACCTCGGTACAGAGGAAGTGGCAAGGTCCCATCTAGGACATGCCCCACCCCCACCCTGAGCTCACAGATCCCCCTCTCCCCCGCCACTCTCAGATGTCAACAAGGTCCACTGTCTCAGCTTCACCACATTGTTGAGTGTGGGAACCAAAACTGCCCTGTCACAGGTAGGAGGAAGCTCTGAGGCTAGCAGAGGCCTCAGGATGCTGGACAGACTCTAAAAGCCAGTACTGACCCAACTCAGTCAGAGGATGGACAGACTGTGCCGGACCAAGCATGGTAGTATGCTTCAGGATAGCCTGGGCATATAGCGAGCCCTGTCTTAAAACAGCAAGACGACCTGAGAGGCATGAGACCTTCGGGGAATCGCGCTTCTTAGAAAAATAAACTGAACTCCTGGGGTGAAGTCAGGGCCACACAGGGGTGAGAAGGACAGGACCAGAAGCCAGGTTTCAAACAAGATATTGCAGCCCAGGGCTGCTTCCTGACTGTCTGCCGACCACCTAGAGACAAAACTGTTGGTATAGACCCCACGCCTCTTCCTTCAGGACTGTAGCTATAGCAGTAGAGGGCAGTCCCCTGTTGTGAGCAAACTGGTCATTGCCTAGCAGAAGCAGATATTCAAAAGGCCTCTCATAATGAGTTCCGATATCAACGAACATAAAAATCTTTGTGCTCTGTACAAAAGATCTTTCAATGCATTTATGGTTTGGATGCTGTATGTTAAAGGCTTGCCCCCACCCCAGGGTGGTGCTATTGGGAAGTAGTGACAACCTTAAAAGGTAGAGCTAGTATGGGGCCTTTAGGTCATTTAGTGCCCACCTCCCAAAGACACATGTTTGAAAGCCATGGGACCAGGAGATCATGGAATAACACGTCTAAGACCTTGACCCAACGCCAAAGGAAACCTTTCCTCTTCCTAACCTGGTTATTTCCGGTACACGTGCCGCGATGCAGCTCGCACCTCTTAGGAAGCTTCCCAACCCTTGAGGCTGTGGACCCCAACCCCGTCCACCCCATCAGCGAACCAATCGAATCATTTTAGCGGCCTGTTTTTGAAGCCTGCTGCCCACCAGGCTTCAACTTCCTCGAAGACACAGTGTGGGGCCCGGGCTCCTGGCCTGGAACAGGCATTTGTGAAGGACCACTCTCATCTAGGCACAGTTGCCATCTGCGCTCTCTGAAGGGTCTCTTTTCTTCTTATGTCTGGGAAGGGAACTCTCTGTAACTCATCAGGCACCTTACCTGGCACACTGCCAAGGTAGGTTTAAACTATGTCACACTTAGTGACATTTAGGAGGACGAATGTAAGTGGGGTACACTGTACAGGGTCTAAGGGTTCATTAGGCAGCCTGGGATTTAGCTCGATCCTTCAGAAATCCTAGAATTAAAGGAAGTGAAGAAAGAAGGGTGGCCCCCTCCTAATCTACTGTCTATGCTGAACTTAGGAGCTGAAAGATGGAGTCAGCAATGGAAATCAACTGACCACTGATTGCTCTGGCCAGACATAGGAAGATATAAAAGGTCGCCGCAACGATCCCTCTTGAAGGATGCCATTGCCAGTCACTCACCTCCATTCGTCTAAGCTCTTGAAGCTTTCACACATCCACCTGACGGTTTTGGCCACTAAAGTTTTGTTTCCTTAATTTGACTAGGGTCAGCTGGGGACTCCTAGCACTGGCTCTGCTTGGCTTCTACCAAAACATGGCCATTGGGAGTTACCATAAGCCAGGTTTGTAGGGGACATCCTGAAACTTGTGGCATTAGCATAGACCAGGGTTCCCTTGGGCTGCTCCAAGGAGCTGAGGGTTCTCACCTCTCAGGGCTTCCGGGTCACCCAGGATGCGGTTCAAGGTTCCGGCAGGGATCTTCTCAAAGGCCTCATTGGTTGGGGCCAAGAGTGTGAACTGGCCATTGCCCTCCAGCACGGTATTGAGTCCTGATGCAGCCACTGCGGCCTGTGTAGGCAAGGGAGGATAAAACTTTTCTAGGCTCACCTGGCAAGACACACCCCCTGGCTATGCCTCCCTGGGGGGCAGGGGGGGAGGACGCATGACACTTAGAGGAATCCCAAGTGTGAGAGAAGCCTGGCTGAAGGTCTGTCTTACCACGGACTCCATGGGCCCTGGCCTGTGTTCCAGCTGAGTTGACCATCTTTCAAGTGTGGATAATTCCACTCCTCCCTGATTCTGAGCCTCTCTCCCTGTAGCTCCCCCTGCCTCTCTTCCTCTTTCTTTTCTTCTCGGACTCCTATTCTTTCAAACCTTGACCAAGATGCCACTCCTCTTGGCACAGATGAAAGTCACCCTGACTGTCATATCTCCCAGCTGTAATCCCACAGCTAGCAAAGAGGCCTTATGAATGATTATACAGTGTGGATATATTACATGCCTCAGGGCTACACAGCATCTAGAACAATATCCTAACAGGCCAAGGTGCTTCTCACTGCTCCCCAACAAAGAGGCTCCTCCTGGTTAGTAAGGCCTGCAGGATACTCAGTCCACAGGCTTCTGCCATGCTTCCCTACATCAGCAGAGCATCTGCAGTGGGTGGGGCAGTGTAGGCTGTTCTCTTCCTTCAGTCCTCTCTACCCAAAGCATTTTTTTCCAAAGATGTCTTCCCTGGCCATCGCTCCTGGGCTACACCAGCCCAAGCTCATCTCACTGTCCTTCCTTGTACAAGTTTCATCTGTCTCCCAAGAATGATAGCCACTTTGTTCACTCCGACCCCTGGTACCTAGACTTGGGGAGTGACGGGGTTTAAGAAGCATGTGTCGGAAGGGGGAAAAAAGGGTATTAGGGAGGGTCAAAGAAGAATCAAAAAGAGGAAATTCTCTTCCTATCATTTCCAACTGTAAGGGCAAGCTCCTCTTTAGGACTCTGTGCTGAAAAGGAAAGTCTGTGCTGCCAGCTTTAGGGTAACATTTCCTTGCAGACCCAGAGAAAGGCAGGGAAAAGCACCTCAAAAGCCAGACTCCCTGGGGGCCCCACCCCGAGCCAGCTAAGAGCGCTCCCCAAACACATGGCCTCTCTGTGCTCATGCCAGAGTGTTTGTCTCTGTGTTGGCAATCTCCAGGGCGGGGCTGCTCACTGCCACTTGTGTGCTTTGTGGTTAGGAAGTCCTTGAATCAGACAAATCCCTGACATGGCAGCCTGTGCCTGTTTCCTACCGTGTGGCCAGTGCCAACAGGAACCACTTGCCTTTCCAGTTGCTGGACATATGCCTTTGGTCTGAAGACAGTCAGCATCCAGCTCCAAAGCCAGAGCCTACACTCCTGAGTCTACACAGAGAGCTTCCCTGCTATGTCTATGTTCCAAGGAAAGATGGGTGTGAGGCCCCAGGCTGGGACCTGTGGTCTTAGAAGCACTGTACTGGCTGACAGGTCATTGTTATAGTGTTCTGTGTGGGAAGGAACATCAGAAAGGAGGTCCTCACACTGCTGGACCTCACAGTTCACCCCCAAGGCTCAGAAGACTCTGTCTCTACTGTGATGCTGCAGCATTGTCCAGAAGAGACAAGCGAAGGAAAGCTTTATAACAGGGGCATTTCTCAGGGTCTGTCCAATCTGGTGCTCTTTAGAGTCGTTTCCACATAACCACACTTGGGACATCCTCATGTCCTCCCACAGAAGACACCCTGGCAGGCACCTTCCGGGAGGCCATGTGTCCCCAGCCTGGGCTTCTATTCCAAACAGTCCCTTACCCGAAGTGTCTCAAAGGTGTCCTCGATCTCAATGATCTGCTGGATGTTGTTGGTGATGGAAAGAATGACCTTATCAATGAGATGTACCACACCGTTGGTCGCATGGTGGTCAGCCTTCAGCAGCCGGGCACAGTTAACAGTTACAATCTGCCAGAAGAGAAGCAAGGTTGGGCGGGTAAGACAAGGGGTTTCCAGGAGAGGGAACAGCAGGGTCTGCAGCTAAGGGCAGGATGTCTGTAGTGAACACCTAGGAGGCAAGGGCCTGCCTAAGGTTTATCAAATCACAGGACAGAATCATAGAAAGCAACACCCCCAATGTGCTCACGGTGGACAGAGGACGGTACTGGGTAACTGGGGATGCCCTTACCCCGTTGGGATAGTGATGGATCTGGATGTTGGAATTCTGGTACATGGAGGTGAGGGTCATGCCGTGCTTGAGCTCATCAGTCAGGACCCGCCTGTCCACCATGTGGTACCGGAGAGCATTGAGCAGTTCAATGTTGACGTTGCTCACCAGGGAGTCCAGCACTTCCTGGAAAGAAAGGACATGATGGTTAAGAGGCAGCAGCCCTGTGCTCAAGGGAGGGGCCCCTGCCCCAAGTGGACCTTGATGCCTCTTCTAAGAGGCAGTCCTCCTTTAGTAGGCATCTGTGGGAGTTTGGGGGGCATTGGAAGGCACTGGGGAGGCCTGCTTTCATTTTCCCTGGTGATGGGGGCAAGTTAAAGGAAAGAATGTCACTACAGAATCCCACTGTGTGTCCAGGCCTCTGGGGAAGGGCAGTCCCCAGCGCTCCCCTGGGCAGAAGGTTCCTCTCACCGCAGGCAAGGAAGCCCAGGCCTCGTTGCTAGGGGCAAAGATGGTGAAGCTTCCGGGCCCCTCCATCTCAGGCCTCAGCTTTTCTGTGCGGTCTGTGTACAGCTGTGTGGTGGTCGAGCCCACAACTCCCATGGTCTCGTACAGATTGGAGAGTGGAAGAGCTGCGGAGGCAGAGGCCAGAGGGACAGGTGTGAATCCATCCCAGATACACGCCTGCCCTCCGTCCTTTGTCAGCAATGACAGTGGGCACAAGTGCAGAGGAAAGGGGGTGGGAGGGGTGGCAACCCAGACATCTGTTGATGGATGTGCTTACAACTCACAAGCTTCTTGGAAGGACAGGAGTCAGACAGCTCCCCATGGGGAACAGCCTGATGGGTAATCTCTGAATGTCTAATTGCCTTAAACACAGCAGAGGGAAGCTTTTTGCTCCTGTGCATTTAGATAAAGTAGGTGGAAACAGGTGGGAGATCAGTAACCCTCGGAAAGATTTCCCTAACAGCTTTGCTAGAAAGAGCTGTAAGTCTTCCAAGGCTTTGTGTATTTTTCAAGATATGACCTCTTAGATGGCAACTGGAAGGGCTTTCTTTTCTTTTCTTTTCTTTTTNTTTTTTTTTTTTGGAAGGGCTTTCTAAGATGAGCTCACTCTGTAGGCCCAGGCTGGCCTTCAACTCCTGGTGATTCTCCTGACTCAGCTCTCCCTGAGAGCTGGGATAACAGATGTGTGCCACCACACACAGACTAACGTTTGTATTTAAATAACCTGAAACTGTCACCTCAGAGTTAAGTCCCCAATTTTTATGTCTTCAACTGCCCTTCCGCTTGGGTCGGCAGTGCCACGGCCCTGGCAACAGTAACCATGTTTTCATAATCTCGACACTAAATCAAATTGTGTTGCTATTTAAATTTCTGCTAGCATGTGAATCTTAAGACGACCTTGAATGTCAAAGCCAAAACAAAACACGAAGCCTGCTTAACTGTGTGCGCCATTGAAGGTGCTTATGAAATTCACAGGGATCATGCCGTCTTTGGCCCAGTGTGGCCATTCGTGGGCCCTTTGTTGCCTATGGGTAAGCCCATTTAGTCTGCTGCCTATTCCCTGGGCTGTACTCCAGAGGCCAGAGACCACGCTGTCCTGTCTGAGCCCCAGCAGGGCTAACAGCAACTTGACCGGCTAACAGGCTAGACTTGTTGGATGCTCTAAGAATCATCGCCAGAACTGATGACAAGGCCAGAGCTTGTCAGACTAGCAAGGGTTTTTCTCCACCTGTTGAATGAGGGTCATGAGTTACATGGGAGGATTTTTCATCTTCCATCCTCTGCCAACTAATGGCTCCAGTGAACTCGTGGGAAGGACAACTCCACCTCATGTTTCCCACCAGGCTGTGACTCTATTCCCCTTTGCATGACACTTCCTCTTCCTCTTCCTCCCCTCCCTCCTCCCCCTCTTCCTTTCCCCCTTCTTCTTCCTTCTTCTCCCTCTCCCTCTCCTTTCCCTTCCCCTCCCCTCCTCCTCCTCCCCTCCCTCATCCCCCTCCACCTTTCCCCTCCTCCTCCTCATCTCCCTCCTCCTTCTCCTCCTCTTCTTCTCTTGTTCTTCTATCCCACTGCCACTCCCTCACCCCTCCCAACAGGCAGCACTGGGCTCACTCACCTGCTGGGCAGCCTTTCTCTCCAGGGACCTTTTCATATCCAGGACAGCACTCATAACTGATGACTCTGTAAAGAGAGACCCAAGGACGTCAGGCAGCCTTCCACTCTTCCTTTCCGATGTTCTCAGAAGGTGGGCAGCAGGCACGGCATTCTTCCCCGGGAAGCACGTGCTCCGTCGTGACTGTGCTGCCCAGGGGTCAGGAGCTTCTCACTCCCCAGCCTTGTAGAAGGTCTCTGGATGGTCGCCAACAGCGCCACCCAACTGGGAAACCAGGCGGAGGCAGGACACTCAATAGCACAATCAGAAACTAAGTCCCCAGTACCCATCTCCAACAACCATGCACAGGAAACCCTGTGGATGGTGGTGTGGGAAAGGAAGGAGGAAAACTAGAGCGTCCTGTGTTGACTGCTTCTAGCTCTGGGCTTACCTCACTCCTGTGGCTCCGCCCCTCCCCTGGGTCTCTGCTACTCCCTGTGTCAAATGCTTGTGCGCAGGGTGGAGGCTCTGTATCTCTCCTGCTAGTTCAGTATTTGATTGAATAACCCGAAAGTCAGATTATGGCCGGTTGTGTTCTCTCGGTTTTTACAAATCAGATTTCGGATGAAAACCGAGTACCTCTTAATGGAGACACCTGTTTCGCTATTTATTGACATTAAAAGCTTACTGAAAACAGGTTTATGGTTTCAAACTTAAATTATCTTAGTGGTTATTTACAAACTACCTCCCCCATCCTCCCTCATCTTCAACCTCCCCATTGTCCTTCCGAGGGGTAGGGTGGGGGGTGGGGGGTGGGGACAGCCAATGCCACCAATCTACAAAATTCTCTGCCTTTGGACGAGAACACAAGATGTGCAGGACATTTTAAAGATTATTTGTTGAGAAAACGAAAGATTCTGCTCCCGTTCTTCCAAGGAGCCTATCATGGGACACCGTCTGGACATCACAAAGCACGCATCAGTCAGCCTGGAACACTTGGAAGCCTCCAAGTCGGGAGTGAGGAGCCTGGAGTCCGTGATGTCGAAGTCTGCCCACAGCTGCGCCTGGTCCTCCACTGCCTCCCCCCACCAAGACCTGGAGCCAAAGGCAAACAACCTGGCCGGTCTCCCCCTTTCTTTCTCATACATGAGACTCGAAGTCTTTTCTTGCAGGGATGATATCATCAGAAAAGAGGCAGGCGGTCGCAGCCCAGGGAGAAATGCGGCTTTGGGGGTAGGGCTGTGTGCTGAGGAGGTTGCTTGGCTGCTCAGGAATGGTGTCTGGGTCTCGTGAATTCATTTGGAATCGGTTCAGGAAAAACTTAGTTAAGTGAAGATGAAGGCTGGTTCGTCTGGCACCTAAGGGACGCCTCGGGTTCTCAGACCACCAGGGAAGTACAGGTGTCACATGGCTAGACATGCCCCCACCCCCACCCCCACCTAAGATGGGGGAACAACAAGCTATACATTCTCCTGTGCTCGGCTTTCTCTACTTTCTGGCTGCCTGTCTGCAGCGTACCTCCTGTCTGCTCCCTATCTTGTATCCCAGTACTTAAAGAACTAAACAGGCGATGACGTCAGGGTTGACACTGACCAACCCACGAGGCAGTAAGATGACTCTTACTGTGTCTTGTCTGCAGCTGAGGAACTTGGCGAGTGAGGCAGAGTGGTTAGGAGGTGCCATCTGAGGAGGCTCAACTAGGGATCCCCCGGTGAGTACTGGGGTACCCTGGGGAACCCGCTTCTCTCCGTGAAGGGTCTCCGTGTTCTAGCCCACAGAGTAAAGCATCACTAAGCCAGCTGGTCTATGCTGCTCCTTTGGCTCAGTGTAACCATCCCAGTAAACTTGGGAGAATCGAAGGGCAAAGAAAACGCTCAAAGGAAAGCAGAGACTGCCAACTGCCACCCTAGTCAAGCCTCCAGAGTTGCCAAGCCTTAAGCCTATAGCACCCGGTCCAACCCCCACCGCCACCCTGTACCCCCACATACACAGGATTCCAACCCCCACCACCATCCTGTACCCCCACATCCACAGGATTCCACCACCACCTCATACATCCACATACACAGGATTTCACTGCCACTCCATACACCCACATACACAGGATCCCAGGCTTTCTCTGATACTGAGCCTGGTTGGCAAGATGGCTCAGCAAGCGCATGTGGTCAAACCTGATGACCTGAGGTCAGTCCTCATGGTTAATAATGAAGAAAGAAGAGATGATCATGAGCTGTCCTCTGATCTCTGCATGAGTACTTGCATAGACACGTGCAAACACACATGTGCATGCACACACATACTTGCAGTGCACACACAATAAATAAGCAAATAAGTAAATAAATGTAAAAAAAAAACTGATAGCGGGGTTTATGGCTGGAACTGGGGAGGTGGAACGAGATAAAGCCTTCACACCAACTTTGTCCCTTTCCCAAAGTGCTGGCCAGAGTGGAGGCCCATGGTGTTACAGAAGCATTTGGGAAATTGTCCTGTCCACCAAGTTCTTTCTGGGCCTCTCTGTGCACATGACTACTTCATGTTCCCGTGGCTTGGCGTTCCCAGCTACACTCCCCCAAAGACTTTGCTCTCCCAAATATCAATTTCTGAGTCCCATCTCTTCCCAAACTAAAGGACAATGGAGAAGCTTAGGTAGCCTCACCAGGATTTCAGGGAAGATAAAAGAAAACAAATATACATATACATGCATGTACATGTGTGTATACATGTGCATGTGTGTGTATACATGTGCACACATGTATGTATGTATGTATGTATGTATGTATGTATAGGAGAAAGACAGAGCTGGGCATGTGGAGAACTGGAAAGCCAGGTAAATGATGAGAGCGAGACAGATCCAGTCAGAACAGGCTCAGAAGGACAGGCAACTTAGCATGTAGTCAGACGGCCAGCTGTTGGGTCCAATGGGCCAAGGGGTCCTTGAGAGCCTAGACAGGTGGGGTATCCCTAGGGAGGGATGAAATTCTCCCAATTTCATCAAGGACATTTCTTTGACCACTGCTCTTGACCATGCACACATCTGGAGGAAGCAGACAGATTTGGCGTTGTCCCCTGTGTGCTCAAGGCAATGAATTTCTGGTGGGCTCCCTGCACCTGGCCCTCTATTATGCATGGAAGGTTTCCATATCACCCTCCTCACAGCAGACTTCAGTCTCCAGGGCTGGAAACCTTCCCCAGCCAAAGGCTTTTTGTTGAGTGACCAAGCACAGCTCTTCACTGGGAAGCCTTTTCGAATCTTCTTGCTCTGGAGACCTCTCCTTCTACTCTTGCATCTCTTAGGAGTGTAGCTATAGGCCACACCTTCCAT
Source organism: Mus pahari (assembly GCF_900095145.1). Lineage (NCBI taxonomy): Eukaryota > Metazoa > Chordata > Mammalia > Rodentia > Muridae > Mus > Mus pahari. Next base: position 59,362,480 of record NC_034605.1, on the reverse strand, counting down.
TGGAGAACCTCAGCTGAGAAGGGCTGTGGTTGGCAGAACTCCTAGCTCCTCGCTAGACAGTATAAACCCTTCTCTGAACCAGCCTGCTCTGGCCCAAGGGAGCAGTGGTCAGTTGAAGATTGCAGACAGAAAAAGCAGCTTCTAGGGGCAATGTTGATGAGGACTTTTTAAGATATCCAGTTTTCACGGGGGGGCTCTAGGCTCTTCCTGGAGAACCTACAGACTTTGTAAGCACAGAACTTAAGTCTGGTGCCACCTCTTTAGGACTCATCAGAGAAGAATAGAAGCCATAGGTGCCTCCCCTTGCATGCCCACAGTTAGCAAATGCCCCTTCACAGGAAGGACCAGGCTCCTGGATTCTGCATCTTGTCACATGAGCTAGATTTTCATTAAAGGCTCCCGGCTCTGGCTTGGCCACACACAGTGCAGGATGTAAAAACCTCAGGCTGGAAAGCACATACTCCAAGGGAATGAATTACCAGGTATCTTGTCCCCAAAATGAGGGAAGGTGCCTGATTTACAGATGGGATGTGAAAAGATAATGTTAACATAAGATCAAAGTGTGGGATGGGTCCTGGGGAGCTTTTCCTGACATCTTTCCGATGTTTTCACTAGGATTGGATGGGGAGAAATCTCAGGGACGTCTCCCTAAATTTATTTCCCACTAGGTTAACATAAACTTAAAACATTAACCCTCTCAAATGCACAGCCCAGGTCTGGCTGCTCTTCTGGTTGAGGGCAGGAGACTAACAAGACTCCGGGAGGAGGTGGAGTGGGGACTGAGCTTAGCCTCCTGAGATAGGGGACGCTCACTGTGTCACGCTACCTGAGGCGAGTCACATACTCATAGCATGTAGATATTGGCATGCCCCAGCCTTGAGTGGTTCATTTTCTGCATGCCTTTCCTTGGACAGAGGTTAAGCTGGTTCTTGAAGTCTTCAGTAGAAAATCAACCATCTAACCAACTATGCCCCAGTGAAGTCCTCTGTCCCTGAAGCTGTCAGAGCCTAACGAGGCATGAGGTGACTTTAGAACATGGATTTATGGCGGTTTCCATGTGGGCAGGAATGTACTTTGGTGTCTGCTGCATCCTGGCCACATGCCCCAGATCCTGTGCCCGGCTGATCTCATCGGCTGATGAGAGTTTCAGGTACTTAGCCCCACACTGTCTTCGCAATGACCACCAAACTTGGAGTAAGCCAACAGGAGGTGACAGTGACACAGGAGGTGACGGTGACGCTGGCCCCCAAGGATGTCTCTGATTCCAAGAGGACTTGTTTCCAGGACCCTGGATATAGATCTGGGCTGAAAGGAAACCTGGGACAGTCCACCTAGACCGTGGCTTGCTCCCCTGGATACCTGTGGCACTGTTGGCCCTAACTGCCAGGTTCGAGTCTCCTGGGGAAAGCACAGAGTGGCCAGACCTCTCCGGTTCTCAATGGCTGGCTCTCGGTAGGATGTGCAGGCCTCTGGAGCCTCGGTATTGCCATCTGCAAATGGCACTTAAAAAAAAAATCCCACATGACTTGGTCAGAGAATGACTATGGAGACTGAATTGGTAAATAAACAGGAAGCACTTCAATGTGAGGTATATATATTCTAAGGACTCAGTTTGAAACTTCTAAAATAGACAAAAATGATCCCTTCCCCGGCACCCTACCAAAATGTTGAAATGGAACTTCAGTTATAATCTAATATAACAAACATAACTTCATCAAAAGCAAAGCTCTACATGAGACCGCTGATCAAATCCCATCGTGATAGCTATAAACGCAGCAGCGAGGGCTGTTAGTTTCCGATGGCTAGCCGTGACAAATTGCCGCAAACTCGGTGGCTTAAAATATTACAAATTTATTGTATTGTGTTACCATTTTGAAGGTTTGAGGTTTGAGCAGCACACCCCGTTCTCTGACTGTAACTCCACTGTACCCCCTTTTACAAGGAGCCTTAGGATGCCATCGGACTCACCTCAGGTTGACACCTCAGTCACTTCTGTGATGTAAGGGTTTCAGACTAGGATATGGGCTCCCCACACAGTACACGGGCCCATGAATGTCCTCAACAGAACAAAGCCCCCCACCAGCTGAGCAGGCTCCCCGTTTACAGAATGGTCGAGAGCTAGAATTTTTAGAAAGCGCTGCCTCAGAGTTTGGTGTATGTTCAGTCTCCGTTATCTTAGAGCAGGTTACGGAGGGGGACAGGTCCTACGCTCGGGTGTGGCTGGGGATAGTGCAGATGGCTCTGACCACCCTCTTCTGGGACCAAGGTGAAGAGATGCATAGGAAGGAGGAAAGGGGCAGCGTCCATTTCTGCGCCAGAATGACATCTACAAGAAGTAGACCTCCAAGCTGATGGGACAGGACCACCATGCCCCAGCATTTCGTCTAGGCTCTGCCCACAGTTACAGTGTTAAAGGGGCTGCTTGCCCCCTCCTCACTCTCTTGCTCTCTTACCCTCTTCCCTCCTCTTTCCATGTGTTCATGGCCAGCCTCTAGTAGTCTCTTCTTCTTCTTTCTTCTTCTTCTTCTTCTTCTTCTTCTTCTTCTTCTTCTTCTTCTTCTTCTTCTTCTTCTTCTTCTTCTTCTTCTTCTTCTTCTTCTCCTTCTCCT
>NC_034605.1:59324411-59359742 GCF_900095145.1 Mus pahari | reverse complement strand
GTGGCTGGTCCCTCAGGAGGAAGGGATGCCTCAGCATGGGCCCACAGTGACACTCCCTTCCCCTACACCATACCTTGCTCTACCAAACATATCCTTTCCTCTTTTTTCTTTTTTATAGAACACAACAGCACTAAGGAACTCCTGCTATATAGCTGAGGGGCAAAGCCATACCTGCTGCTGTAGAGACAGGAGTGTCCTGTCAGGTCATCTCGGCCCAAGAAAATGGCTAAGCATGTTGCCAGGGGAACAATGTAAAGAGGTTGGGATGGGACTGCTCTCACACCTATGTGCCAGCTTCTACACTGGCCCTTCTGTACAACCTTTGGGATGCTGTAACTCCAGCCATGGCTGTGACATCTCAGCAAAGCCAGCTTCAACACAGATGCTGAACAGACCCTGCCCCCATCCCCCTCACCTAAGAGGCCTGCCGAGAATCGGCCAGGCTTCTCAAGCCACACATAAAACTTTACAGTTCCCTACCAAACCAGGGCCTGAAATCACAGAGTGGGCTGCTGTCACCCACAAGTCGCTTTGTCTGACTAGCCATTGTGCTGCTAGGGTGCTTTACAGCTCTCAAGTAAAAACTGAAGTGACTTTCTAAGTCACAGAATTCACTCAACCACCCAACAGGGCTCCTCTGCCAGTCATGCCCTGCAGGCCACCAACCAGGGCCCCTCTGCCAGCCATGTCCTGCAGTAAGTCAGCAACACAGTTTGATGCTTTGACACACAGAGCCAGAGTTCCCAGATTCTTCTCTCCCTGAAAACGCAGACAGCTACTGTCGGAAGACCCAGTGGCCTCACTGGGAAGGCCTATGCTGAGTGTGACATAGGTCTGTTCCCATCTCTCTGATGACGTCACAGGACATGATCTTTACCTCCACATTTGGTGTTCATCACCTATTTTTCTGGATCAAAATTCCCTTCTGGCCTCAGGACACCCCCCCTCCCCCTTGCTCTCATCCCGTACATGCTTCTGACGCAGCTACACTCACATGTCCCTGAGAAAATGCCAGTGCCCGTGCTGGCTTGTCAAGACGGTCCTCTGCTCCAGCCACCACACATCTAGCCCCAGTCTTCATCCAACAAGACACCACTAAGGACCCTGTCTCCTGGGATCACATTAATTCCAGCCAGTACGGCTCCCTACCTAGCACTTCATTATGGTCAGAAGGCAGCATAACCTTGGAGACCTCTCCCCTATGCACACCGCTGTCCTGTGAAGCTCTTAGTCCTTGAGGATAACAGAGATGAGCTCCATCTCTCTTTTCCCCTCTCTTTGTCCTCTGGGTCTCTTCCAAGTCAGCTCCACCTTCCCAAGGCCAAGGCCGCACAGGATGTTCCATCGGGGATCATAAAGTTTTTTATCGGTTCGTGTTTTCTTCTGCTCACTTCCTTTTTTTTTTTTTTTTTTTTTTTTGAGGCTTGCCAAAGCAGCCGCTACATTCACGAGTTGGATGCTAGTGTCTTTTCCTCTTGGCTTTGTGAGCTAGGTCAAAGTCTGGATGGCCTTAACCTTGACTGACCCCACTACAAACAGCATTCTCCCACCCACGACCTCATAGATCTTCCTCTTCCTGGAGATGGTGGTCCCCTCCCCCACCCCACCCTCAGTGGGATGGGAGGGGCTGCTCTGCTCTCTCACTGTGCTCTCAAAACCAAACTCAGGTTAGAGGAGAGGACTTAATCAGCTGGTATCTGTCAGTACACACCCTGCAGCTGGCATGCTCCTCAACCTGGCACCCAGAGAAGAGATGCAGGTGGGAGGAGTCAATAAGCCAACGCAACTCACCGTCAACATCTTGCATCTGGGAACTCTCAAGAACGCCATCAAGTCACCATAGAGTTCCTCAGTCAAACGCTATGACACAGGACCATCTGAAACAGGATGGCAGATGCTACCCCCGTGGTCAGCTTGCTCACGGGAGCTCTGTAAAACCTGAGGCTCTGACATGAAGCTCGGCTGCTTGGCACAACGCACTGGGCATCTTCCAAGAAGCAATTACATGGGGCCCGACCTGACTTCGTGTTTAATTAAGCAATTTGTGTTTGAGCAGATCATGTATGCCTATGAGTATAGCCATCAGTACTGGGAGGTGTTTGTTTTTAATCTCTTTTTTTGTTGTTGTTCTAAACAGCAAAATTTTCTGCTGAGCATCTGATCAGTGAACCGGGAGGTGTCCCGTTTCACACAACTCTGAGAGGCTGGGCTGTCCAATGGGTGGGAGCCACTGTCCTGACTGTGCAGAGACTCCCCGAGAGCCGTGGGCTTCACTCCTGTCCTGCTCTATGACACCAGGATCAATAACTACCTAATAATCCAAGCCACACACGGTGCGTTCATTTCCACGGGTGTGTTCAGGGAACAGCGTTTCCCTCCTCTCAGTGGGAGACGGTTGCTTGAAGGCATGAGGAACACAACTTTAAAAATCTCTCACGCTGGGATAAGTTCAGGGACATCTTCCCATTTTGCAGAAAAGAGGAATGTCAGGCCCCCCACAAGTGGCTCAGGGGGGTTTGCCCTGGCGCAGCTTCCCTTGTGCAGCTCTGAGAACTGTTGATTGGTTTCCCAGAGTTCGGTTAGAATATGCATTCTGCTTCCACCAGGGAGCCAGACCGTGCTGGCAGAGGCCACCTCCCTCCACAAAGAGAGGTACCCACAAGGCCTACTGTGGCCACCAGGCTCTGTGGGTGTGCCCGACTTTCTGTATGTGTGGCCTACATGTGATATTCTGGGGTTGTAGTAAGAATGCACAATCACCATTGTCCTGCGATGAATAGAGCTCAGTCCACTCCTCACTAGGATAGAAGGTCCTCCTGCTGTGCCCATTTTGCACACAAAGCAAGTGAGGCTACAAAAAAAAATGAACCATCCCCAAGCAAGTGGCATAGCCAGGTTTTGAGCTGGAGTCTGAGCCCGGTCTTACTTTGTTATACTGCTTCCTGGTGTGCAAATTCCTAGGCACCAAGACTTTCCAAAGTGTTTACTTAGGCTTGCTGAGCAAGGGTGACCTTTGGGATAAGTTCACCAACAGCCTTTCATTCCAAGAATGCTCCTCTGAACAGTTCTGTCATTTAATGAGAGAGACACACATGCACACATGCCATGCACACATGCATACTCAACACAGCATGCTTCCTGCAACCTGTAAACTGCCTTAATCAGTGTTACCAAGTCTTGTCAGCAGCCCTAAAAATCTAAAACAAAGTCAAGCAGCTTCTCAAAATGCCACACCCCACACATTCCCTGACATGTCTGTCCATGTGTCTTCTCATTGCCTTAGTCAGACTGGCCTGTTCTAGAGCTGGCCAGCCTAGGGCACCTTCGACTGACTCACATACACACATATTCACATACACATACACACACACACACACACACACACACACACACACACACACGCATGCAAGCACGCGCGCACAGTGTGGCTTCCTTGGTGGATGGAGGTCTTTGGTGGCTACAGATACTCACGTCGACTTGCCACAGATCTTCCTCTGGTACCACTGCTTGCAGTTGGTGAAGTATTTCTTGTTGGTACCAATGACCTTCTGCACAGCACATACATTGGGGCTGGAAACAAAGGTGGACAGTGTTAGTGAGATGACTAGCAGTCAGCCTACGCCGAGAGAGGGGGCTAGAGAGAGGAGAAACGGCCATTTTGGTGGTTTGGGGGTAAACTCTGGCAGGGTCTTTGGCTACCCTCCCCAGAAAGTCTCCTCTTCAAGTAAACTCCTCAAGTCCATCTTACACACTTCTTTGGCACAGGCAAATATTAAGTGTAAGTGAAAAGACCTTAAAATTTAGGTACGGGTTATGGGCTAAGAAAAGGAGTCAAATGGAAGAGACGTTGCTGAGACCTGCCAGCTCCTCTATCTGTGCCTGCCCTGAGCAAACTTTGGCATCCCGGTGTGTGCCAGGGGTCCTGTTGTCAGGAGCGGAGGGCTGCCAGCACTTCACAGCCAGCTCCACAGACATGCTCTGCTCTGCGTGTCTAGACCAGCTGCTTGGCTCCTGGGACAACACACTGGGAGTATCCACCCTGTAAACTAGGGTGCATGGCCAGCTGCTGTCAGGACTGACAGGGAGTGCCCTCCTACTTAACTCCCCATGCCCCATTGCTCAGAGCTGCACCCCACTTCCCCCAGGACGTTTCCTTCCTTATTCTAACCTGGGGTGCAGGCCTTGCTTGTGCTGGGCACCCAAAAGATCCTATGACTAATCTGTCACAGACGTGCCTCTCTCCCTCAGGAATCATAAAGATAAGGGTTCTTGGTCCGGATAGAGTCAGGCAGAAATAGGCTCCTTAGAAACGGTTGATAACAATTTAGTTTAAAAATATCTCCAATAAGTCCGGAAAAGCAGAAGCAAACACCCTGGGTTTCTGCTGAGGAGGCTTTTCTGGAGTTGGAGAACACTGTTTGCATTTTCTTCTACTGAGTAACCAGAGTGGTGCTCAGGCCAGGTGAAGGTGGGGACTTCTTTGGAGCTCCTGGGGAAAGGGAGCTGCCATGCTGTGTGATGACAAAGGGGAGGGAGGCTCTTCCTGAGCAGCCGGCGGGCTGGCTTCATAAGTCAGAAAAGTAAAGAAAACAGATTCAGAGTGTTCATGAGATGTCCAAGTTCACACAGCTTCAGGCCCATTCAAAGGTGGGCACGGTTTCTTCAATAGCAATTCTCAACACTTCAAAGATACAATGCAGAGGTAGGAGGATTGCTCTGAGTTCAAGGCTTACCTGGGCTACACAGCGAGTTGAAGACAATCTGGACTAGCTAGCTAGCTAGCAAACTAAACTAACTGTGGTCCATAGAATCCTATGAGGAGCATGGAGTCTGGGGCAGGGGATCTGTGGCTACCCCCTCATCATTTGGGCAGTGTTCATAGCTGGATGATTGATTGATTGGGTGGTTGTTCCTTCTGACCCTTTATCTCTCCCCCATTTCCTTTCTATATGAAGCATACGTCTGTTTTCTGTTGTTGTTTAATAGACAAGAGTGAGCAGAGCGGTAGTGATATTAGGAAAGTCATCTTGACAGAAGACAACCAGTAAAGGCTGGATCAGCCGACATTAGGTGGGTCTCTCTCTCCAGGTGCTTAGAAGCTCTGCAGCCAGAGATCCACGTGTTTCTCTCAAGGTCCTCGAATAACCCCTGGAGAGCTCCCACAGGCCACACTCCAACCCCCAATCATCATCACTGCTGTACGATCCCAGAAGTTCTCCTGTCCAACTGAGCGAGCAGGAAGTAATTACTGTGGCTGAATTCCCTGCAGCTCTCCATGGGCGGCCGGCGGCTCTTCAGCGAGTCTCTGTGGATTTGGCTCCAGCATTCCTCGACTGTGTATAGTTTCCACTGCTCCTGCCCCTGTGACAGGAGCAGAAGCTGGGGGTGGAGGTAAGCTGAGTCCACAGGAAATCTATGCTGAAATGTGCTCAAAATGAGCAGGCCGGTGCTGGGCTTCTGCGCCGAGACCAGCACCTCTGCTGGTCCACTTGCATCTGAAAACCAAGTACTTCTGGAAGTTCCATCCAGTTTCTCTCCATGCCGTTCAAAAACGTGGCCAGCTTTCACTTGCTTTGCCATGGTGCTCCCCCCTCCCATTGTTACACAGACACAGCTGGGAGCCAACAGACCACCCAGCAACCTCTCTGCTCCTACCAGCTTTCTGTGTTTGCCTCTTAAGCCTCAGTTTCACCTTCTGTAAAATAGGAACTTTGCAGTGGCTGGGGGCAGGGGCATGAGGATTCGAAGGCAGCAAGGCCATGAATGACTGTGCACTACTGCCCAGTGGCTAGGTACAGAGTCCTTCCCCTCCCTCATGGGACACCCTGCACTTCCCCAAACTTCCCTTTTCTCCAGCTCTCACTTTGAATCAAGGGCTGGAGCTGGAACAAGGTTATCCATCTGCACAAGGTACCACACCCATGTGCGCAAGGCCAGGCAGTCCCGTGGTTTTTCAGGGACAGTTAGGTCAGAGTAAATGCAACTATGTAACAATGCCTGTAACCATTTGCCACGGCTTGTGTGCCCCTGGGAAATCCAGATTCCCCTTAAAGAAGGGTGCTGCTGTGGTCTTTCTTATATTTATTTTGAGATGGGGTGTCCTTTTAAATTGCCCCACCTCTTGTTTGCCTCAGGAGTAGTTGGGAAGGTGTGCATCCTCCCGCTCAGCACATCATCTCTTGATCTATCAGCCTATTGCAGATTACTTGCTACAAGTTTTCCAACTCAGTGCAAAAACCACAGGGGATACCTCAGAGAAGTGAATGGAAGTCATTCGCTCATTTTGTGTTTGTTGGAAGCACATGCCACAGTGAGTTTCCCACACCATTTGGAAGGCTGGTTCACTTATTCCATGTGGGTCATCAGGCTTGGCAGCCCCGACCTTAGTTGAGCCACCTCACTGGTCCACATCTGAAGTTTCTTAAAGCGCTGGTTTTCCTGACAGTGTCCTGGGCTCTGAAGGGAAGGAGGCTGGCTGGCTTCAGAGATAGATCTTACATGATATCTCTAGGGACCTTTCACTGTGGCTGTTGGCATTGCAGCTCTGGGTTATGACACTGCAGGGTGACCTGTGGTGATCTTAGTGGTCAGGAAGAAGGAGGGAACAGAACTGAATGCAACATTCAAGAAAGGCAGTGAGACCCAAAGGTGAACCGGGCAGGGATGAGAGATGCTCTGGCTTTCCATGTTTAGCTCTGAGGCTTCACATCTGCATTTTTCCCATCTGCCCTCTCAACCCTTCATACGCACAGCCTAAGTTAAAATATGACCCCAGGACCCTTTCCACTGCCTGCTTCCATCCAGGAGGGTGTGAGGCTGAGGAATGGCCTGGGTTGGTCCTGTTCTGCCTGTGGCCAATCCCGCACCCAGCAGCTTGTTTTGCCCCAAGCACTGAACATCTGGGAGGCTACAAGAGACTGGAAAGCCACATGCAGAAGAAAGGTAACTGTTCCCTAAAATTCACATCCTTTACTCAAGTCCAGAGTCTACCCAGTTGCTGTGGGCTGCAGCTATGTCTGGGTCTACAAAGACAACCACCACTGGCCACATGGTTTGTTTTTCCTTTAGATCTGAGTATAGATCTGTGTAGTCTCTTGGAGAGTTGGGCATAGCCTGGGTGCGAATGCCTGACTGGGACCGCAGGCACCCGGCCTCCCCGAAAGTCAGTACTCTACTTTTCCCATAGAGTTTTCCTCTCGTATAAATGATGTTGATACACCCAGGTAGACTGGATGTGCAACAAAGCTGGGCTGTGTTTGGAGCAGGTATGACCTGGTTGTGTGTAGAAACACGGTGCCAGGCCCTTCATCAGGGCAAAGTGTTGGCCAGAGTACGTCTCCGAAAACCTACACACATCTGCAGCGTCTCAGAGAAATACCTGAAGCACCGATGTCCCATGTTTACAAAGCTGTCTGTCACTTTAAGACAGATTTCAGTCCTGACTCCAGGACTTACTGCAGGGCAAACTGGTTCTTTCTCAGGACTCAGTTTCCCAATCTGTCTAGCATGTAAAGCCTCCTGCTCTACATCTTTGGCCAGCAAGACTGTTGAGTGTTTGGGTGCAGAGCAATACCAAGTGCATAGGAGCACTGGGCACCTTGGGTCCTGCCACCAGGTATGACCAGTATCACTCCTGGAATCACTGGACAGTGACCTGCCTGGGTTTCCCCTCTATGGTAGGTACCTTCTCAGGCTGATGGTGATTCCACGTTGAGAGCGGCCAACGCCCCCTTCTACCTAGAGTCAAGAAAGGAGACTGAAAGTCCCCTAGACTGTTTCATGCACTTTTGTCTGACTCTGTGGTCACTGGCCAGTGCCCCCAACCCTTTCTCCACAAACTGTTCCACTGGGTCCCCTTATCTCATCAACCCACAGTCCCTCCCTCCACGCAGGCTTGGTCTTTCTATGCAATGGCTAATATTCCTTCGGGCTTTGTTTCCCCACCCCGACCCCCCCCCCCCCCCGCGCACCCCTGGCCAGGTANCCCCCCCCCCCCCCCCCCCGCGCACCCCTGGCCAGGTATGATGTCCCCAGCTGAGAGCGCTGGCAGCTCAGTGACCTGTCCTGTGCTAGCACCTCCCATCATAGAGCGGCTGGAACTTACCCGTGCTGGCGACCCCGGAGCCTGCTATGCTGCAGCACCAGCTGGTAGGGTGACTTGGCAGGACCCGCCAGGGTCCCAGCGGGGCCCACAGACAGTGCCAGGGCGAGGGTCAGCAGCCGCACGAGGAGCGCCATGGAGCTGGAGCACGCGCGGACCCACGATGAAAGCAGGCGCGGGCGGCGCTGGCGAAGTGAGAGCGGCGGGGCAGCGCGCGCCGGGTTTAGTAGCCCGAGGGAGGGAGCAGCGGAGGGAGGGGAAGGGCAGCCGGCGCCTCCCAGACCAAGCCACTACTAAGCACCCGCGCCCTCCTGCACCGCCCAGCTCACACACCCCCTCCCACTTCGCACAAAGTGCGGGTCCAAAGGAATTAGTCCTCAAGTTTCAGTTTCTTAAGGTGTTCATGCTTAGAGCCTCAAGATACCGCTCTGGCAGACTGCAGGAAGCCAGAGGGTCTGTGCGGACTCCCTCAGACTTAGGCAGATTGACCTCTGCAGTCCAGATGCATCAGCCTGGCTGATACATTGTAGAGGAGTAAGTCTTCCTGTTGACAGAAGGTAGAAAAGTGGGGAAGGGTGGGGCTCACACCTTGGAATTCCCTCACCTGGCTTCAATAAAGATCTGTGAATGCAAGATAGATGCTGCCAAGAGATAGATCAGCTAAGAACCATGCCTTGGATGAGCTCGGAAATATGCCAACGGTCACATGGTAGGGAGGTGAGAACTCGCCCTAGCATCTATTAACCACCCTCCCTGTACCTGCTTCTACTATCCCCAGGGGTGAGCTCTCAGTGCTGGGAGAACACGGGCCTAGCAAAGATGCAGTGGAGAGAGACAGCTGGGGTCTTAGGAGTCTGGAGTAGGCTCCTGACCCAGGAACAATCTGATAGTGGCCACTTTTAGATCTGAAAGTGGAACAGATTTGGCCAGGCAAAAGGAGGATGGGTTGAGAGGACCCAGGCTATCCAGTTAAGCAAAGTGTGCTGGGTGGAGAGTAGAGCAGAAGACAGCAGTGTATCATCAGGGCTCCAAGCTAAGAATCTGCCAGTGTCAGGGAAGCAAGGGAATGGCCCAGTTGGTGTCCTGAGCAGGCAGTGAGTGAGCAGGAAAGGACCACATAGGAGCTATGTCTAGAAGACAATAGTCTCAAGGGAACATAGGAGCTACAGGTGCTGGTTCACCTTGATTGCCCATAGGCTTGGGCTGGCAAATGCCCAGGGGCATCAGCTAAGCTCATCACTGAATGGTGTTTCGGGGAAAGACAGTAACCCAAAGATAAAGACCTGTCTTGAATGAGGGTGGTGTCCAGCCATGGGATGAGGTCATAAAAAGCGGAGGGGGGAATAAGGTGAGCATGAACATCCCCACGCTCTGCCCGGCAACCCAGAGAGATGTGAGCACTCAGCCTCCTGCTGCCTGCCTTCCCAGCCACACGGACTGCATGCTCTGAACTGTGAGCCGAGACAAAAGGCAAACCCTCCTCTCGTGAACTGCTTCCTGTCAAGCCTTGTCCCTGCAGTGGGAAAAGCCACTGGTACACCAGGTGCCTGGGGACAAAGAAGCACGGGGATGCATATGGTGTTTGAATTCCGGACACTGCTGCTGCTGCTGTTTTTCATAAGAAGGGCGTGGAGATGGGTGTCCTTTGCCAGAGATGGACGAGTAGCCTGGGACCTGGTGAGTTTGAGGTGCATATGACTCATCTCAGTGGAATGTCCACAGACAGCCCAATCCAGGGCTCGAGGGAAGGATGGAAGGTGGAGATCCAGTCCTGGAAGCCATTCTTCAGTGAAGGGACAGGGAGCAAGAGGCATCAGTGATTTGCTGGAGGGGAGGTCCAAGCAGAGAGAGTGGTCCCTCAAAGGATGCTGATAACTGAGTGGGTAGAGACAGGAGATGCCTTGATGGAGGAACAGAGAGAAAGGCTGCACACAGAGCACATCTAAACAGCATCCGCTCTGCTAGAAAGCAAGCCGCATCTCTAAATCCAATGAGTGTCTGGTCTAGGGTGCTGGAAAACACCCGGAGAGAGTCAAGTGCGGGCCGGATCCCAGAAAGCCTCCCCCGAGGCCAGGAGAAACGGCCGTGCTAACTTGGGGAAGAGTCTGGGAGGCACACTTTCCACCCTCCAGTCCAGCACCCCCATCTCCCGAGAGATGGAGGGGGGTCTGAGCGAGGCTAGTTAGTGATCTCACCCATCCTCACTCCCCTCTCCATAAAACTAACATTCGATGAGTCGAGTTTTTCCATGAGCTCAGTAAGGAGATCACAGTAATGCTTCAGTTACTGTTTAGATATTTTTAAAAATTCCACCGCAAGCTCCACACTGCCCCAAACCATAAAAGGCAGTAATGTAAACATACCCCCCATGGTAGTAGCTGCTGCTTCAAAGATGGTTGATGTTGCTGGGTACGGAGGCCCTCCAGCCCCGTGACCTGGAGCCACCAGTGCAGAACACAGACCTTTCATTTGAGAAGCCTTTTTTTCTTTCTTTCCATGGTAGAAAATCTAAACAAAAGAAAACGAGGCTTGTTTGGAACAATAATTACTAGACCTTTACAAGGTACTTTAGAAAAATAGCTGCTTTGTGTTTAGTGGCACAATCAAGCTCACCAAGAGCTATCTGAAAACAACTTCAGACTGCGCAGACAGTGGCCCTTCAGCAGCAAAAGGCAAGCCAGTGTTTCCAATGAGCCGTTTGCATGGGACCCTGTGTTTATGGACGAGAGGGTGGGCATCAGGCCAGCTCCGGCTCTGCTCCTCCCACTCCCAAGTTCCTGGTGAGATGCTTGAGCATCAAGGGAAACGGTCAAATCTTTTCCAGAGGACACTCAGCCCCTCCAGGATGCCCGTGTGCAACCTAGAAGGAACTGGAAGGCATGCTTGGCACAAGGTTTCCAAGTTAAACGAGCATGTTTTCTTTTGTCACGAAGCGCCGCGCTCCCGTGCGTGGGAGGCGCGCAGGCGAGAAACAGCAGCCCTGTTTGCGACACTTATGGGCTGACTACACACGGATCTAGGTGGGAGCTGACTTTCCAGAGCTCTCCCGTGGCCTTGCCACTCCAGGTGTGACGTGCAGAAAGGCAGCATCCACACCACTGGAGAACGCGTTAGGAATGCGGCCCTCTGCAGACCAACAGAGTCAGGCTCCACGTTTTGACAGGGTCCCTTAGTGAGGTTCCCTAGAATCCCTGGCCTATGGGCTCATGTCAGATGGGCAACCTTTAGGTGAGGAGAAGGGACGAGTCAGATGACTGACCCCAAAGGAATAGAGTGGAGCATTCACCCCAGGAAATCTCAGCTAAAGTTGAGGTTAGCTCCCATGTGGATGACCATCAAGGTGTGACCACCAAGTGGCTTTTCCTCTGAGTCTTCTTGTTGACAATGACCCCTGCACACTGCACAGGGACAGAAAATTGGGCTTCAAGTCATCTTCTTCCCTCCACCCCATCCTCACCCATTTCCAAGGCTCCAAGGGAAGCTAGGACAGACCAAGATTTGTGACAGTTGGGTCTTCCCAGCCGATGGCAACAGCAGCTGTCACAGCCCCAAAGCAACACTAGGCTCCCAGGATTTGCCCCCAAACCGCACCAGGCTCCAGGTTTGCTCTGCTCAATGGCTTGCTGTTTTCCTGTCTCCAGACACTGGTTTTCTTCATGAGAGTTTGCCAAATGCTACTTGCTGGTTAGAACCCAAATTTGTTTTCCAGGGAAATTGATTTTTCATAAGAGAGCTTCATTGATTTAGCTCAGCTGAAATCTCTGAGAAGAACCCAGGGCATTCTTGGGGTTGCTTTAACTGCCTAACCTCAAATACCTCTGCAGAGGGATGCCCAAGGTCGGTGGCTGGCTGGCTTGTGGGACCAGACTTAACCACATCATTCCGCTGCTTCCCTGGCTGTGTATCTTTTTCTCCAGGGCAGGCAATGGTCCAGAGAGTTAGACAGCACCAGGTGGCTGTGCATCCTGAAGTCAGGAACTCATGCAGCTCTCTGGCCCACACATCCTTTGACATCCTTGCTGATGGCACCATTCAAGGTTGGAAACCCTGCATATAGGTTTACCTCTCCTCTACTTCTGATTCCTATATGCTGTCCATTACCAACACAAATGTTATTTCCAAACCTTCCTTCAAAGTTTCTTATTCCTCTCTAACCCTAGTACACCCAGATTTTTTTGTTTTGTTTTTTTGTTTTTTGTTTTTGTTTTCTAAGACAGGGTTTCTCTGTATAGCCCTGGCTGTCCTGGAACTCACTTTGTAGACCAAGCTGGCCTCAAACTCAGAAATCCACCTGCCTCTGCCTCCTGAGTGCTGGGATTAAAGGCATGTGCCACCACTGCCTGGCTTTTTACACCCAGATTTCTGTTGCTCCTCCTCTTATCGACCCACAGACAGCTCCAGAACACCATCTCCTACCCTAGCCCCTCATCCATCTTTCTCGGCATCTCCTCTCTATCCCAACCCATCAAACACAGCTCTCTTAGACACTCCTGAAAGTTACTATGGAAGGAAGTTTATGAAAGAAAATCCAGACTGCTCTGTTGATATTTTTCTTTCAACGTACAAAGAAAGGAACACAGAGTTAATACAGAAAGTTTGTTAAAACTTGGGGGAAAAGACGAGGTCAGTAGAGAATCCATCCATAGTACCGATAGAAAAGACCTCATAATATACAACTCTTCTTTTATGCACCTGACACCCAAGCCCCCTTCAGAATTACTCCCCTGATTTCCCTCATCTGCTTGCCCATGTATGGCATGGGCAGCCAGCTCCTGCAGGGCACACCTCCTTGTCTCCTCCCCTCACACAGCCTCACAGCCCCAACTGCTCCCCCATGCTCCCCTTTGCCTTGTGCACATATGACACTTCCATAACCAACGTTACTTTTAATAAGTCTTGCTCAGGCAAATTACTTAACTTTTCTGGGCTGGGGCTTTTCATCTGGCTCCCTTTCCTGGATTTGCCCACTTGAAGGAGCCTCTCATTTTGAGGGTAAAATTCTGTCTTGACAGGCAGTCTGTGTGTGTGTCCCCTGGTCCTTTTATATACCCCATTATAAGATTCCATGGAAACAACTTGATATTTATGGTCCATTGGTGGGCTGCCCTGCTGAGTTTTGGACAGTCTTATCTAAGTCATTTTTGGTGCATTCTTGCTTTTACCAATTCAGAGGTCTGGGCTAGAGAGAGACTTCTTTGGGAGAAGCTACTAGGGATGTCCAGGACCACGCAGTCATGTGTGGCTTCTGGGTCAGGCTAGAACTCTGAAGGGCTCAAAGGAACATTATTCCTGCGCCCACTGAAAATATCCCATACAAGCACGAAGGTGTGAGAGTTCAGGCAGGTGCTCCCTAAGTCACATGCCAGCTCTCTCACTGGTCCAAGAGGAAGTAACTTCCTAAGTTGCAACGCTGTGCCAAAGTCAAAGGGAAAAGGCAAAGGCAGATGGGGCAAAGGTGACTGCTGATCCTGCAGCATCCATTCTTATAAACGAGTCAATAATCCGTAAGGATGCCAGGCCCTGGTGCCAGCCCAACCCTCCCCAGAACGCTCCAGACGTCGGATCCCATGCCATAGAAGGTGGTTTGTGGAGTTCAGAAGGATGGTGAGGTGAGGCCTACAAGATTCTGGCACTGCTTTTCAACATTCTGAAACATGGCATTGCCCAGAGAAGCACTTTTGCCCAGTCATGAAAGAACAGGATTAGATCCCAGACAGAGGACCACATGATACCAAGCTTGGACTGCTCCCAACCCTCCATCAACCCCATCCATTAAGGTACTGGGACCAGCCAGGAAGACAGCATCCAAGGGTGTGTTCAGTAGAGACACCATGTCTGAGAGTGATGTCAGGAAGAATCAGAAGAGGGACCTCAGACAGGGGCACACATGCGCACACATGGAGTGCTGACCTGTCCCTGGATTGCCTGACCTCTGAGAGAGTCCTGTTGTCCTCATGACTCCACATACAAAGGAGTCAAGGCTGGGAGACTCAAAAGGAGCTCGCCAGAGTGGCCGCATGGCTAGTAAAGCAGAGTCAGCATATTAAGAGAGCAGCCCCACCCCCAGCCTGTTGTCCCCCAAACCACCATGCAAGCTGTGGCCTGTAGGGAGTAGAGGGAGCCCCAA
The DNA here is from genome assembly GCF_900095145.1 of Mus pahari. Classification (NCBI taxonomy): domain Eukaryota; kingdom Metazoa; phylum Chordata; class Mammalia; order Rodentia; family Muridae; genus Mus; species Mus pahari. The sequence continues at coordinate 59,345,514 of NC_034605.1, read as the reverse complement.
GTGTGTGAAATCCTGAGTGAACGTATGACAGATGCCCACTGTCAAGGTTCCCTAAAGCATCGGACCCTTGGGAAAATGGGAAAGCCCCTCTCTCGCCACAAGGCTCAAGGGGATAGAAAAGCTTTCCCTGCGGCTCCAAGTGTGAATGTTCACAGTGTGTGCAGAAAATGTCCACCAGAGCCTTCCCTCTCCGGATGCTTATGCCTTAAGACCGCTCCTCCACAGAGATGGCTCCTGCAGACCTTAGCTAAACCTGCCTCTAATTTCAAACGTGTGCAGTAACCCCGCCTATGAGTTCGACTGCATACAGCAAACCACGGAGGTTCCAGGATACTGCTGTTTCTCCATCAGAGAGCCCCATCCACCCAGTCCCAGCGTTCCTGTGTGTCTGTCTTTCCTTCTTTCCCTCAATGTCCCAGTCAGGTCTATTCCCTGAAACCCTACCTTTTTTTTTTTACGTCAAGATTTAGTCAGCAACCCCCATCTTCCCAAATCCTCTCTAGTAAAGAGGCAGCTTTGGTAAGGAAAGTCTCCACTCTAGAGAGTGGAGAGGGCACTGAGCCAAAGTTCAGATTCGCCTCAAAGTCAAGGTCCTTTGAATTAGTATTGCTTGCCCAGCCTCAGAGGCAGATAGACCTCACATAGCAAGTTCCAGGCCTGGCAGGGCTACACAGTGAGAGACTGTGTCTCAAACAAATGACAGAGCCCACCAGCAGACGGTCTCTACTCCTAGCATAAAAGAGCAGGTCTTATCTATGACCCCGTAAGTCTCTCTGGGATGGTGCTCCGCAGGCTCACCAGAGGGGATTCCAGTCAGCGAGCTACTCCGCTGGTCCCCCCCCCCCCCCCCGGCTATGACTGCCTGCTCTCTCCAGACAACCCTATTTCAGGTGCTAACTCTGAGGAAGCATTCGGAATTTCAACCAAAAAATAAAAGCGCAGCTGAGTAGGCTGGAGATGCAGCTTGGTAGCGGAGGGCTTGCCTAGCCTGCGTAAGGCCCTGGGTTCAAATCCTAGAAGTGCAACAAGGAAGCAGATACTCATTTTAGTGCAAAGGGGTCCTTCATGGTTAGGTCTGAAGTACATCCCTGGCATCTGCATGGACACCTAGGTAACTTACAACTAATATTTCACTTTCTGAATACTGGGGGCTCTTGGAGGGGATCCTTCCTAGTCCTCACATCAGGGATCTAGGGCCCAGGCCAAACTTTATTGCCTAAGTCTATAAGGGATTCCTTTAGTTAGTTAGTTAGTTGGTTTGTTTGTTTATGTGCATGTGCTTGGCACAGGCTAAATGTCCAGGTTAGAGGACAACTTCCAAGAGTCATTTCTCTCTTTCTACCATGTCAGTTCCAAGGATGGAAGTCAGGTGGGACTCAAGCCTTCAGACCTGGTGGCGAGTGCCTTTACCCACAGAGCAATCTTCCCAGCCCTCAGGGACTCCTGAGTACAGTCTGGCAGCAGCCAGCCTGCTTCCATCCTTCCACTTAGACTGTCTAGACCCCTCCTTAACCTTCTCTGTTGAAGCAATTCCTCTGTCTGACTGTGGCAAGGCAGAGAGGGCTCTCCTAGTGGGGCTCCCTCTGGAGACGGGCTCATATCCACGAAGCAGTCACCACTTCTATAAACCACCAGAAAGTCATGGGAAATAAGATGTGAAGTGCCCCAGTGAAGGGATGGCTGAGCACACTGAAAGAAAGAACTTCAAATACATTGTTTCATTACTGGTCAAGTATATGTTCCATGTCTGTGAATTAGTTAAACTAGTAGCACTGTTGAACGTTTAGGACATCAAAGTCTTGCAACAACAGAAGTTACTTCCTTTCTAATGCAGCAGCCACACATCAGGGGCTGGGTTGATCCTATTATTAGTCAGTCCTTTGAGAAGAAATGTTCTGGCAGTTTTCAGAAGTCAGCACACTCCAGAAAGTAGGCCTTGGTGGGGTCTTCCATCTGTCTGAGCTCTCTCCGGAGCTAGCCTGGAGTGGGCCGCAGGGCTGCTTCCAGACAGGACTGAGTCATGACTGGCGGGCGGGGAGACATTCAGCCCATAGGGAGCCAGACGCACACACGGTGAAATCAGCGCCTAATACAAGGCTCTACGCAAAAGCAGCTCCTGAGGGAAGTACCAACCGCACGCCACACCACACAGCTGGTGTGGGCAGGGAGGGGAGCAGGGGTCCCAGACTCTTCCCAGAAGAGGTGATTCATCATCTGAATGAGAGGGAAGCTGTGTCAGCAAGGTAGCCTGCAACTCCTCAGGCAGAGACTGTTCGGCTGGCTTACTGGTTCCTGTTAGTACTTGATAAATTGGGAGACGCAGAAGAGCACAAAGAAGTCCTGTTTAAATGCACTAATTCCGACTGGCCAAATAAAGCCGTCCTGACTTTTTACACTAAATCTCCATCTTTGACCCTCCCCTCTATGGTGTAGCATATTCTCAACACAGTGAGGTTTGATCCATTCAGTCTTCTCGAAGGTAGATCATCTCATTCTTCTTTGGGCCACTTCTCCAAAAGCAAGACGCCCCAAAGTAGGCCCTGAGAGTTGTGGGCCGTCATGTCCTCTGCAGGAACACCACCCAGCATCGTGTGTTGGTGCTATTCTTGCTTCTGCTGAACTTTCTGGTCACTTGCAGTTTCCAGGAGACAAGGCAAGGTGACAAGTGGAGGCCTTTACGGTCTGCAAACACCAGTGTCTCTCTCTCTCTCTCTCTCTCTCTCTCTCTCTCTCTCTCTCTCTCTCTNTCTCTCTCTCTCTCTCTCTCTCTCTCTCTCTCTCTCTCTCTCTGTGTGTGTGTGTGTGTGTGTGTGACCAAATCCAATAAGCGCAGATCCTACTGAGCCCTTGGGACGATGTGGCAGAGTCTGCCAAGTTTGGGAAGGACACAGGTCTCAAGGCCAGGCTCACTAAGGTTCGGCACGGTGATTAATGTACGGCGCAATGTGCAACCTCCAGCAAGTGTTTATTTAGATACAAGGCTCACTGAAGCCCCTCCCCCACTGGAATAATGATGCTGTGCCACCGTGAGTTCTTTTTTCCTTTAGTTTCTATACTTACTCTGGAGACCCAAGTTGTCACTTCTAACCAGAGAGTTAAATGGAAAGGCAGGCAGGCAGGCAGGGTCATGAGACCCAGGCTTTCAGGCTCTCTCTCTCTCTAATCGATTCCAGATGTGGGGATTGGCACGGTGTCAGCTCTGGGACAATAACGAATGGGAGTCCTTTCCCCAGCTAGCAGCTACCGGTCCCAGCAGCATGGCCTGTGTGTTTTTATTTCAGAGGCTTCACTTGGCTGGAGGCATTGGCCCATGTTGAGTGTTTACCTGGCAAGGACCTCAGAGTAGATGACAGCAAGCCATAAAGAACCGCGTAGCCCAAGATGTCTCCTCCAGAAGAAGGCCACAGAATGCTTCTAAGTGACCCTTAAGGTTGCAGGACCGGGGTCGCAGTAGAGGCTAGATTTTCTCTTACTGTAGAAATGGCACCGTAGGAACCATTAGCTCAGGACCCTGTACTTCCTATAGATGAAATTCTTGTGTGTTCTGTGGTCCAGAAGGGAGGAAGCAAGAGAGGGTAATTCCCAACTGCAGATGCTTACAAAGATGAGCCACATGCCTGAGACAGAATCAAGTGACCGGGGCCACAGACGGGCATGCAAAGGGACCTAGTAGGGACAGTTAGACCTCTCTTCGTGCAAGAGATCCTGCGGAAGTGGTTGGATCCGGCTTGATTCAAGTGGTTGACCTCCCTCCTTGAGGCAAGGTCAGCCTTGAGCACCTTGGTCTGTGACCCAAACTTTTCACCTGTAGCTTGCAGTCTTGAAGCCAAGTTAGCTGAGCCCAGCCTCCCGTGTTGCGCTTGGGTTCTCCCCTGGGTTTCACAGTCTCCTCTGCATTCTCATTCACTGAGCAACTTCTTTTGCCATAAACCACGGGGAGAATCAGCCTGAGGGTCGGAAACTGGAAAAATGCACGGGTTGGTTTGAGTTAAGTGCCACCTTCTTCAGCAGAGGAATGGGAAGTTAATGTGGCCAGGATGGTACTGCCAACGGTCTGGAGCCAACCGTGAGATTCCGATGGTTTGGTAGTGTAAGAATTAGCTTTGTGCTCTCAGGAACACAAGGAGTACTGGCTTGTGGCTTTCCAGGAACATGCCACAAATAGAATATTCTGGAAGGTCTCAGAATGTCTTCATTTTGGGTCTTAAAAAGAATGATGTTTAGTCTCAGTTGCCTTTGATTTGTTGGTGAATAGGGCTGTTTCCCTGAGTCCGTGAATTTTGTCAGTTTGAAGAGACTATCCTGAAAGGGATGAGCCGGGGGGGGGGGGGGATCTCAGCATTATCCACAGAGGCTCATAGAGATACAAAGACTAACAGGGAGATACTAATTCACCCAAGGGGGGAGAGAAAGGTCTGCGAAGGGTAAAGGTCACTTTGGGGCGGCAAGAAAAGCTGAGGTGTCAGCCGAGTGACTAGATCTGACTTGCTAGGACCGAGCGAGTATGAACGGACAACCCTGCCTCCTCATCCCCGCTGATGACTCTGCTCTTCTCTGGTCTGGGACAGCAGATGCAGGCTGAGACACGTCACATCATTACATTTACCATTACCAGCCCGGAGCCCCAGCCCAGGGATCAGTGGCCATACATTCTTCTTGCAGGCCAACTGCTCCCAAATAAATCCCGATGCTGGAACCACGTGTGAACACACATTTCAGAATATTGTTTCCTAGGGATTCACACCTTGGGAGCCAGCAGGTAGGATACTGGTAGCTCTGTCTGGCTAGACTGGGTTCCATGCAGTGCTGTGCAAGCCCAGAGAAAATACAAGGAAAGCCCAAGAGTTTGCAAGAGGCCTCCCTTCCTCTTAAACTTAACAACCAACAAATGCTTACCGACGCATTAGCTGTGGGACTGCATACTCGAGCAACTAGGGCAGAAAACATGAAACTTTAGAAGATTCTCTGTGTTTGCCAGATGCATGTCATTATCTAGGAAGACAGGGGAATAGGTGACATCAAATTCAAGACCAGTAAACATGCATCTCTTCAGCTAATGTTAGGAGAATCTTCTGTTCTCAGAATCCAGCCTGACTTCTACTTGCCCACTACGGTTTAGCATAGACAGCTCTTTCTCTAGGATACTCGTGTTGCAGACCATAACCTGGTAGGCACCCTTCTCTGGACTTCTTCCATTGGCCCTGTTGGTCTACTGTCACCATGGCAACCAGTGGCATGCCAGTCCTCCTGACTAGATCTCCAGATTGGTGAGGGTGGGGGAATGTCTGTCCCATTCCCAGAATTCATCACCAGCCCATTTTTTATTCATGAACTACCTGGCAGGAGGGGAGGGGAAAGCCACTGCGGGCCTACAGTCTTTGGAGAAAGTATGCCTTGAGAGTTCCTTGGAGTAAGTTTAAAAAGGGAAGATGGTGAGAGGCATGGAGCCTAGATGTGCCATGTTTCCACTCCCCAGGACATTCAATGGGAACAAACCCGGGAACTATTGCTCTTAGCAAAGAGGGAGGGTGTTCACTAAAATGGACCCCTCTCCCGTGCCAGGAAGGTTTCTGAGATGCCAACTGTGCTAATGATTCTTACCACTCTGCAGAGTGGGCTACCAGCAGGGGCACTTCATGGAATATCTCATCTGATCTTTCTGACGACTTTGCTGAAAAGACATGTGTCTTCATTTTCTTGCGGATGAGGGGCTGAGCCTCAGGAAGGGCGGGACTTGGCCAGCACTGCACAGGGACTGAGCCAAGAGTCTTAGCCAGGGCTGTTTGGCTCAGAATCAGCAATCTTCAAATACATTGCTTATAAACCTCCTCAAAGAATTGACCTTCTTGTACCTTTTCTAAAGCTTGTATGTAAAGATTCTTTTATTATATATTTAAATCATTGCCTAAAAAAAAGTTAGAGCATTATGTTGAATGTGTACATACTTTCTTTTTTTTTTTTTTGTCAAAATATTGGAGATGTAGATTTGGTTCATATAATTATTAAAAAAAAAAAAAAATCTCTGCCCTGTTTCAAGTCCATCTCTGCCCAGGCTTGGGCGAGTGACTGCGCTCGTGTACGTGAGTGTTCTGTGTAATTGGAAATAACAACGGAGCCTACAGGCTGCTGGGAGGGTTGGATGTGCCACGTGAGCAGGGAGGATTAGCACAAGGACCGGTCCACACAGCTCATACTGACACTACTGAGTGACTTCAATGTGCCACCGGCCTGCGCTGTCACACTTCTTGCCCAGACTTCTTTGGGTGAGAACAGCAGGACTTCAATTTAATCCAAATGAGCATATTATTACCTGTCTTAGTCTAGATCCAGGGAGAAAGACAAACCTATTGCCTTACTAGAGACCACTGCGATAGAACCGGGCGCACACTTTGCCTGCTTCTTGCACCGGTCTCGGAGCCTGTGCCGTCAGACTGCCTTCCCTGGCAGTTCTGGCACAATGCTTGCGGTGTGCTGCTTACAGGGAAGTCTTGCTTTCATTAAGGTGAAAAGAGAAATGGGGGTGGGGAATGTGCCATCTAAGAGAAGGGGTGCTCTGGGCATGCCCATGGAGGATCTAGAAATTGGTTCTGGTACGGTTTACACATAGGCCCTGAAAGATCTTCCTGTAGCCTGTCAGGGGGTGGTATACTATTTTACAGTCCCCATTTGTCCTTGAAGTATTGGGACCACATGTAACTGAAATAGCCTTTTCTCAGCGGAGGCCAGCATCCCAAGACATATCCAAAAGCTTTCTCATTCTGTCCTCTCTAGGTCAGTGGCTCGGCAGATGCTCGCTCTCTTGCTAATGGTCTTCAGCCCAGCATGGTAATATCTCTGGTATGCCCTGGAGCTCTACTGTCCTTCCCATTGGAATCCTTAGTAAGTGTGTGGCGATCAGTTCTGTCTCCATTTCAGAGTCGTGATGGTTGGGAACTTTAAGATACCTGACGCCCTGCGACACACCATGGGCAGACTAATCTAGAATATTCTTAATCTAACAGACGCAGAGTTGTGCACACTTACTGGACGCAGCGTGACAGTTCGGGACACGTACACAGCCTGCTATCAGACAAGGCTGGCTACCTTATCTATAAACGGGAACATGACTCATTTCTTGGTGTTGGTGTTCTGGGTTGAATATGAACCCCGTCTCCAAAAGGCTTATACTTGGAACAGTTGATCTCCAGTTGGTGGTGGGAACTTAGGAGGTGGGGTCAAGCTGGAGGTCGTAGGCCCCAAGAGACAAACTTTTAAGGTTATACTCCTTTCCCACTCCTGTATCTTGTCTCCTGAGGTGAGGCGTGACCTCTGTCACGAGTTCCAGTCTGTCGCTGCCACACGGTAGGTTATGCCTTACTGTGAGCTCAGAATCACCAGTCAACGGCTCTGGACTGAGACCCTTAAAAATAGGAGCCCAAATAAATCCTCCATCCCTCTACCAGGCCATTCTATCACAACATTGAAAATCTGACTAGCCTAGTTGGAAGCACTAAAGGAAAGCTCTGCTAACCAGCTACTTTGAGACTATCCCTAACTGTTGACCACAGTTACCCTGCTGTGTCATAGAACAGTCAAAGTCACCTCTCCCACTCAACTCCATCTCTGGACCTATTAGCCTTCCTCTCTCAGACCTTTCCCCTCATGGCCCTCCTGGCTTCTGGTAACTAAAGTTCTACTCTCTGTTCCCATGAGACCCACACTTTAGCTTCCATATACAGCTGAGAGCATGCAACATTTGTCTGTCTGCAGGCGTCGTTGGGGTTTGTTTGCTTTGGGAGTTCTCAGGTGATTCTTATGGGAAGCCAGGCTGAGAAGCACAGACACACCTAGGCAGCCACCACACACACACACACACACACACACACACACACACACACACACCCCTGCTATCTCAATGCCCCTGAGCACCAGGCAGCCTCTAGCCCTTTCCCACCCATGGCAAGACTTCCCCATCCTGGCCTTTGCTCTCCCTGCCCTAGATTTCCCTCAGACATTCCCCCACTTTCCAACCCTGCTGAGTGACTCACACCTCCAGTCCCTAAGGCCCACCCTTGATCCTCCATCTTCCCCATCTTGACCAGACTTGCTAGCTTTTTAAGCACCCCCTCCCCCAGGACTTCTTCATAGCACGGCATCTAGCCTTCCCCTCACATGCCCTTATGCCCTTTCCTTTCTTACCCTGCACGCCTCCTTCCCGTCAGACTTGGGACCGTGAGGGCAGAGCGAAGCCCAGATGCCCAACTGTGCTCACAGCAGCTGCCTGTGGACAACCCCTTGCCCTGTACCTCATAGAGGTGGCCGAGAAGCCTGGGAACAGCCAGCAGGGCCTGACAGACCTTGACACTCTGCAGAGGAGGCGGCAACCGCCAGGGAGTGGCCTGCTGACTTGTTTCATTAAAGCTGTTAAGGTAGAGCGCTCCCGACTTGCTCCAAGCCCTGGGTTCAATTCACAGCCTTAGTGGCGGTAGGGGATAGCTCTTTTAAAAAATCATTATTCTAAAAGGAGTAGGCAAACCTGATATTAGGCAAATGGCTCTCCCTCTCGCAACACAAGCGTTCCTGTCACATGTCAGTTAACACAGAATTCGGGCCTCTCCCTTCTAAATGGTAGTTTTACCCTTCAGTAGGGCAAGATGGGTTTTTATTTTTCCCCACAACTGGCAGAAACTGACCACCAGACTTCAAAGGAAACGTCCCCCAACCCTCCAGTCACCCATAGCTCACTCTGGCAGCTTTTATTCTGGCTTCAAGACAAACTCGTGATAAAAGTCCTCACATACATAAAAGGCTCACATCTGGCTCAGACTGAGTCAGCCTCTGCTTTCCTTCGAATTACAGAAGGAATCATCCCATAGCTTACCCTTATAGAAAGCCAGGCAGCACACAGATATTTAAACGTCAGAAGCAGCACAGGGAGGGGACCTCACCCAACCATCATTGGCATCCATGTTCCTTCTTCAGTAGGTACCCACTTCTAACACTAACATGCCAGGCCACCCTGCAGACAGACAGGGTCAGCATACGGATCCGCACCGATCGCATTCTAGACAACTCTTGAAGGTCAGATTTGGGACCTGTGGGTTGTAGGTGAATGGTAGGATCCATTCACTAATTCGCGTCTCAACCCCAGCTCTTAGGCACTGGAGAGGTGAGAGAAGGCGCTTTCCTGTGGAGCACAGTAGCCAATGAGAATGGATCACTAACTTATAGAAGTGAGTTGGCCTCTGCTCCTCTCCTGGGTGTGCAGTGTGTAGCCAAAACTCCACAGGCCCTGTTAGGACAGGGCCAGCTTATCTAAAGTGGTTAGGAGCCCCCCCAGACTCCCTAGCGTGAGGTTTGGAACAGGCTGCAGAAGCTGCCGGGAGCCCACGGGGGACCTTTAGGGATATGCAGCCATGTGTCACACTTGGCTGATAACTAACACTCTGAGGGCTGAGCCTGGAATCTCCTTAACAAGTGCAGCTGCTCCCCCGACCCCCGTGGGAGCCAGACCGCCTTATAGACCGTCTCTAACTTCAGCTGTGTCTGTAACTCCACAGAAGTCTCCAGTGGGCTGAGCAGTCCCCACTCCATGCAAACCTAAATCTCCCACAGAAACTTCAGCCCCGAGGAGAAAAGAAAGTGAGGCTTTCTGAGCCAAACGGAGAAACCTGTTTGCACATGCCCACACATTCCAGAGATGAGGCGGTGGTGACATGTCTGCATTAAGAACATCCCTCTCAAAAAAAAAAAAAAAGAAAAAAGAACATCCCTCACTCAAAAATAAGCCTCTAACTAAGAATTCAGAAGTCCATGTTTTTGAGTTCAAATTTCTGATGAGGAAGGCTAAGGAGATGGCTCAGCCAGTGTGGTGCTCAGCGTGCAAGCCTGAGGATCTGAGTTCAGATCCAGCATCCAGGTAAAATGCCAAGTGTAGCAACATACAACCGTGACCTCCGTCACAGGTGGAGGTCGGGTGGGCAGACAGGAGCATCCCTGCAGCTTGTGGGCCAGCCAGTCTATCCAATCAGTGGGCTCCAGGTTCAGTGAGAGAAGCAATATCCAAAAATAAGGCAGGGAGTGATAAAGATACCCAGCATCCACCTCTGGCATCCACATGCATAAGCACATAGGCGTGCATGCAAATGAACATGTGCACATGTGTGTGCACGCACACACTCACACACACACTTTCTGATGAGAGCTGCAATTTTGACATTTATCCAGAAAGGCATGAATTAGACAGGCTGAGAAGAGGAAACAGCTTACCAAATATCAGCATTAATTTCTGAGATTCCAGTCAATTACACAACACGTTACTTCTCCTTCCTCAGAGAACATGAACAAGCAATTGTCTGAAACATGGGCTGTATAAAACCACAGCAGAGACTAATACACGCTTACATGTAAGTGTGTGCTCTCGCGTGCAAAGCAAGGCATACGGCATTACGGACAGAAAGCCCTCATGGTGAGACAGAAGTCTGGCCCCCTAACTGCCCTGGAGATTGGAGGAAGCTTTTCTCAAGTTCGTTTCTGGTATTGAAGCCCACGGGTGGACGATGTAGTTTGTTTTTAAACCTTTGGCTACAAAACATCCAGAGTAAATCCCTCCCCTGTTAGCTTTGGAGGATGACCACTCATCTCAAGATCCTCCTTCACCCATGGACCACAGGCTATCTCCAACACCCACGTTCAGGCACACATGTGAACGCTGAGACATTCGCCTCCCGCTAGCTGTCAGCACGCACGGCTTTGCAATCCCACACAAAACCAGATTCAAAAGATTATCAGATAAGAAATATTTCAAAGCTTAGAACAAAATCCTCATCTTGTACTCCCAAACCGCCTTATCAGAAGGATTTGTCAAGCGCTCTGGGCTGGGTTCTCAAACTCCCAGCCATGTTTGTGGGGAGAAGTTCTGGCCTCTTGGCTTTTCCGGTTCAGGAGGGTTTCATGGAGGGGAGAGAAAGAGAGAGAATCCTAAGATGTTGGTGATGGTGGATTAGAAAGTAATTTGTCAAAGTAAAGAAAACACGGTAGGAAATCACTGTTTGCTGCTAAGGTCTCACATGAGCTGTGTCAACGAAGATGTGAGTGCGGGCTTCCTCATCAATGGAAAAAAACAAAACAAAACATGGAGGCAATTCCGGACTTGCCAGAGATTCAGAGGGAAGAAAAGGATCTTCTCCCATCTTGTTTTGTGTGTAGGAAAGCTTTATGGTGGTGATTTCAACCGAGACGAAATCAGTTGTTAAAATAATGTACTTTTAAGCCAAATGCTACTCAACATGTATGGTATGAACACGTCGGTAACACGGCCCGGGATGGCCTTTGCTGTGGATGTGCCCACCTGAGGAGTCTCACCTCCGCCAGGCTGGTGACTAGAGCGGCTGTGTTTCGGAAGGAAGAAAATAGCAGGGTCAGGAAACTGCAGAGGAAGGAGCCAGGGAGACTTCATGAGCCAGAGAGGACACCAATCAGCAGAGTGACTTCGCTGATCTGAGTGGCACTGCGCCCTGGGACTATACTGTGAGCTCTGTGTGTAAAAGCAAGTCTTCCTTCCTCCCCCTTCCCCCCCTCCTCCTCTCCCCCACTCTCTGTCTCTTCCTCTTTTTCCTTCCTTTCCCCTCTTCTCCTTTCTTCCCTCCGCTCCTCTCCCTTCCCCTTCTCTCTGACATCCTCTCCCCTCCCCCTCCCTCCCCTCCCCCTCTCTGGTGCTGGGTAAGGGACCCCCTCCATCACACATGCAGAGCCCTATCTCCACCCTAGTAAATTAGACAAGTTATACTCCAGGTGCTACCAACCCACGCATTTCTGGAAGGTTTCACATTTTATCAAAATTACAGACGGCTAAGTACTAGGAGGAAGGAGCAGAAATGAAAAGCCCCGTGCCTCATGGGTGAGGGGCCACTTTGTCAAGGTTAAGCCTTCAGAGGCACAGCAGGCTGGAGCAGCTGCACCCATCAGCTAACGGTTCAGGAGTGTGAACATAGAGCCCCTCTCCTAATTCTCAAGGAGCAACAATAAAATATCAAGAGTTATTTCAAAGTCCATCTGAGGAGATGGATGGTTTCTTTCAATGGCACCTCTTTAAAAGTGAACTAGCTAGTCTGTGTGTATAGGGCTTGTCACACTGTGAGGGTGGCAGAGGGAGGAGAGACAAGTGACAATCAAGCAGAAAGAGACAAGTGGCCGTGGGCCTCATCCACGTGAATGAGACGGGGCCAGAGCACAGTCATTCAGAGCGTCACCCATCTGGAATGAGGACGCAATGCCAGCACATCAGTCATGAGCCGGAAAGGACATCAATCAGGAGTTGGAATGGCCCGTTGGCTTTCTGTGACAAGGATCTGGAACCTTTGGAGGAGCCAGACACAGTTTAGGACAGAGCTCAACAATAGTGCCCAACACAATCAGAACTCAGAGGTGGGGAGTGATGCCCTGGCCTCCACAGACCGTGTAGCCTGGGGCCGATGCAGCTGGATCTCTTACCTAACAGGCGCTGACACCATTCTGAGTCCATGAGGTCCGGGAGAGAAACATCGCACTGGCCTACGGGGAGATCTCTTAGCAGGCCATCTTCCTGGTGATCAGCTGAGGTTGGATCCCAGGGTCTCAGGGAAATCACAAAGAGGAGAGCCCTGAACTTCCTCAGAGCATCTGGGTGACCCTGGACAGAGCAGTGAACCCCGTGACGATGTTCACGACGGAGAGGTGAGGACTCCGCTCAGCTGAGGCCTTGGTCCGGGGCACCCTGTTCAGATTTCAGTAATAATCAGTCAGGGTGTGGGGCTTCCGAAGGCAAGGGCAGCGACTCTATTTGGGAGGAAATTCTCCTAGGACAAGAGAGAACAAAACCAGCATGAAGACTACGGAATGGGGGAGCCTCTAGTGAGAGCCCCCGAGGCAAGATTTACCCCTGCAATGACCAGTGTCAAGATATGCCCTTTGACTTCCCGAACTGTACTGTGTTGGTTACTCCCTACTGAAAGGACCTTGGCTGAGGAGAAGTTGGTCAGTGCCAAGTGTGTGGCTTCTTTCCCCAAGAAAGCCATTTGGTTATGAGGACATCTCTCTCTCCCGAAGGCTCACACAAACACCCAAACAGCTGAGTGGGATAGATGCCTACAAAAGCCATCTCCCTTTTCTGAAATACAGAAGGTGGGTGGACAAACAGACATCTCCACACAGGAAGAACGGAGCCTGGATACCAAGGGCTTCTCTTAAAACCCCTCCAAGAACAGTTTTACTCTGCCCCTCCCCAGAGCACCTCAGTGGCACTCAGTGCACTTACAGTCACGTGAGGGATCTGGTCCCAGCTGCTCTCCAAGATCATGCCATTCACCCCTGCCTCTCCCCCATCCCCTATTCTCCAGCCACCAGATACTGTTTCTTTAATGTGACAAGTTTATTTCTGCTTCAGGGACAGTTTAGTTCTCTCTCTCTCTCTCTCTCTCTCTCTCTCTCTCTCTCTCTCTCATGCTTTTCCTTTTTTTCCTCCACTTCTTGTTATTCAGAACATACTTTGAAGAAGCCAGATTCCATGCAGCTCCAGTCAAATTGTTATGTCTGAATAGCTGTACTGTTTGGTTGTCTGTTATATGTGTAATCCCCACTATGTGTAAACTCCTGTGGGCAGTCATCGTAGTCCTTGTTTATCTCTATGCTCGCAGTGTAAAGAGGGATACCTCATACCTACTACTGTCCAGTAAATGTTTATCAGTGGCATAGACTGAACACACAGGCTGGTTTTTGCTGACAGCACAAGATTAATGCAACATATTTCCCCAGGATCAAGCTGGCCATGGAGCGTCCATTCCATCGGAAGCAACGAGCCGACGTGCTTCTTCAGCTCTGCCAATTTAGAGACACGCACAGGGCAATGGGGAAAACGGTCTGGCTGGCCTGTGCACGTGTGCAGGACATGCTGTGCTATGTCCACCCCTTTGGGGTTGGCCCAAGAGATCCAGGCAGTGAGTGTGGTAAGAGCCACAGACAAGGATCCTTTAAGACATGTGCACTTTCCCTCTGGAAGCACCTCAGGAGGTGGATGATACAGGGGTCCCCACACTCTTGCCTCTTTCTGAGGTTTATCACGGAGAGGAACAGGGGTGGCTTGTCTTGAAAGGGGTGTGAGGCAGAGCTCCCCAAGTAAGCACTCTTGAGTGCTGTGACCGTCCTGTTTGTGCTGTGACAGTCCTGTGTGTGTATTAACAGCTAATTGGATTATTTACGCCCATAGAGGGGATTTCGTATTAACCTGAATATCTGGTTTCAGAGGTGTCTCCTAATCTGCTAAATATGTTCACTTTCCTATCATGGTTGGGAGTAAAAAGATGTCTGAAGACAATACAGGGTAGCTGGCCTCCTACCTGCAGAGTGGTCAGGAGACTGACCTGCCACCTGCTTCTCCAGAGGGGACAGGGTGATGATGCCCTCACAGATCTTAAATCTTCTAGTCACTGCACAAAGGGAATTCACACCTGAGTTCAGACCCGGGAGGCAGCAGGGTGCCAGCCTGCTGTTTACCAGGGGCACTGACTCACCTCTGCCTGGCAGAGGGTGGATTTAGAATCCGAATACAAGGGGAAAAATTCCACCTGAAGAGCAGGGGAGGCCTCAGGCCAGGCTGATGAGTCGAGGAAGCCTTGCAAGCCCCGGTCCATCAGAACTTACTCACTTGTGCCTTGGAACTCTTGTCTAAACTTGGCCTGACAGAAGGCCCGTGTCTCACCACCAGAATGAGGCAATGTCCGACTGTGGAGGCTTAGCCATGAATCAGTCCCGAAAGGAAGAGCAGACCTCACTTCAGAGGGGGCCTGAGCTGCTTTTTTTTTTTTCCTGTTCCATCCGATGTGCGCGCACATGCACACACCTGAGATAAACTGACAGCTTAGTAAACTACGTGGTCAACCAGCAAGCGCCCAGGCCGTCTGGTTCTGAGGGATTCCAAGAGGCAAGGAGCTGAGCTGGAGAAGCTGGGCCACAGCAGAAGTGATGAGCCCTGGCACCGAGGCCGGGCTGGGGAGCTGTGTGCTCCTTCTGTTCCTTTGGCTGCCTGAGCTGATCAGTCAGCCCAAGGTCAGCCAATCCCTCCTTCTGAGGCATTCCCACTGAATCACAGCACCCCAAAACAAAGATGAACATTGGAGTGGGAGGCGTGTTGGAGACTTTCCAGACCAATCCCTGTATTTGTAAACAAAGCAAGAGCCCTGCTTTGTCCAAGGTCGCACAGCAAGTTCATCCCGGAGTCAGGACCCGGAAGTAGCCTACGTAACCATCACCTGGCCTTGTTGGTATCTGACTGTACCTCCCCAGAGAGATTCTAGGGAACTCTAAACTCCCTTGATTGCCTAAGGTGTGTTATTCTTTATGGTCCCAAAGTCCCTTAAGAATCTTTAGGACTTTGATTCTAAAATGACGCTTTATTGATGGTCCCCTAGGCTATCTCATGAGACCTGACTATGACGCAGAAAGTTAACAGCTACTTCTGTGGATGTGGATCAGTAGTCAAGGAAATGCCAGGTGAGAAACTTGGTTTGGGGGGGGCGGAGGGAGAGAGAGAGAGAGAGAGAGAGAGAGAGAGAGAGAGAGAGAGAGAGATTATATGTACCACATGTACATAGGTATCCATAGAGGCCATTGGATCCCCTGAAGTTGTGAGTCACCTCAGGTGGGTGCTGAGAACCAAACCAAGGTCCTCTGAAAGAACAGCTAGTGCTCTTAACCACTGAGCACTCTCCCCAGCTCCAACATACCTTTTCTTTAGCCCATCACAGAACAGGATATTGAGGTAAAGGATAAAGCAGCTTAATAGACTGCTACTAAGTTAAAACCTTCGGGTACCAGGAACGGGACTCTAAGCTGTACCCCACCTCAACCTGCCACTCCATCACCTGTCTAACGGGTCTTGACAGACACCCATGGCTCCAGAGGCATCCTCACACCACTCCCCTGGGAATTTACTGGTCTTGGTAGAAGCCTCCCCCCCCCCCATTCTTTAGGAGTGAATGGTGCTAAGGTTACAGCAAGAAGGAAAACAGTGGTGGAATTCTGAAAATGCTCTGGGGCTTGCAACAAAAAGGATGTTTTTAGTAATGCTACAAGGGAAACTCAGGAGGCCCATGTCTGGTTTGTACTGTTGTTAACATTCTGTCTAAGCCCCACCCCATGGTTACCTGGCAACAGCCAGGTGTGCCTGACTCACTATAAAAGGGGCTGCTTGCCCCCTCCTCTCTCTCTTGCTTTCCCTTCCCCCTTCTCTCCCCATCTCCTTCCCCCTACCCACATGCTCAGCTCTTCTTTCTCTCTCTCTCTCTCTCTCTCTCTCTCTCTCTCTCTCTCTCTCTCTCTCTCTCTTTCTCTCTCCCTTTCTCTGCCTCTACTACCCTCTTGACTCCCCTCCTCCATGCCTGAATAAACTCTATTCTATACTATACCATCGTGTGGCTGGTCCCTCAGGGGGAAGGGATGCCTCAGCATGGGCCTCAGAGGCACTGCTCCCCCACACACCTCATTACATCTCCATAGAACATACCCCGCTCTCTTCATCTTTTTATAAACACATCAACTGTCAAGAGGACAGGCTCATCAACCTAGGAGGCCAACCTCTGACCATGTCCATGGGAGCTTATCTAGATTTGGTCAAATGAGGCAGGAGGACCCATCTTAACTGTGCATGACATCATCTTATTGGCTGGGCACCTGCCCCCATCCCTGTTTGCCTCCTGCCTGTGAATGCAGAGCCACCAGCCACCTTCTTCTTCTGCCATTATGCCTTCCCTGACATGATAGACTGCACCCTTGAACCACGAGCCAGAATAAACTCTTCCTCAGCTAAGTTGCTCTAGCATTTTATCCACAGGAGCAGAGAAGTGACTAAGACAGCCAACAAGGAGCCAAGCTGAGATCGCAGCCAAGTATATGAGCAAAGAGGACGGGCACGAAGCTTGGAGAGAGCGGACGAGAGCACAGTGATGTGCCAGGGAGAGGGAGAAGACTCAGGCTCCTCCCCAACCCTCCACCCAGTCACATCCAAGATACAGAACATCTAGAGGCAAGAGTGGGAGCAACTGGGGCAAAAGCAATCTCAAACGAGTAATGGCATACAATTTTGCTGGTGTGCAAACTGAAATGGCTCAGAGTATTCTAAATAAAGTAAGTTTGAAGGTGGTTATCCAAGCAGGCCTGAGACCACCGTCCTTAGCAAAGCCGCTCTCTGGGGCCTGAGGTTTTTGGCTGGTGGGATTTCTCTATTATTTTATAGGACTGTCCCTAAATTATGGTGGTCCACAGTGCCTCAACTGTTGAACATTTGTTTTTCCTTCTGGATGTGTGAGGAATTGGCACAAGGAATCCTTACCTGATCAAACTTCAAGGGCAAAGACCAGAGCGGCTTAGTCTCTAGTGGGAGGTAATATGCCCGTGGGTCACACAGTTCACTCCTTTTTCCTGATAAAGAGGAGCTTTGTCTGAGCATGTGTGGGAAGGAGAACACAGGAAGGCCACAGGTCCTGGGAGAAAGTCTTCAAGCTGCCTGAACAAACACCCTTGTGACATGGCTATGATGAATTTTGGCTGAGTGTACTTGACACTGTGTTTGGGGAGTCGTTGAGTGACTTTCTAAAGGATGGCCCTGGGGATCTGAAGCTCAGGAGCTCTCACTGAAACACATCTGAAAAAATACTGCAAGACCAAGTTACCAGTGCCACTGTGGAGGAAAACTAATCCAACAACAACAGCAACAGGGACACCCACTTGGTTGGCTTCGGACTTGCCCCTTGGTGCTTTATAGAGAAGATGGGCAGGGTCTCAAATGCATGGCAGCTCTCCTACCTTAGCCTCTCATTGGCTGAGATGACCGGCATGAGCCATCACTTCCGGCATGCACGTTGTTGGGTTCTGAAGAAAGAAGGTTGACTGTAGATCAGCCTACAGCCTTCAGACATGTAAGGACTCAAAGCAGGCCTTCTCTGGTTACCGAGGTAATCAGCCTTAAGAATATGATAATGAGTGTTATCGACCTGAAGTTCTTCCAAAAAGGCACATAGATCCCAATTCAGACATCCAGTTAGATTGCATCAGAAAATTCCACAACCTTGCCGTTTCTCTCAGCTGTTCTGTAGCCTAAATATTTAGGCAAAACCAAGAAATGCATCTCTTGTAGCAGATCTTTCTCTCCATAGTTGAAGGTGATCACGAGCTATGTCCAGTGCTGCCTAAACTATTGTGACGTGTTGATCCCTTCCCAATGACTGGCAAACTTAAACAGGTGGTGACAGCTCTCCATGTGTGCAAGTTACTGAATATGAGATTATTACACTCAGCAGGATTCTGAGCGCCATCTCATCTACCTGGCAAGAAGGAAGGGGAATCGATGACTGATGCCTAGACTGGGGGAGGGTGTGTGTGGAAATGCACCATAGCACTACATCAGTGCTCACTTGCTTTTCCTGATCTTTATATCCAAGATATGGCAATTTAAAAAAGTGATTGAGGGTTGTACACACCTTTTACCCATACTTGGAAGGCAGAATTAGGTGAAACTCTATGAGTTGGAGGCCAATCTGATGGACACAGCAGGGTCCAGGCCAGCCAAGGCTACATATTGAGAGTTTGTCTCAAGGAAATGAAACAACAACCACAATCCTAATTTTAACTACCAAAGAAGAGCCGGGAATATAATGTAAAAACCAAGATCATTTGACTTTCAAGAAACTCAAGTTACCAATTTCCGCTTAAAAGCAAAACAAACCCCAAGCCGCAGTGCGTCGGCGAGACTTGGGTTATTCTGGGGGTGGACTAAGACAGTCATTGAAGCATTGGGTACAATTATTATCTGCCGTTATGCCAGTCTTCCCAGGGCTTTCTGCTTGCTTGAGCTGGAGGCTGGGATGGAACCCAGTGCCTCATGCGGTTAGGCAAGCACTGTCCCATGAAGCTGCATTCCCAGCCCTTTAGAAGGGTTTTTGTTTGGGACTTCCAAGTATATCGTGGCTAACTATGCTTTAAAAAGCAACGGTGGTGTGCTCCAGCCGCAAGCAAGAGAGGCAAGCCAAAATGTCCTCGAGGAACTGCACACAAGCACTCCCTCTGCGTAGGAGACCTACAGTGTTCTTTGTTCACCCCTGATCTCTCCCTTGCTGCCATCCTTGCTCTGTGACCACAGATGCTGTGGCCTATATAGTCCAAAAGGAACAGCTTTTCTGACTTCTGGTTGCTGGTTGAGTTTAATACTCCTGTGTACATGTGTATGTATGTGTGTGCATGTGTGTGTATATGTGGTCTATGTGTATATATGTGTGGGGTATATATGTGGGTACGCATGTGTGTGGTGTGTGTGTATATGTCTGTGTGGTGTGCATGTGTGTGTGGTATGTATGTGGGTATATATATATATGTGTGGTGTGTGCATTTGTGTGTGTGTACATGTGCATGCACATGAATGTGTATGTGTCTGGATAGCCCTGCAGCCCATGCATTCCCAGCAGCTCGAGGGCTGCTCATGGGTGCACACTCCTTTCTGCTTTGTGGATTTCCTTCAGTATAAGTACAGATAACATCACATCATGCCCAAAGGTCCCCCAAGGCAGAATCTTGTCCAGATTTTACCTACCTCTCTGGTTCTAGTCCTTCCTGTGGGGCAGAACAGAGAAGGCAAAGGGGATTATGAGGCTGGCAGGATAAGGTGTGGCCATGATTCTACGGTCTGTTATAGCGTGTAGCTCATACCTTAACTTCAAACATCAGATACTAGGCCGGGTTCTACTTCTGCTGAAAATGTTTAAAGTTGTAAGATGGTAACTCCCTGATAACTGTGAGGAGAGCTAGACACTTCTGTTTTTACGCCTGTGAATTCCATTAATTGCTTAAGTAGTAGTTAGGGGTGTCTTCTAAGTTTGAAAACCTAGCCCAAAGTCAAACATAATATTCGAGTTATACTTAGATAATGATTTTGTCTTTGAGTGTAACATCTACACTCTATACTAATGTTTGCTTAATATCAAGGTGGAGATGGAAAGAAGGTCACAAAACTGAGAGCGGGAGAGAAGAAAGTATAATGAAAAGGAAGAAGGGCCAGCTAAGGGCTGTGGCCTGAGATGTGTGAGATCTGCACATCTTTCCTGGGTTCACATTCTAGGCTCAAACATTCTTTCCGTCTCTGCCTCTAGAGTAGTCCAGTTTCACACCACTGCCCAGGTTCACACCACTGCCCAGGTTCACACCACTGNCCAGGTTCACACCACTGCCCAGGTTCACACCACTGCCCAGGTTCACACCACTGTCCAGGTTCACACCACTGCCCAGGTTCACACCACTGTGCCTGCTTCCTACTGACTGAATCTCACAAAATACAAAAACCAAAACAAAGACAAAAAGGCAAACTGTAAATTGAGATATACTGTTGCAAAACAGGGGCATGGGAGCAATGGCCTTATTAGAAACCAGTTTTAAATGAATTATGTAACACCTAGCTAGAACCTAGAATTTAAAGAGGGATAAGAAAATTGACAATGAGTGTATGAACAAATTCTCTCTTGAAGTACTCAAAGGTGGCCCAAGGGTTCCAGTGCCCAGTGGTGCACGAGGACAGTCCTTCTAAAAGACAGTGTGTTACTCTTTCTAGTGTGCATGCCCACCGCTCAGACATTCCACTACTAGCATATCATGGGAGGTGGACTTCAGGATGTCTGCACTGAATGAATCTCAGGATTCTCATGGCAAAATTGGGAACAACCAGACATCAGGTGATTTGCTAAGTAGTTTCAAGTAAGACTAGGCGCAGGGCCCATGCAGCTCTGAGCATGGCAGTGGACTGGTGACTGGGCTGTCAAACCAAGGCAGGAACACAGGGTGATCTGCTCACAGGTGTACCATGGACAGAGCAGAAGCTAGCTGTTGACCTGGAGTCACCCAATTGCCTGCTGTCCTGGTCCCTCTGGCCCTCCCAACAGAGACACCTTAATGTATGAAAAGGCTTCAAACAAAAGCCTTTATCTTGTCATACTGAACACTCAGCTGAGGTCATCTGCAAGCAGCACTGAGTCGACTCCCTGACTCAGAATTGTGCATCAGCTCGTTATTATGTTTTCAAAGGAAGGCTATAAAAGACTGGCAGAACTCA
>NC_034605.1:59295556-59324228 GCF_900095145.1 Mus pahari | reverse complement strand
GGGGGGTGGGGGTAGAGAGTGGGGGAGGGGTGAGGGAGGGTCTCATCACTCCTGGTTTTTTTTTTTGTCACTGACTGTAAACTACACTTAGGGAGAGGCCTTGGGGAAACAGCTGAAGCCCATCTTTCTAGGAAGAAGCAGTGATGGTGAGGGGGAACCACCCCCACACTCTAGGAAGCAGCTCCCCAGCCCCTGGCCAGCTGCACAGTGGAGGAGGGCCTCTCCCTGCCTGCTGCCAGCAGGCTGCAGGGTCACGGGGCAGGGCTGTGCCTGAGCAGTGAGCACACTACTCCATTGTCTGAGCAACACGCCCCATTGAAGTCGATGGGAAACAGATGGCCAGGACCGCTCTTGCTCTGCACACCTCCAGTGTCTGCCCCGCTCGCTCGAAGCCTCCAGGGTCAGTCAGGGATCTGCTTTTTATTTTACAGACAGAGAAGAGCCACAGAGGAAGGGCTGAGGGAAGCTATAGTTTCCAGAGCGCCAAGGGAGTTGATGCAATCATAATTCCGTTCCCACCCCCTACTCAGGAAGGCAAGACCATCCAACCAGGCAGGACGCCTGCAGCCTGGGCTATAAACTCTGGTTCCCCTCCCCTCCCCTCCCCCCTGGTTCCAGCAAGCCCCTGCCGGGATCTGTGGGCTGTTCCCCAGGCTCTCAGGGCCAGCAGCAAAAGAGTTCAAATGGGGTCTTGCAGTTCGCATTGTGAGAAGAAACCCTGTAGTCAATCACAGCGGGAAGCAAGTCCTGGAGAGGTGGGGTAGAAGGAATCTGGGTCTGGTGGCCCCTTCACAAGGGATCATTTCAAGGGCTGGCACAAGCCAGGGACAGCCATTTGGCCAGAACAAAGCATGCTGTCATATATTGGGTGTAAAGAGAGGCACTGGAGCTGCCTGGGTCCGGTCCAGGCTCTTTTCTTAATTGCTGTGCTGCCTCAGGCTGACGACCTAAGCTCTCTGAGCCCCTACTTCCTCATCACACAGCTGGGTAGGAGACTAGTGTCACCTTGTAGGCAGCAAACATGGCAGGGAATTCATCAGAGCAGGCTCACACTGCTTGATACATACACCATGCTCTTCAAAGGCCAGCTGGAATTAGAACGTCAGCTCCCTGTGTCTTTTATCTTTCTTCACACTAACATCATTTGGCATCGTGGCATGCTCATGTGTATATTTTCTGTCACCCCAATGGGCATAACTCCATTTCCATATATTTCCCATAACCCCAATCGGGCTCTGCCTGAGGGCGGTCTCTCCTGGGGTGCCGTCTCTCCTGGGGTGCCGTCTCTCCTGGGGTGCCGTCTCTGGATCCCACGAGTAGCTACTATCTCTCTAGCTTGTGACTTGTGTTGTCTTCAGATCAGTGTGGACCATTGTGTATGGTGATTGTGTGACAGGCCAAATGCACACATACACATACACACACACTCATATGCACTCACATGCACACACACACATTCACATACTCGCACACTCACACACTTTCACACACACGCACACTCACATGCACACACACATTCACACACGTGCACATTCACACTCTCTCACACACACGCACACTCACATGCACACACATTTGCACACTCACACTCACACACATTTGCACACTCACACACACGCACGCACACACATCCCCTGCCCCATTCTCCTCCGCCAGGCCCTGTGCAGCAGTAGTCAACAGTATTAACAGAGACTTGTATGTGACCCCAGGGGAGGAGTTACCACCCCAGAACCCTAAAATGAGACAAAGGGGGAAAAGTGACCCAGAGAAGAGGGCCCCTATAAGGGGAGGGAATCCAAACTGTGGCTGCAAATTGAGAGAAGATTAAAGAAGAGATGGAGAGTTTGGGAGTTTGGGAAGGAGAAAGGCTAACTGGCTTTTGAGATGTGGAG
Source organism: Mus pahari (assembly GCF_900095145.1). Lineage (NCBI taxonomy): Eukaryota > Metazoa > Chordata > Mammalia > Rodentia > Muridae > Mus > Mus pahari. Next base: position 59,322,336 of record NC_034605.1, on the reverse strand, counting down.
TCAGAAAGGGAAAGACATCACACCATGGGAATTTTGGAAAACAAGAATCACAAAGCTACTTACAACTGACAGAGTGTGGACGCAGAAGACAAGAAGGGACGCTGCAGGTGTGTGGGAAGGAGGCTTTCAAACATGAACATCAAGGCCTGTCCATGTCAGTGAAGATGCGCCTGCCTGGCAGCTTCCTCTGAGTGTGCTAATTACACTTTGTGTTCTTCAACAAAAATAGTTTATTTGTGAGGAGAGCTGAAGTCCAAGGGTGGGAGAGAGCACCTTCTCACAGGCAGCCAGTAGGTGGCCATGCTCGAAGGATAATAAATGTACTGTTACGCAACAGCACACTCACATCTCATGAAGGCTGGCTCTTATGATCCGGGTGTGGATGAGCACCCTGAGGGAAAAAGAGAGGATGGCAGTGCGGTTCAGTGATGAGGTCCCTCTTTGCATCATCCATGCCAGGCTACAGTATCAACTCCAGATCTCAGGGGTTCTAAACAACACAGGTGACTTCTGACTCATGTCCCAGTCTATGGTGGGTTGGGTAGAGCTTTGCTTGGCGTCCATCTTACCCTTACTCAGTGGTCCAGGGTGATGGAGCAGCTAGCCTCTCACACCGAGCAAGCTGTAATGGCAGAGACAAGGAAGTGAGCTAACACACACACACACACACACAGACACACACAGACACACACTTGTACACATGTAGACACACATCCACACACATACAAGCATGGACACACATACACATGCACACACACACTCATGTACACTCACACACATGCATGCACATACATATGCACACACAGACTCATATACACACATGCATACACAGACACACACAAGTATGGACACACACATGCATGCAGACACACATCCACACACACAAGCATGGACACACACATGCATATATATACTCACATACACTCACACACATGCATGCACACACACTCATACACACATGAACACACAGACACACACAAGTATGGACACACACACATGCATGCAGACACACATCCACACACACACAAGCATGGACACACATGCACACACACTTACACACATGCATGCACACACACTCATAGGCACACATGTGCATACACACACACACTGGCTTTGTACTCACTCCCATTTCATTGGCCACAGCAGACTTATAGATACACTGCAGTGCAGTTACATGTTGCTCAGGAAAACAGAATGTGTACAATGGTTCCAAGGAGAACTCCAGACATTGCCCCTCACACCGAGCTGCCTGCTGTCCCCTGCCTGTTCGTCCCTACAGCATGCACTCTTCTCCATGATTCCCAGCCTCCTTTGCCTGTGATTGTCAGGATGTAGTTTGGTTGAGATGACTGGACATAATGTTTACACCCCAAGTCCATACCATAAAATGAAGATGGACAGCCAACCCAAGTGGGAGTGCAGAGTGAAGCTGAGCGCAGCTAGCACCAAGCTCTCTCTTTCCTTTCCTTTTTAAAAAAGATGTATTTATTTCTTTCATGTATATGGGTTTTCTGTCTGAGTGTATGTCTACACACTAGAAGAGAGCACAAGACCCTCTGGGTCTACAGTTATGGCTGGCTGTGAGCCACTATGTGGTTGCTGGGAGTTGAACTCAGGACCTCTTGAAGATGAGCCAGTGCTCTTAACCACTAAGCCATCCCTCCAGCTCCAAGTCTCTCTCTTTCAAGTGCAGAAATGGAATCAAAGGAAAAACCACGTCGGCAGAATTCCAGAAGGGACCAAAGTCTATGTCCATGCAATGTCTTGAGTACTAAGTAGGACCTGGAAAGATGGGGGTGGGGGATGCCATACCATGCCTCAGTTCCTTTACCAGGCAGGAAAACATTGCAGATGTAAAGGGAGCAGGCCGATCCCTCCTGCTGGCCTCTGTGTAATGAGCTTGTGGTGGAGAATATCATGGGGCTTGGATGGGGTGTGAGTGATTTGATACATGACAGAACTCCTGATGGCTGGGAGTCCAGGTCATGGCAGCTACTGGGCAGATGTCAGGGCAGGGCTACTTCTGTTTCCACGATGGTGCATGGATGCTGTATCCTCTGAAGGGAAGGAACTCTGTCCTCACTCTGCTGAAGACAGAAGGGCAAACTCCCTTTTCAAGCCCTGGTGTATGTGTGTGTGCTCATATGTGCAGTAGTGTGTGTGGAGGGCAGAGGTACCAGCAGATCTGATTGAGTGTTGATGAGAGTGACAACAGGCACCTGCCTGGTCCCTTTCCTAGGTGACATCTCTACTGAGATCCTAATGAATGAGGCCTGAGAGAGCAGAAAGATACTTTTCTTATTTTATTAACACAGTTTTTATGTTTGAGATTAACATATCCACTAAAAAGAATAAATATGTGTGTATGTGCTGTGTGTATGAATCTTTGTGTGTATATAAGTATGTGTGAGTTTCATACATGTGTTAGTATGCATCTTAGTCAAGATTTGTACTCCTGCACAAAACTTCATGACCAAGAAGCAAGATGGGGAGGAAAGGGTTTATTCAGCTTACACTTCCACATTGCTGTTCATCACCAAAGGAAGTCAGGACTGGAACTCACACAGAGCAGGAACCTGGAGGCAGGAGCTGATGCAGAGGCCATGGAGGGGTGCTGCTTACTGGCTTGCTTCCCCTGACTTGCTCAGCTTGCTCTCTTTTAGAACCAAGACTACCAGCCCAGGGAAGGCACCACCCACCATGGGCCCTCCCACCCTTGATCACTAATTGAGAAAATGTCCTCCTGCTCTGTCCTCCTGCTCCTTCTCCCCTCCCCCATTCCCCTCCCCTCTCTCCCTCTACATGCTTAATACCGGTNTCTACTTTCTCTCTCTCTCTCTCTCTCTCTCTCTCTCTCTCTCTCTCTCTCTCTCTCTCTCTCTCTCTCTCTCTCTCTCTCTCTCAACACCCCCTCCCCATGCCCTGAATAAACTCTAAAGATCGAGAGAGAGAGAGAGAGAGAGAGAGAGAGAGAGAGAGAGAGAGAGAGAGAGAGAGAGAAATGTCTTGCAGCTGGATCTCATGGAGGTCTTTCCTCAAGGGAGGCTCCTTTCTCTGTGATAACTCCAGCTTGTGCCAAGTTGACACACAAAACCAGCCAGTACAGTATATTTATGTATGTGAGTGTGTATATATACATATGTGTGCATTAGTATGTATATGTGTGCATGTGAATATGTGTGTATGTGTATAAGTTTGTGTGAGTGTATATGATTTATGTGTGTGTGCGCGCGCGCGTGCACGTGTGTATTGATACCTACATGAGCACGGGTTGCTTGGATTTGTTGTAACTAAGAGTTCCCAGCTGCCAAGTGGAATTAATAGAACCTGTTGCTTCTCTCTTGCCTACAGCAGTCATGGGATGACTTAATGCAGAATACTCTATTCAGAATTAATTACTGGGAGCATATACATCTGAAGCCATTGTGCGTCACTGACCGAAATAACAAACTTGGATATATGGGCATCTGGTTGACAGTGTGATGTCCTAAGACAGGAAACAAACCGGATGACAGAGTTAGAAGCCTAACTTTCACTGTATCCGGGATGAGAACCCGCTCAGAATCTGCATTTATACATGGCGTTGGCCACATGGTCACATAAATCATAGAGACATTCGGAGCAGATGTTGTCGAGTAGCTGGGATTCTGTTAGGACTGCATTTGAACAGAGAAGTGGCACAGAGCAGATTTTCTGCATGCTCCACAGATAGAGTAATGTGGCTACTTGAAAGGAATATTTATATTGCAGATAGGCTGATTTTTAGTCAACAAATGTGATTATTGTGTGGTCCAGGACAAGGCAGACAGCTGAATATGCAGGCATTCTGAGAGGAGGGACTAGGGCCACAGGGCAGAAGACTTTAGGTGCCCTGTCTGTCATGGGGTCCCTTCTGCTCTTGGGTGGCAACTGAGCCCTTCCCTAGGGCCTTTCCCAGTAGTGTCCCATGGGTTCAGAGCCTTTTTCAAGAGCGCGCGCGCGCGCGTGTGTGTGTGTGTGTGTGTGTGTGTGTGTGTGTGTGTGTGTAACTCTGAGCTGGCCTGAAATCCCAGCCCCAGAGTCTGCTCTCTGGCAGAGGCCACGCAGAACTGCTTCACGGGATCCTCTGGGCTGTGTTTACTCCAGTGAGGCTGCTTCATCTGAAGTCATTGTTTTGATCCTCATTTGGAAGAATGTTCCAGATGTTCTTTCCTGGGGAGGAAGAGTGCTCTTCTCAAACACAAATGCCTGCATAGCTGAGATAAAGTGAGTTATGTCCTGCTCTACGTGGCCTCTGGCTCCCCAGCCTTCATCTCCACCCCATACACTCCCTTCACTTGACCGAGCGGAATACGGCAGAATCACGGACCGGAGACTCTTCTCTCTGTAACTTGGCAAATGAAGACCCGACACGAGAGGTCTGGGGGTAAACAGATCAGAAGACGACCTAAGCCAGAGCTGAGATGCTGAGATGTGGTTTTCTGGCACAAAGGGGAGGCTGTTTCACTTTGCTGAGATGAGCCTAGGTGCTCTGGTGAGTAAGAGCGCCCTCCTGGGCCGAGAGACCGAACTGCAGGCTAACTAGAGAGTCTGGACAACCACCTCCAAGTGCGGTACAGAGGAGACACGAACATGATTCCTTGTCTTGGTCCTGTCTGCAAGGGGCCTCCAACTAGTGTCCTTCCACAGGAGCCTACCTCAAGTCCTTCTGCATGAGACCACCTCAAGCAGCCTCTTTCAGTCTGGCAGAATGAACGGTAGAAAATAAAAGAAGACAAAAGTGTCCTTAGCTAAAAAATTGTTTTTCTGGTTCTAGTAATTCCAAAGATCGTGGAAAAGAGAGTGGGCCTTCCAGCCTTTTCTCATAGGCAGACCTGGGCAGGGTGCTAGCATTCCCGGGCTCTCCGTGACCTCAAATATCAGCTGAGCGCTTGTCACAGACTGGTTTGTGAACTCTGCTTGGTGATCTGTGGGAGGCACGATGTTTTCTCTAGCACACTGTGTACTCAAAATATATATCTAGGTGACCAGAAAGCAGTTTGACTCACACACGCACACACACATGCACACACAAACACGCACGAGCATACACACACACACACCCCAAACCACAGACTTGGGAACACACTGCAATTAATTAGCCATGGTATTGCTAAAATTTCTTCCCTCAGGGAGATATAAACAATGTCTACCTTCCTTCTATGTTTCAAGGATAAACAAAAGCAACCTTTAATCCAGGTTCACTCTGGGCAAGTGTTAGGTTCACTTATATAGTAGTGGAGGAGCCACACTAGAAGGTCTGCATTCAGCATGCATGATTTGGTGCTAGAGTCCCCTCCTCTAACCATTCCTCACCTATATCTCAGAGATCCTGAGGCCACGAGCAGTTGGGGCCAGAACTGCATGCAAATGCTTGGCAGGATTCTCAGGAGACGGTCCCCTGTCCTTACCTGCCTTGCTCTAAGATAAACATCAACAGTCAACCAGCCCAGCTGCTGTGACCATCTTTGGTGAACTGGGGTTGGCTGGTGTGAGGATAACCCTGTACATCACAAGTCTTCGGGGCCGTTTGATAATACACAACTTTTACATTTTTATAGCATTTCAAACAGAAATGTTCTTACTGAAGATCTACCACAGACTACCAGGAAAAAGCATGCCTCCCTGCTAACCACGAGCTAACCATAAAGTTAACTAGGGAAACATGGCCTTTGTTGCTATAACTACACAGATCTTTACAGACTGGTCGCTCACTGTACTTAGAAGCCCAGAGTTGTCCTCAGGGCTTTGCAGTACACACACTCGGGAGGATAACTTGGGAGCAACTCAACGTTCAAGTCCTGGAGAAAATAGGTCACCCTCTAATTTCTTTAGATATTCCTTATATGTGTAAAAATAAAGTGTGTAGATTTTACCCTCAAGAGAACAAGTTGCTGAGGTCTGAATGTATACCCCACTTCCACGCGGCAAGACAGAATTAGAAATAGGGCCTTTGGTTGGTGGTTAGATCGTGGATCTGAAAGACTCATGAATGGGAAGAGAGGCTCATGCGAGGTCTTGGTGAAAAGGCTCCACTCTGTGAATCAGGAGCTAGTTGCTTACCAGACACCACATCTGCCAGCCCCTTGATCTTGGAAATTCCAGCTTCCAGCCTGCAAAAACATAAATGGCTGTTGTTTATAAGCAGCTGGGTTTATAGTGCTTCGTCCAAGCATTCTGAATGGACTAACACAGCCCTTCCATTTTCCACCAGAGAACCGCGTCATGCCATGGCTTTTGATCTTTTCTCCTGGGCCAAGTTTGCTCAGGCGACATAAACTTCAGGTAATTCCTCCCAAGCCGCAGCGTGCAGAGGATGCAGGATGCTGGACACTGGGGGTTTTGATGAATACCATGGGCACCACACCACCAGGGAGACATGCCCAAGGACTTAGCTTCTCATTGGCGCTGATCACATTACCCAAGTATTTCTGGTTTACACAGAAGGCTTTATTTCTCTTATAAATGTTTCTGTCTTAAAGGACTTACATATCCCTCACACATAAAACAATAATAAAGATGAAATATTTGGTGAGTTAGGCGTGTTCCATCTTACTGCAAGGAAAAGACATGGAGACTATTTTCTAACTGAAATTCGGTATTGTCCTGAATTGTGGCTACTTCCCGAAGACACGAGACAGTTGGATACATAGGCCTGGTCTGGGAAAGCCTACTTCAGGAGTACAATGAGGTCCAGGGCAGAAAGTATACGAAGGCCATTTTCATCTCACCAGGCCCCAGTGGAAAATCCTGGCTGTGAACTTGGACCTGTCTCAGTCCACCTCTATGTTACGTTCGATTGTCTGAGCATCGACTCTCTTAGTGTGTTTGCTAAACAGGATGACATTGCCATGGATACTGGATGCTCTCCACTACCCCGTAACTTCCCTCACACAGTCTGGCACCTCCTTCCAAAGCTACCACATATGGGATCAGTTGAACATATTAGCATGTCATTTGTTCCCAACATGGATAGGAAACCCAGAGAAAAACTTGCTTGAAAGTATGATCAAGAGGGAGGGGCCGTGCCATGGGAGGGACTGGAGGGCTGGGACACGCAATTTGTCTTAGGACATGTTTGGGGAGTGGCCTTCTGAGCACATGGGAGAACCCTCTGGGCAAAGAAATGGATGTGGTAAAGCCATCAGTTGTGCTAACAGGCGCCAGGGGATGGGGAGGCAGAAAAGAAGGGAGGAGACAACTTTCCCTGACCCTTGATAATGGGCACCAGGAGCCAACAACCGCTGAGACCTTACAGGTGTTACACCCCGGGGGGACCGCTGCTCAGCCCTCAGTTTCCTCACACCCCTGTGCCCTGTGTCACTGTGGGCCACTGGGACCCCTGACACTTTCACTGTGTGTGTGGCTGACTTCAGAGGATGGTGGCTTCTCTCTTCCCATCTGGACACTCCTTGCTTGGCTGCCGCCAACAAGGTTCACGGGAACATGACCCGAAAAAGACAAGAACTGTTCTGGCTGCCCACACTACTGTCAACTCCACTGCTGGGCCAGAGTTAGCGATACTGTGTCCCGCTCACTACCTTGCCCAGCCTTGGACTTTCTCTAGTCTCCTTGTCTCACAGCACAAGAGACATCTTTTCATAACCACAGCTGTAGACACAGACGTGTTCTGCTCAAATATGGCCGGTGCACCACCACCACCACCATCGCCACCACTACCACCACCAGGATGGAATCCCGAACCCCTCGTGTGGCCCAGGGAAACCCTGTGCAGTTTCCCTCTCCGGTGCAGATAGGTTGACCCACCCCTTTGCATCATGATGTATGAACACCACCAGGGGTCAAAGGTCATGTTCTCAGAGCTCTTCTTGGACCCTGATGTGGGCCAAGGCCCTTGCCATTTGACTGTTTCAGATTCATGCCTCCTTCCCTCTAGCTGCTGTCCTAAGTAATGAGACATTGAAAAATCACCACACCCTGGAGGCAACAGCTCTTTCCTGGAACACCGTTACACAGGACAGGAAGGGATTTGCACTGTCTTATCTTCACTCCTGGTACAAAGCCCGCATACAACAGGTGCTTAATAAATACCTTCATGATCACAATGTGTGCCATCCAATCTAGTCAGGCATCAGCTGCAGCCAGTTTCCACGGGCAGCTAGCATGTACCTTTCTTAGCCTTAGCTTTCCGTTTTGCCACTCCACCTCTAAGCGGCTGTTAAAAACAAAATGCACGCTTTGCTTTAAAGATGATAAATCGCGCTTTGACCGAGGACCAGAAAGAGCTACAATGGTTTGATTTCCTTATCTCTATTTGCCATCTTGAGTTAACAGCAAATTTTGGATGATTGTCAACTGTTCTATTGGCAGGCTGGGACTACTGGGCCACGCCAGGCTTCAGAGCATCTAAAGTGAGTCCAGGTCAGGAACAAAAATGTTTAATTATGAGCTTCCTCCTACTGAAGTCACCCAGAGCCAACTGTCCAACATTCAGGGACAACCAGACAAGTACAAATCAAATGCCAACCAGCAGTTCCAAGGTCATTCTCAGACTTCCATGTCACCTCCATCCCATCCCCCAAAGCTGTGCCACTAGGGTGGTATGAATAGTCACATGAAGGCTACGGCCACACATGGCCACAAAGAACATTGCTGTAACATGAGCATCGTGGCACACACCTGCAAAACCACCATTGGCTGAGGCTGGACGAGGACACTTGTTAGTGTAACGCTAGTACGGATTATATGACAGATCTGATGCTAGCCCAGAGATACATTGTGAGTCTTTGTCTTAAAACCCCTAGGTAGGGCTGGTGAGATGGCTCAGTGGGTAAGAGCACCCGACTGCTCTTCCAAAGGTCCAGAGTTCAAATCCCAGCAACCACATGGTGGCTCACAACCACCCATAACAAGACCTGACGCCCTCTTCTGGAGTGTCTGAAGACAGCTACAGTGTGCTTACATATAATAAATAAGTAAATCTAAAAAAAAAACAAAAACAAAAACAAAAAAACTTAAAAAAAAAATACCCTAGGTAATTAAAAATAAAAGTGCTATTGGTCATTGCTGTGTCACCATGACCAGCAGAAAGGCCAGTTTGGTGCCTGTTTTCTCAAGTGTTACTCTGTTGGAGTGGGAAGGCACTGAGAGCTGTACTGTCCTTAAGAGCAGGAGAGAGTGGGGCGGAGTTCATGAGGTGACTTACCAGGGCACAGAGTTTCCAGAACCAGGACACGAGCTGTAGACCCTTCACACAGCTGCACCCAAGATGCACAACCTTCCATTAAAGTGCCAGCAGCTGAGGGCGATGTTGGTGTACGTAAACAGATCCATCTTCAGCACCTGGCCTGTAGGGGTGTTCTAACTGAAACCACAGCAACAATGTTGTCCTGAACAGCATTCATACTAACAGACAAGGAGGAGCCTAGAACATCTGGTAAAGTCTGCCTGGCGGGAGACCACACTACAGAACGAGGCTGTTTCAGGGCAGGCAACGGCAGGGGTGCTCACTTTGCACACTCACACAGAGCGTCTGAGGACCTGGTGTGAGCTGGTAACCCCGTTTCCTGATAACTAATTATTAAACTCAGGGATACAGAGTGAGTTGTCTACGTTCTCAGAGCAAGGCCATGGGAGAACCAACATACAGACTAGCCAGTTCGTTACAAATGGGTTTTAACAAAAGGCCTTGGGAGAGGGGTCACCTACATTAAAATCATGCCACGAACTTTGTGGAAAACACCCTAACTCAACAATTCCGGGGGTAGGGGTGGGAGTGGGAGTGGGGGTGGGGTTTCAGCATCCCCAGCACATTCTACAGCCCCGCTCAGCATCCTCATCTTTCCCAGTTTTACACTCAAGTTGGGTTTCTTAAATAGGGAGGAAGTAGGGTGGTCTTACATCACCCAGCTGGTACCAGGACTGGAAAAGGAGTTTCCATAGGGTGAGGACCAGGTAGAGATGAAATATAGTAGAGGAGTCATTTTGGATGATGGGAGGACCATGCCTGTTCATGGCTTCTATGGGACTGATCAGATCTGTGGCTTGGGCTTCTCTCAACAGACTTTCTACAGCTCTGGGGATCAAGCAGATCTCCTCCTGGACTCGAGGAGGAGAGACGCACAATCCCTGCTTTCGGTGCAGCCTGAAGGGCTGCTCACCAGATAGAGGAGTCAAGCATGGCGGGGCTGTCGCTCACGTTGCGTCATCTCAGTCTCTGAAGTTCTTTCCAGCTCGCTCTGGCTTGCAGGGGTGCTGGGGAATCTGGGGACAGCGAACGGAGTTCCTTTCTGCAGTTAAAACCTCATGCTTGCATTCTGCCTCTACAGAAAGTTTATAAATACCAGACTCACCATAGGGTAAAAATGGCCAGGTCTGCTCAGTGACTGAGCCTCATGAGGGCACACGGGGCAGCTCTGGGAGGACTGATCGATCCACATGGATCTAAGTCACTGGATTTAATTAATATTGTCTAATGGTGGGTGGTGGATTACAAGGAAGGTTCAAACGTTTAAGAACCATCATTAAAAATAAGGTTTGAAAAAAATTAAAGTTATGCCCATGCCCACAGTGACAAACTTTCTTCAAAAAGGCCGCACCCACTCCAACAAGGCCACACCTCCAAATAGTGCCACTCCCTGGGTCAAGCATATTCAAACCACCACACTGTTCTTTCTTAGGTCACATGGTTACCTACGTGGGTTAGCTCACAACTGCCTGTGACTTCAGCTCCAAAGGAATCTGAAGCTCCCTCTGGCCCTGTGCATATGTACACACACACATACACACACACACACACACACACTCTTTAAAAAAGTAAAGTAAAAGCACTTTATAAAACTTGTAAGTATTATTTCTGCTTATATCACACCTAACTCACAGAAGGCTGCAACTAGGTGCCACACCACACAGCGCTAGTTCAGGAAAGGATCACAACTCAAAATATGGCATGTGGTTTCTGCTGAATGCATATTGCTTTTACGCCATCATAAAATTCAGAAATCCCAGCTCAAACACTGTAAGCCACAGACTGTGTTCCCTTGCTGTGGGCTGGCGTGTAATCAGATGGGCCGGGGATAAACACTGTTAGTCAAGTGAGCTTTTCGTCTATCCCCTGCCTCTCAAGTTAGTGAGTTAGCGGCACAGCACAGCGAGCTTCGGAAATCAAAGGCGACTGCCGGGCGGCCAGATGTTATTCCCATTGCTGCATTTTAATGTTTTCCTGGAAATGATCTCATCAGGATGGCAATGCTGTTGTCCAACTGGGCAAGCTATTTATAGCCCCAGCTCCTACGCTCAGGTTTGGAATGCACCAAACTGAATATAAGGCTTTGAAGGCCATGCCCGTCCTGGAGCATCCTTTGGCAGGGGCTATGATGTGTTAATTTTGGCCAATGTCAAGAGGAGAATTCATGTCCTGTGCACACATATGGATATGTTACAAGTTGGCATTCAGGCCTAGTTCTGAGCAACACTCGCAACATGTTTTGCTGACGTGTGAAGTCAAACACTTCAATATTCCTTTCTGGGAAAAAAAAAAGTGATTGCAGCTAATTACCTCCTTCAGATTAAAGTTGAAAGGACCATTTAGTCAGTCATAAACAGCATCTTTTTACTTTTTTTTTTTTTTAAAAAAGGCTACAGAAGAAATATGATAATGCCTTTTATCTGTACTAATTTCTTGGGTTTCTTTATTATCTTTAAAATCAGAGGTTGAAGAGAGGCATCCAGGAAAAATGAATGTTTTCAAAGAATTTCATAGTTTTTTTTTATAGCTATTTAATTTTGATTTTTATACATCCATCTCTCAAAATCTAAGAAAGTAAACAACAGTTATGGACACACGTATACATGAATACTTTTAATAATTTGTTGATGTTATGTGAAATTGAACATTTAGAAAGATTTCTGTATTGAATATCAGTGTGCAGGAAATGAACATATACAGCTGTCAGGAACGACAGTGAACATTTCCAGGTTCCCTCTGCAGACCAGGTTCTGTGCTCACTGGTGTGTATGCTTTGCCTTGCTGTATTGGTGAGCTTTCTGTTACTGTGAGAAAGTACCTGAGAGAATCAGCTTATAAAGGTTTGTTGGGGGGGGGGGAAGGCGGGTCACAGTTCATGGTCTGCTTTTGAGCCTGTGGTGAGGCGGTGCATCATGACGTAGAAGAATGAGTAAGGCTGGGGTGTAAAAACAGGAGACAGAGGAAGGACCCGGAGTTCCACACCAAGGGCACCCCTCAGTGCCCCACAAGGCCTTTGAACATCACCCCACTCTAGAACAGCTTGCTGGGGAGAGAGCCTTTAACACAGGAGCTTTTCAGAGCCATTCCAGATCCAAACCACAACACTGACCGAATAGAATGCGTCTCCGCTGTTATCCCCAACCTCAGCAGAGGAGAGGAAGGTGCAGGGCGGCCTGTCTCTTCCCCAGCGAGGTTCTTGGGGAGTGGGCTAGACTTGCGTCCAGGTGGACTGGCTCCTTAGCACAGAGCCCGTGACAGTGTATGAGGTGCCCAGGGCCTGGCATGTTATGAGATGCCAGTACAGGGGGGATGAAGGACATTTCCACGGGGGCAGAGAAGCAAAATAGGAGCACCTGGGGACCCTATTTGTACCCACATCTGCCTTAAGGTTGCCTCTGCTGTCCAGCCTGGCCCCAGGGACTGAGGGGCTCCTGGGTATGGAGAAGATTTGCCAGAAATACTAAAGTCTCAAAAATGATTTCCCCTCTAAATTTAAACACTCAAGGCTCCCCATATCTATCTATATGTCTATCTGTCTATCTATCATCTATTTGTCATCTACCTAACACCTATCTGTCTATCATCTATCAATCAATCAACCAACCAACCATCATCTATTTGTCATTTATCTATCATCTGCCTATCATCTATTATTCAATCTATCATCAATCATCTATCTTTCTATCATCTATCAATCATCTATCTATCTATCTATCTATCTATCTCTGGTCTGTGAAAGCTGTTCAGGACTACCACTTGCCTTCGATATGTAGCCATAAGTTAATTTCCTTCTTAAAGGGGAACAGTTTCGGCAACCTATGCAGACCAGCTTTCCCCACAAAGGATAAACCATTTCAATGGTAACACACCCGGTGTCAAAACTGCAAACTTCCACTGTGGGTAGGACTCAGAACCAGAGAGTCAGGCCAGCATGAACCTCGAGAAGAGCTGATGGATCCAGCTATCCCAGCAACTTTCGCAATCCTGGGTCATTTAAGATCCTAACGCGCTGTGTATGTGTGAGGGCCTAGGTCCAGCCTCTGCACGGTCCTTGGTTGGTCGTTCAGTCTCCGTGAGACCCCATGGTCCCCAGTTAGTTGACTCTGTAGATCTCCTGGTGGTGTCCTTGACCCCGCCCCCCCCCCGGCTCCCTCAATCCTCCCCCTACTTTTCCACAAGACTCCCTGAGCTCCACCTAATGTTTGGCTGTGGGTCTCCGCAGTTGTTTCCATCAGCTGTTGGACGGAGCCTTTCCGATGACAGTTATGTTAGGCTGCTGTCTGCAAGCAGAGCAGTGGATCACTAACAGTGTCAGGGGTTGGCTCTCTCCCCTTGGGTGGGTCTCAAGTTGCGCCAGCCATTGGTTGGCCTGAGTCTCTGCTCCATCTTCACCTCTGCACAACCTGTAAGCAGGGCAAATTTTGGGTAAAGGTTTGGTGGGTGGATTGGTGTCCGACTCCCTCTCCTGGAAGCCCTGTCTGCTTATAGGAAGTGGCCACTTCAGGTCCTTATCCCCCTGCTACAAGGAGTCTCAGCTAGGATCACTCCCATATCCTCCCAGGGGCTTCCCTTGCCCCAGGTCCCTAGCTTGTCCCACAGATGCACCCTCCCCACCCACCGATTTCCTTTCTCTCTCCCAGCCCTCTCACCTCAACCCTGCTCTCCCCGCATCTGATCCCCACCTCCTCTCCCACCCATTTCCCTCCCTCCACCCACCTCCTATGTCTGTTTTATTTCTCTTCCGAGTGAGATTCAAGCATCCTCCCTTGACCCTCCTTGTGACTTAGCTTCTTTGAGTCTGTGGATTGTAGCATGGTTATCCTGTACTTTAATGGCTAATACTAATTTATGTGAGTATATACCATGCGTGTCTTTCTGGGTCTGGGTTACCTCACTCAGCATATTTTCTTTATGTGGTTCCCCTAATAACTGGAGTGGGGGCTGTCTCTGACTTGGACTCTGTTGCCTGCCTTTGCATCCCTTTCCCCTGGCGGGGCCGCCTTGTCTGGCCTCAGGAGAGGATGTGCTTAGTCCTGATGCAACTTGATGGGCCAGGATGAGTTGGTATCTAGGTGGAGGTGGTGGGGGTCTTCCATTCTCTGAGGATAAGGGGAGGGGGGCTGCAATCAGGATGTAAAGTGAGTAAATAAATTAATTTAAAAAAAAAAAAAAATCCAAGCGTGTGCTTCAGGGCTAGAAACAGCAGCAGCATCAGGAAGTTTCACAGTCTGCTCAATGGCGCCCACTAGTGGAGTCTCACGCTGTGGCCATTGTCTGGCTCAGGCGTTCCAACAGCAGTTCCGTGCAGCTGGGGAAACTGAGGGAGAAGCAACAGGGGTGGCTTCTTGATACCCGGTCAGGTTCATGAGAGATATTACTTTCTATACAAAACCCTAGTTGCTCATAACAACCTGACTCTCTCTTATTTGTGCTCTGACAAAAACAAACAAAACAAAACAAACAAAACAAAACAAAATAAAAAACCAACCTACTGTGACAACAGTCTAAGGAAGTACAAAAGTCTAGGCAAAATCTTACCCCTTTTAGAGTTGTGCAACTTAGTAACTATTCAAATGAGTGCTTGGGATCTCCTCTCCATGAGCATTTTATTCATTCTAGTAAACAAACAGTTCTGGAGGAAAGAATTATCTGTCAAATATTTTTAACTTCTCATCCTAAGATGACAATGCACATCAAAACTCAAAATATAACAGACACTGACAAAAGTAAGCTTAGAATGAATGTGCAACCGCAGTGGGGTGTGTCTACAGAACAAGCAACTGACACCTTAAAAGGCTAAGCATTTAAAGGTGAGCACCAGAGAGGCAAGCCGCAGTCGTGGCCATTGCGGTATCCCTGGCACCCACTGAAGCCAGGCACTGCAGTGCGAGCCTGCACTCCTAGGGGGCAGGCATGGTGTGGGTGGCAAAGACAGGTGGATTCCGGGGGCTTCCTGGCCAATGGGTGTAGCCCAAAGGATGACTCCAGACTCTGAGACCCTGTCTCAAAAAGTAACGTGGAGATCAAGAGGGGAAGGCACATGACACCGGCTACTGGATTCCACATGCGCACATTAGCCCAGGTGGGCACACCAGTGTTCGCACGTGTACATACGCATAGAAAGAAAGTTTAATCGTGCTCAAATACGTGATCACATTAAGAGCAAAGCACAGGGCTGACCCTGGTCTTCTTCAAGTCGCTCACTTTCACAGAGAAACGGGAGTTACCTGAAGGATACACATGGGGTTATGATTCTGAAGGAACTTAAATGCCTCATAAAAACGTTTTGCGGCTGAGAACTGTTTCATAGCTGTGAAAACCTGTGGCCAGCTAGGAGAACGGTGTGGCACAAACAGGACCGGGGTGTAAGAAGGTGGGAAGGTTCTTTGAGTAGAGGGAAAGGAAGACAGGCACACAGGATTGTCGAACCCACAGGGATTCTGCAGGAAAGACGCATTCCATGAGAAGAAAGCAGATGTCCAGGAAGGTCCTGTGTAGCTTGTCTCTCTAAGACCAGGTTTTCTGACATCACCTGTGCTCTCGCTGGGTTTAGAACTCACGGCTGCGCTGACAACCTCCTGGTTTTGCTCCTCCTCTTTCTGTTACTCCTGAGCAGGCAGACATTGGTGGGGAGGGGCAGGGACCTTCCTAGGGCCCCATTGTGAGCCAATCCTATTATCAGATGCATTTGAGTCCATGCTTTGTTTAATTCCAGCCTCCTGGTCACCTCCTTGTCTATCTGCTTAGAAGTCTGGGGTTGTTCTACCCTGCCACCCCCACACCCTTTCCTTAGACCAGGCTCCATCTCTCAGTAGCCTGACTCAGCTGGCAGGCTCTCGAGGAATAGACCTTTTTCCTTCTGGCCATTCCCTGCTTGGGCTCAGCTGGAAATGCACACAGTGAAACCTTCATCACGCACGGACCTCCCGGGGTCTCAAGGATGCTGCTTTGGCTGCTGTTCAGAGAGACTGTGCTTGGATGGGAGGGTGGAGGAGCGTGGATGTAGAATGGGTCAAGGTCCAACAGCTGTGGCTTGTGTGAGCTCCAGCTGTGGTCAAGCGAAGCTCAGCAGCAAACAGAGCAGCAAACAGTAAAACAAAAGGTGCTTTGTCCCCTTTGACAGAAACTCCGAGGACCATCATCCCTGGAGTCCTTAATAGAGAATTGACATGCCATCGAAATCCTTCTACCTTGGCAAGACAAAGTTGGCCTTAAATTTTTTTTTTTTTTAAGGCGCAAGCATAAATTTGCTGGAGAATAAAAAGGAACAAACTTCAACAGAAAAAGTGTTTCAAAAGAATTGCTACTGATCCACAAAACAAACAAACAACAACAACAACAACAACAAAAAAAACGCTAACGGCTTAGTAGGTGATTGTCATTTCAAAAGTCACCAAGGAAAGGTCCTCTTGCAACTCATACTGTCCTCCTGCAGTGCCTCTTCTTCCTTTGGGGCTGAGGAGGCCTGGGGCCAAGTTCTTGGTCTCTCCTTCTGGGCTCCTCCCTGCCTGCTGTAGCATGCCTTCCTCATGGCTCTCCAGAAGGCCCTTCTCTTCCCTGTCATCGCTCCTGGGAAATGACAAGGACTGAGGCGGAGTGCTCTCTAGACGCTCTGGAAGGAGTCTCAGGGATGTTCTCCCAGCTCAGTTTCTCCTCCTGTCTAATTTCCCCCCCTGACTCACAGACCCTGTGGATCCTTGAGATCGTAATTAGGTAAACAAAACCAACAAAAGGAAATTCACGGAAGTCCCGGGGTGATGCCCACAAGTCAGGCTCCTGCAGCAGGCCGGCCTGTCCTAGCTCAGCTCCAAGTCAAACGCATACCTCATCTGAAGCAAAGGTACCACGTGGCCCAATGGTTACTTCATTGTCTTCTTGGCTTGGTCATAGTTTCCAGACTTTTGTTCAAACCCCAGTGGAAGAAGGTGCCTGAGAAGTTACTTTTTTGTCGATGAGATTAACATTTAAACATTTCTCTAAAAGCCAATTGTTACATTTGTTATTTGTCTGTGAGTGTATACCTGAGTAGGCAGACACATGGCACAGGGAGCACGAGGTCAAAGGTCAACTCCCTAGGGTCTGTTCCCTCTGTCCACCATGCGGGTCTGAGAAACTGAACTCAGGTTGTCAGACTTGACAGACCACTGGCCATCTGTCCTGCCCCAGATCTGCCTCAGATTAACATTTAAATCCACAGACTCTGAGTTAGCAGATCTCTCTATAAGATGAGGTGCGGCTCATCCAATCAGCTGAAAGCATCCTTTCAAAAGAGAAAATTCTGCCTCCTGAACACCTTTGGACCTCACATCGCAGAGTTAGTTCTTTCCAGCTCTTCAGTCTGCCTACCCTGCTTGCCCTCACAATTGCCTGGGCAAATTAAAAAAAAAAAAATCTGTTTATCCTCTCCCTGTCTTTCAATCTCCCCCTCTTCTTCCATCTTCTCTTTCTCTTTCTCCCTCCCCCTCTGGCTTTCAGAAGATGCCTCTAGGGTATAAAGATTGTATTTTCCTAGAAGGTTCTACTTCCCACCAACAGACTTGCTTGAAGCCAGGCAACCCACGTAAGGTCACACCACCTTTTGGAGCATCAGGCCTAACTGAGTTTCTTCACTTGATATCCCTGATCTAGCAACAGCAGGATTCTCTCAAATCTTTAACTTCTCATAAAACATGTTTGCAATAAACCTTGAAAACAGGTCAAAGCCATAGAATGACATACCCAGCCATGACATGAGTGTTTGTGACTGTCCAGCGATTTCACACCTACACCCTCTGTTAGTCTCCATCAAAAATGTTTCCAGGGTAAGGCCAGGACTCCCTGGAGGTAGCAGAATGTCAGAAATAGGCCACCAGGGAAGGCTCGCTACCCCTGAAATGTGTCACAGCCTGAACTGGCTACAGGATGTTCCTGTTTCTCTCAACCATTCTGTCCCTGGGTCTACACTCATCCTTCATTCTGTCCCCTGAGCTTTACCCCCTGAGGTACCGACCTTGTTTGGTCTGTTTGCCTCCTTACTGGGAGATCCCTCACCGTGGAGCTTGGTCCTCTGCCCACTCAGAGTCAGTGCCTCGTGGACCGGATTTCTGATCACTTATCAGTAGGAAAGACATTCTTGTTGACAATTTCTATTTTTAGGAGATGCCAGTAGTTAGAGGAGCATTCTGATCCCTGAGCAGATGAGCATCCCTGTAATGGTGGAGTTATCACTTGCTTTAAGACGGAGTCGATCAGAGCAATGGGGCCAAGAGTGTGAGTGTTGTAACCGTTGGCAACAGTGGTGCATCTGCGTGTGGTGCAATTGCTGGGTTCAAAGCTCAGTGCCTACTGTGGCACGGGGTAAGCTAAGTCTGTGTTTCCCTAGGTGGCCATCAACTGTTTGCTTTCTGTTGGTCAAAGTCTCAGCAGCAGGGGAAGCTGAGTGAGAGGCGTGCCTGCTGGGACTCGGGGCTTGGGACGTTCTGGAATAGTTTCTAGAAATCAAATCCCAGGCAGAGTTTTGAAGACAGAAGAGTCTCAGGTGAAAAAGACTGGCTTTCGATGAGTAGGTACTGAGTCTTGCTGGATAGGTTGGAGTATCCGGACGGTGCCGACTGAGTGCCCCACATTGTTTGGTACCAGCTATCACCAGGATCTTTTGGCCATGAAAACACGCCAGAGACAAAGTCCTCCAGTCTCCCGCCAGGAGACAACTGTGTGGGAGTGTTAGTGCTGGAGCTGTAATGGAGACAACTGTGTGTGAGTGTTAGTGCCGGAGCTGTAATGGGAGACAACTGTGTGTGAGTGTTAGCGCCGGAGCTGTAATGGAGACAACTGTGTGTGAGTGTTAGCACCAGAGCTGTAATGGAGACCCAGAAACTTAGAAGGCACCTTGAAGTTGTCTGCCCTTGGCACACAGTGGATAGGTCCACACACATTCATTCCACTTAGATGTGCTTCCTGAGGATGGTGTGTGTGTGTTTGTGTGTGTGTGTGTGTGTGTGTGTCTGCCTGTCTGCCCATGATATCATCTCACCTGCCAGGATAGTTATTATAAAAAACAATAAACTCAAAGAAATTAAAGACCCTTATGAGATCTTGGTGAAATAGAAAACAGTGTAGCGGTTCCTCAAAAAAAATTTAAAATTTTTTATTTTCGTTTTATGGGCATATATATATATATATATATATATATATATATATATATATATATATATATATATGTCTATGCACCACAAGTGTGCATTGCCTTGCCTGCAGAGGTCAGAAAGTATCATATTTCTCAGAACTTGAGTTACACAGATGGTTGTGAGCCAACATGAGGGTGTTGGGGATCAAAACTGGATTCTTTAAAAGAATAACCATTGTTATTAACCACTGAGTCATGTCTCCAGCTCCGCACTGTTTAAAATGTATAGCTACCATGTGACTTAGTCATTCATTCCACTTAAACACCCAAAAGAATTGAAACCAGGGTCTCAAATGCCTGCACCTCCATATTCAATGAAGCATTCACCCCTCCCCACACACACACTCAATGCACAATAGTAACGATACAATCAAATGTTAGTCAATAGAATCGAAATGTCCATCGGTGACCAAGTGAGCAAGGTAGAACATTATTCAGTCTTAAAATCCATTAGCCCAACATGGATAAACGTGGAGGCCATTTTACAAAAGTAAAACAAGCCAGGCACAGAAGGTCATAGTCATGATTCTGCTTACATAAGATTGAGAACAAACTCTTAGGAGGTGAGAACAGGAAGGTGGTTGGCGGGAGCAGGAGGAAGCAAGGCGTAACAAGCTCGGCGGGCATAAAGGTTTAGCCAGAGAAGACGAAACAATTCTAGAAGTAAGCCGTACATTCCACATGGCCGCTGTGGTTCACAGCGGTGGTGTGCGAACGTTGAAGGGTGTTGTGAGGACAGAGCTCATGCTTACTGCTCTTACCCTGAAAGAAAGAAAGATAACAACAAACCACATTTGAAAAAGGGCAAGAAGCGTCCGGTGATGGTGGACATTTGGTACCTCAGCTTTGGTGATGGGATCTCGTGTATGTACATAGATCCAAACGCATCAAATGGCATAAATTAAAGGTGTCCAATTTTGTATATCAATTCTATATAAATAAATCTAAAAATAATTGAAGTGATGTTTTAGAAGATGTTTTTCGGATATGACTTATAAATCACAAACTGTTAAAGGTGAACACAAACTCAGAATCTCATTAACATTCCAAGCTTCTATGAGCCTAATAATGCTGTCCAGGGAGTGAAAATACAACCCATGTGACAGGACAAAACATTGGCAATTAGGAACCTGAAGAGGTCTAGTATCCACAATATGTAAAGATCACTAACATTCAACAACAAAATGACAAATAGCACAAAACAAGAAAACCAGGTAAAAGATTTCAATAGACATTTCTCCTAATGAGAGAAAGAAAGGGCTGGTGTGCCTTGGTCCATGAAAATACACCCAGCGTCACGAGTCAGCAGACAAAAGGAGTTATAGTACAAACCTGAAATTCTACCTTTCACCCACTGTTGTAAGAAGATGGCTGGAGGCAAGTGTTGGCAGAGTTGAGGGAAAATCAGAATCAGACATCACAGGGCTCAGCGTAGATCAAAGCTCACCTTGTTCAACACAGTTGTGTCAGCGATTCCTCCTCTATGTGTCTATGTGTACACCCAAGGAAACTGAAACCTTATCCCCACAAAAACCTGTACACAGTGGGGGCTGGAGAGATGTCTCAGAGGTTAAGGGCACTGACTGCTCTTCCAGAGGTCCCGAGTTCAATTCCGCCAACCACTTGGTGGCTCACAAGTATCTATAATGGGATCCAACAGCTCACTGATGTACTACTATTCATGACAGTCGTGGTGCATTTATACTGTGGATGGACCTGGGAAACAATACTCAAAGTGGAAGAAGCCAGACACAAAATATCAATGGTTACATGATCCCACTCATGTTAAATATCCGGAATGAGTAAAGACCATAGAAGGGAAAGGTAGATTCTGAGTTATGGGGGAGGGCGGCTGATAGTGTGTATCTTATTTAGAGGCGATGACAGCATCCTGGAAGGAGAGTTGTGTTGTGGTTCTGTGAAGATATTAAGAAGCCAGGTGTTATAAAGTTTGAAAGGATACGTTTTATGTCATGTGACATCTCAATTGAAAAACTAAATTTGTCACAGGTGTAAAGACACAGACATTTAATACATATGGTATACTTCTTCCCACCATTTTTAGAGATAAGGACACCCTGACTGGCCCTGCTTAATCTGTGGCTGCTGTGCTGCCTGGCCAGCCTCCAGGGACGCACTGTGGAAAACGAGCCTTTGAGCAGGAAAGGAAGTCTGGACACCTGAGATTGTGAGTCTGTTTGGTGACCTCTAGTGGGGAACAATTTTTATTCCATTTCTTCATGGGAAAGGGGACAATTTCACACTGGACCACAATAGTGTTAGGAAAAGCTCTAAATTCTTTGCCTTTTAGGGTGTAAAAACACTTCCCCAAGAACTGGAGCCATAGAAAGTATGTTTTATGTTGTACAGGAACTGTCTCCATTGAACATCATAATCCTTATCAATCTACCTACCTGTCTCTCAAGCTGTCACCTCTCTCTGTGCTCATTAACTTGGTCCCCAGTCACTTGAATCATTCTCTCTACATCCAAGACTTGGGCACTGGAAAATCTCAGGGTCAGACTTTGGATTGCATTCTACTCTACTAGGGGTGGCCGGCAGACTTTAATCTCCATGCTAACATCAGTGTGGTTTGAAAGATCCCGAGGCTTGACACTTTGGACACTTGTCTGCTTGGGGCACTTCATGGCATGTATGCTGCACTCTTGCCAGCTAGAAATAGACAACTTTTCTAAAGGGGTCTCTGGCCAGAAAATCTCCTGTGATATCACTCCAACCTTGAGTTGCTACATTACCCATGATACGAAGCTGCACTGCATGCATAAGTTTTATGTTGTATCAAGAGACAGTGGTACCTTCCATCGCTTATGACCAAACTTAACGTAAACCAAGCCTGGTCGCTATTCTGACGCTGTCCCATCTATAATTATTCATTTCAACAATATAAAAAGAAACGGCTTGCTGGGAAATGCGTGTTAGATTCTAGGGAAAGCTGACTACCCCCACCCACTAGAAAGCCTGGACTTCGCTCCCTATGTAAAATTATTTCCTACCAAATCCCCCTCTTTTTATTTCACCACCCAAAATGGTCCCACTAATTCCCCATGCTTAAAATTGTTTCTGTTTCGTGTGTGTGTGTGTGTGTGTGTGTGTGTGTGTGTGTGTCTGTCTGTCTGTCTGTCTGTCTGCCTGTCTGTCTGGAGGAGGGAGGGGAGGATGTGGTAGAAAGGGTAGGGATTTATCACTACAACAAAGTCCCCAGTACCCAAAGCATGTACAGCCACGAAAGCTGAAATGTGCACCCACTGACTCTCTGACAGTGACTAAATAGGCAGGCTTTATAACTAGAGAGGCTCTGGCCTTATTTTAGATTTCTGAACCCACATGGTGAGAAGCCAGTGGTCTGACACCTTTAGGTAGGTTCTTCTGAGAGAGGACCAGCAGGAAGCCTGGGATGTTTGGTCACTAAGGTCAATAGTCCTTTCAAAGTACATTTATACCCACCCCAGTCTTTATTCAAAGGCTTTCAAACTACAGGTCAAATAAAAGATCAGAGATACTGATATGAAGGTGCTGACCAACCCACACATCCAACAACTGGGAAACAGATGAAGAAAGACTGGCTTACCGGACTCAGAAAGACAGGCATTGCATTTCTCCCTTACTGGAGGCTCCTAGCCCCAAATCTTCAGCCATGAATGCATAACCTATTGTCACCATAGAAACCAGGATTGTATAGCAGGACCATCGCCAGGATTGGGCACTGGGGGAGCAATAGAGATGGGACAGCAGGATACAAGTAATCTCATCAGGGAGACAGGAAGGGGAGCTAGCAAGATATAACTGAGCTGTTGGGGGTAAGTGCAGAGTCCTCAGGGAAGAGGGAGGAGGTAAATTCAGGAAGATGAAGGAGGGAGGGAACATAACAATGTGGATGTCTGGAAAAGCCACAAGAAAGGATACTATTTACCTTAACATATAATTTAGTGTGTGAAAATATATGCATAATTTAATAAACTTTTCTCATGGGGTTGATGGCTCTCTCTGCCAGGGACAAAGACCACCTAACAAAAACTCCAAACCAGACATTAGCCACCCTCTTTGGAGTTCCTGCCCAGGGTGAAGCAATTTCCCGAACATACAGCCCACTGCTATTGTCCTTGGTTGTCCCCTAGAGGTAGAAAGTAAGTCCCCATTGCAGAAGGCACCCTGCACTTCAGAAGCAGGGCCCAGAGGCTCACAATCTGGAACTGACCCCATGCCCCCTCTCTGAGGACTTGCTCTCATGGCACAGTGTGCAAGCTTCCAAAGGAGGGGTAAATGGGCGAATCTGGAGACAGGAAAGAGAAAGGAGAAATGTTGTAGCTAAAATAAAACCTCAAAAATAAACAGAAACAACAAAAGAAAGAGTATGCAAGTTTTTTTTTTTTTTTCAGCTGTAAGGAAGAACAAGTTTATGCCATTTACAGGAAAATGGATACAACCGCAGGCAATCATATTAAACCAATCAAGTCAGCTCAGAAGGATGATATCATGTGACTGCTCATTTGTGGGCCCTGGGATTTGTGTAGAGAGAGAAAATCACACACAGACATAGAACCATCAAAGGGAACAAAGGCGAATTATGGAAAGGGTGACAGAGGGCTGGGAGCAGTCTAGAGTGGGGAACGTGCCCACAGCACCTTACATACCTATTGTAAACAGCCTGCGTGGTTCTACAAAACAGAATGTAAAATACTAGCTTCCACACTCTCTGATTTTTCCCACAGCTGAGTAAGACCAAAATGGGTGCACGTCACTTTCCCAAATGGGAGTTCCCAGATCAGTCCTGACACGGTGACACTCTACAATGTAATATTCTATAAAGCAACCTCGGGGTTTTGTTTTACTTTGCTTTTAGAGTGTTGTGCCCTGACTCTGCGTGAAAGCCGGGAGAACTCAGGAACTTCAGAGTCTGATGCAATCATGCATAAGAGCCTTTTTATTGTTGTCTTTCTTTTTTTTTTTTAAGATTTATTTATTTTATATATATGAGTATACTGTAACTGTCTTCAGACACACCAGAAGAGGGCATCAGATCCCGTTACAGATGGTTGTGAGCCACCATGTGGTTGCTGGGAATTGAACTCAGGACCTCTGGAAGAGCAGTCAGTGCTCTTCACCGCTGAGCCATCTCTCCAGCCCCCTTTTTATTGTTTTCCAGTCAGACTAGATCGCAAACCTTCCCACAGCACAGGACAGGAGTGCGACCAGGAGCTTGGAAGGCTTGGCACTTATATACTGCATAGTTAGATATTCTTTGAATGCTTAGGGTGATGTGGGGGAGGAGGAGGAGGTGAGTCATAATTCAGACATGATACCATTTGGTAGGGCGGAATCGCGTGGCCGAGAGGAGGATTCTTCTAACCTAAGGATTCTCTTTATGGGCCTACCAGGAACTAGTTTTATGGCCAGCCACAACTGTCTGTGACCCCCTGATCACCTCTCTTCCGTGATTCATACATGGGACCCTAATCTCTTTTTTCCAAGGACAGGCACCAGCTGCACCTGGAAAGCACCCTGCCGGTTATCAGGGCGAGTGCTAGCCTCAGTGTCACAGAGGTTAAGGGAGGCTGTCCTCTGTCTTTCTTATTATTATTAATTATTATTATTATTATTTTATTTTATTTTATATTTTTTTTGAGAAAGGGTTTCTCTGTGTAGCCCTGGCTGTCCTGGAACTCACTCTGTAGACCAGGCTGGCCTCAAACTCAGAAATCTTCCTGCCTCTGCCTCCCAAGTGCTGGGATTAAAGGGGTGCCTATCCATCTTACTCAAGCTGGCACCTGTGGCTCCTCCTAGGTTTGGCCAGGGAAGGGGAGGAGTTTGCTGCAGGAGAGAACAGGGGTTGGGAAAAGCAGAATGCTTGCTGTGGGAGAGAGTCCTGGGGAAGGGAAGGGAAACTTCTTTGACAAAGTGCAGAAGCAAGCTGCCTGTGCACTTCAAAAGCTATGCTCTAACACAGAAGATAGTACACATATATTAAAATGCGGATATTCCAGACAAAAGGGGCAAGAAGTGTGTGTGTGGGGGGGGGGGGTGAGAAAATGCATGTGACCCAAATGGTTCTGGACATTTGTTTTATATTGACTCAAATTTGGGGATGGGTTTTGCTATAAAAATGCAATGCTTATATAATAAGAACATTAAATATAGCTACTTCCTAAAAGTCAGGGGGGGAAATCAGGATAATTTCCAAGAAGAGACAATGGACTTGGCTAATAGCTTTATAGAGAGAGATAACAGCGAGGGAAACGAGGAACGTGGATAGCTGTCTGGTCCCCCACATCAGCACAGGACACCTGTTTCTGTTCCATCTGGGAGGGGGTGTCTGGGGGAGAGGGGAGAGTAGGGTCTCACCACTACCTCAAGGTTCCGGTCCCCAAAGCATGTACATCTCGTGCCTCTTTCTCTCTGACAATGACTACGGTAGACACACTTCAGTAGAGAGGGTCTGGCTTTGGTTTAGTTCTGTGAACGCACGAGGTGAGAAGGCAGTGGCCCAACAGCTTTAGGCAAGATCTTCAGAGTGGGCTCTGGAGGAAAGGACCTGCAGGTCAAACAACATAGACCTAACGGTAAAGTAACTGCAGGGCACAATGTAGTGAAATCCTAGGAGCCATTACCTGCCCTCAACAACTCTCCGTTTGTGACGTCACATTTCATTCACAGACCCATGCTTCAGACCCATGGGTATTTTGAAGTCAATCTCTGGTTCAACCTGAAGTCAATTTGAGATCCATACTCCATGTTTTCAATGTATTTTGCAAAGAGAACAACTGTAAAATCCACACGGGATTCATTTTATATAAGCAATCGAGCCACTAGGATTCAACAGTGTTAACCCGAGCAGCGGCGCCACCCTTGGCCCATCTCTCCCTGATTAATCCCTGAACAAGACCCACCACTGCCTTTTGCTGCTTGGGGCCATGCTGCTCTTCACGGGGACAGCTTCCCACAGTGGGCACCCGGCTGAAGGCATCACAATGTTATCCTTTCCCCTCTGGACCCAGGCCTAGTTTCTCTGATCAGGTAGCAGAGCTAAGGCCTTCACTGGGTCTGAGCTCATAGGTACCGTTATCAGGAGGCACAAAACGCCTCCTTCCCTGTGCTTTTCTGCAGTGGTATGGCTGCCACCATGAGCCTGCTCTATCCCAGCTCCACTCGCCACAGGTTTTCAAGTCAACTACTCCTGCCAGGACACTAGCATAGTGCATCAAGGGTTTCAAGACAGTCCTCTACCATCTCCTTGGAGATGCTGAGGTATCTGAGAGAAACATGGGTTGGAAAAGATTAATAAGGAAGGCAGGAGAGGGAGAGGAAGAGGGAGAAGGAAGGGGAGGGGGATAGGGGGAGAGAGGGAGAAGTGAAGAGAAGGAGGGGGAGAGG
>NC_034605.1:59286758-59295431 GCF_900095145.1 Mus pahari | reverse complement strand
GGGGGAGGGAGAGGGAGAGGGGGAGGGGGAGGGAGAGGGAGAGGGAACAAGTGCCACAGGCAGAAAAGGCAATATAACTGCAAGGACAAAGGTCTGAGGCCTTTGAAAGAGTGTAAGTGTTGCTAAATTGTCCTCTGAAAAGGTTAAACTGTCTTTTATCTTCGGTCAGTGTGCTGATAGCCAAGTCTCAGAGCTCTGCCTAAGTGACAGGAGAAACGCTTGTCCTGTTTTGTAACCATCTGTAAGAGAAACACTGCTAATGCCACCACCCTTTAGTGACGTGTATCCATTCTGTTGTGAGAGTCCATGGACACCTCTGCTCATTTGCCTACTGGTTTGTGTATACGCTGTTCCTTGTAGGAATTCTTAGTATGGGGGGGTGGTGAGAGCAATCAGAATGCACTGCCTGCATGGCTGGAGTTGTCAAAGAACAAATTTAATAAAAGCTTTAAGTAATATATATATATATATATATATATATATATATATATATATATATATATATATATATATATGACTGGTTAGGATATTGGGAAATGGATTGTGTGTATGCTGTGTGTG
The DNA here is from genome assembly GCF_900095145.1 of Mus pahari. Classification (NCBI taxonomy): domain Eukaryota; kingdom Metazoa; phylum Chordata; class Mammalia; order Rodentia; family Muridae; genus Mus; species Mus pahari. Next base: position 59,294,870 of record NC_034605.1, on the reverse strand, counting down.
CAACCCAGACTGACCTTGAATTCAGTGTGTAGTCTGGGATGACCTTGAGCTTCTGATCCCTGTCTCTGTCCCTGAGTGCTGAAATTAAAGGTTTATACCACTGCATCCATCTTATGAGGGGCTGGGAATCAAACCCAGTTTTGTGGGCATCGTGTGTGCTTGGCAAATGCTCTACATCCTGAGAATGTGGTGTGTGTGTGTGTGTGCACACGCACATGCGCACGCGCACTGGTACTGTCGACAGACTATTGTGTTTGACTTTCATCAGGATATTATTTTCTTTATATCAGCAAACGAATCCTTTGGTCTCCGGTGTTTTAGACATTGAAAGGTCTAATCTATTCCAAAACTGAAAAAAAGAAATCCTATGTGGATTTCATGGTTTACAATTCCCCTTCCTTCCCCTCTCTTCTTCTTTTGCATGGCAATGCTGGTCCACTTTGATGTGCGGATCAAGCTTTTATTTCCTTCCAGATGTCTCCCTGCTGCTGTATCCTTTCCAGGAGAGTCTGAAGTGGTGTGCCTACTGTGTGCTGTATACTGTATGCATCTGGGCCTGCTTCTGGATTCCGTTTCTCCGCAGTGATCTACTCTTGTTCTTGTCAGAATCAATTCGGCGAGGCCTGCACTGCGGTGGCCCCGTGTACACCACACTCCGTGGAAAGCTGCGTGAAGTCACGTGCAGTCTCGCCTGCACCGTTCTGTTACTGTTGCAGCCTCCGCCTTCCGTGGCCTCAAGAGGCATCCAGTGTTGCTCACTGCTATGGGGTGTTCTGGGGTGTCTTCAGCCATGAGTCTCTTTTGCATGTGGCTCTGCATTGTGTCCTCAGGGCAGCCTGTCAGCCTGGCACTGGCAGAACACCGGAAGCAGAGTGCAATGACAAAGACCAGGCCAGGCTGCAGGCACACACCGTTAGCTCTGACTCACTTGGTCAAAGCCACAGAGCTGAGCCAGGAGCTGAGCCAAAACCGAGGGCTGGGGAAGTGCCCAGGAAGACACAGGATAGGGTGTGGCTGCAGATGGGGAAGTGTTACATCACAAGTTTCCTACAGCTGCTGACTAGGTATGCAAGGGAAGGGGCTTCATGGAAATGTCTAGTCCTCATCTGACACTGAGGGTAGCGAGGAGCTGGTCGTTTATATGTGGAAATTCAGATTCAGAAATTGTAATTACAAATAAAAAGTACAGAGGGAATCAGAATGTTGCATCCGTGTCTCCAATAATTGACAAATTAATGTTTTGCGGAGTTGTCAGTGACTTTTTTTTTTTTTTCAGAAACAAAATATTTTAGAGCTTAGGTAGTCGTGACTCTCCACATGGTTCACTCCTCTCCAGCCTGTGCCGCATGTGTTCGCATCAGTATTATACATGCAACATTTACGAAGGGTAACACTTTTTGTTTGGAAGATTTAAAGAAAGGATATAGTATTTGATACATAATTTTAGAAGTGCTTTTTCATTCAATAGTCTATTTAGGATCTAACTTTATTTATATATAGTCTTTATTTAAGCTCTTACACTCTATTGAATGGCCTATTTCATAGTTCAACTATAATTTCCTCTACTGGTATATTCCTTGGGTGTTAATTTCCACCATTATAAGCATTTAAAATCACATGCTTAAAAGAAACAAGCATAATTTATCAAACCATCAGTGTTATCTATAAATCTTATGTAGATGAAATCTAATTGGATGACTGAAAACCCACCACTCCTAAGATGTATGCTGCTCTTGGTGAGAGTTCTCCCGTGTTACTAGTCAGCTCTTTCCTGAAACATGCAGGATCCACAGGAAGAAAGGCCTCCAGCAGACAGTAACAACTATAGCACCATTCGCCCTCCAGACCCAACCAAAAGGCATCAATCTGCATCCAGCTTTATCATGCCTGTTAATATTTAGTCAGTATTTCTGATAGCATTGGCTGCTTCTCCAGATCAAAGGCTTTGGCTGGCCAAGGTCTCCATGCGATCAGACAGCTCTCCACGGAATGTTACAGTTTAACCCGACTCATCTTGCTTTCTGTGTCTCTTACTAGATCTCAGATAAACATAATTACCAGAGAAGATTCACTCAGTCCGGGGTGAACCCTGTGTGCATGGAACAGGTCTAACTAGAGGGAGAAACAGGAAGGAAAACTCAGATGTTTCCCACAACAATCGTCATTTCAGCTGCGTTGATTTCCTCTGGTAAGTCCAAAAAGGACAACATTAGAATCCTGGCTAACTTAGGAATTATATACCCTATTTACCCCCGATTTCAGGCACAGACTTAAAAGTCAATCATAGCAGAATGCAACATAAAATTTGGTATTAATAATTAAAGTTGGAGTAGGCGGGGATGGTGTAGCGGATGGAGCAGGTGGATTTCTCCAGCATCTCTTCCCAATGCTCTGATTCTTCAGTCGGGGAATGTAAACTCAGAGCAGGGAGACTTCCAGACAAGCCTTCAATCCTGGCCTGGAACTTAATCAGTAACACCTCCCCCAGCCCATCCCTCCTCACCGAAAACCCTAGAAGATGAAAGTCTCCAGTGAGACTTGGATGTGGGAAGTTCCCGATGCAAAGTTCCGTTGGTGCTCCCAGCAGGCAAGACGAACAGATGAATAAGCTGCCCACAAGATTCCTCAGATGCCAGGACAACACTGGTTCCACACGGCTATAGCCTGATCATAGCATTCATTTGAAGCTTAGCTCCACATTAGAAGGCTTTGAGACTCACATTCGAAGTTACAGTAATGAATATACTTAACGGCCATTTTCTGTAGCTTTTCTTCACAGGATATATATTAGTGAAGAGTAAAATGACTTTAAAGAAAACCAATCACTAAATCAGCAGGCTCTTGCTTTTGATTCAAAGTGAGAGGCTAAAACTGTTAACTGTAACCCTGTGACTATCAATACTGGGAATCAGGGATTCAATACAACTAACATTACTTATGATATTAAAGGGGTAAGCTGCACTTAAAGTTTGCACAGCATATGATGAGAGACAGCGCCTCTGACTGGGTTTACTCTTCGGAACCTCCACACAATCATCTCTGCTCCCGTCCCAGCATCCTCTGGGTCTCACTTCAGGCTAACTGTGGTTTGTCACTTTTGATCCCGTCTCAAATATCTATTTCTATGTTTGCAAATATGAGATTTAGTTCACACTGCGTAAAGTGGGCAAGTTCAGAGTATGGCTCATTTGCGAGTTCAGAGTATGGCTTGTTTGTGAGTCAAACATTTGCTTGGATGCCACTCTTACACCTGATTATAACACATTTCGAAGTTCCTGCACAGCTTCCTAAGATTTGTCTGGCTTTTAAGCTGCGCTCCTTTCTTTTCACTTAGCCATAGAGGTCCCCAGGTCTGGTAGCAAACAAAGGAAAATTGAAAAGCACACTATATACCTTGTATTCATGAACGATTTCAAGCATTGATATAACGGAGGCTCATGCGTATAAATAAGGATTTTATATCCCACAGAATTACATAGCCATGGGACTATGTTTTATATCCGAATCAGCTATCCACAGGAGAAACTAACCAAATGAGGTGGGATTAGATCCCAGTGTCCTGGAAAGACACACATAAGAGACACAGGCTGCCCACGGCTCACATTTCTCCTCTGTAGCCCTAGCAGGACCATGGGCTAACATATGTGCCAGCAAGTCTTCCAACGAGATCCGGACATGTGACAGCTATGGCTGTGGACAGTACTCTGCTCAAAGGTATGAGTGATCACGAACAGCCGCCACGTTGTTGGCTCCTCTCTTCTCGAATTGTCTGAGTCCTGTGTTTCCTAGAGGGCCCATGGTGACCTCCCTCTGACAGACCGGAAGCCAGTGCTGTGTGCAGCCATGACTGTATTTGGAGCAACTTTCAAAATTCTGCTTCAAGGATGGGGTCTGCACTGGAGACAGAGCCAGAAAGAAGGGAAAGAAATCAAAGCAATGTTGTTGTTGTTATTGTTATTGTTGTTGATGTTGTTGGTGTTGATGTTCTTATTGTAGTTATTGATGTTATTGTTGTTATTGCTGTTGATGTTGTTATTGTTGTTATTGATGTTGGTGTATTGTTATTGCTGTTGATGTTGTTATTGTTGATGTTATTATTGTTGTTGAGATTTGACATGCCTGAGAGGAGTCCATCACTGTATTAGAAAAGAATTTATACCAGATGAAGTTTATAAGTACTTTTGTTACAAGAAAAAAAATTGGAAAACACATTTTGAGAAGGAGTGAGTAGCCCAGTGGTACAGCACTGGCCTAGTTACACCCATCAGGCCCTGGGTTTGATTCCCAACAAGAAGGAGTCAAGGTTCAGAAAATCTACTTGTACACTTTGTTTTCAAAACACCACATAATAATACTATCATAAACCTTAAACATTATTGTTCTTGTTTTTACTATCTAAGGCTTATTGTAAATCAAATATGATTTTAAATAATTCAGTCTTTACAATATGATCATTAGTGCATGCAGACAGAGAGACTAAAACTGGGCTAAACAGAGTAAAATATCCTGGGCACCAAAACATCTTCTGGCTGCTTCAAGTTTTGATGCCCAAGGCTGGGAGCTGTGCACCAAGAGCATAATCCTGGCAATGCATCCTGGGACACCCCCTCTGATGACACTTATTCATATTCTAGAACCCAAAGGCATCACCCAGGTGTGGACGTCCTGTGCTCGGATGGATCTGTGGTGTACGCACCATTCACCGGGAAGATAGTGGGCCAGGAGAAACCCTATAGAAACAAAAATGCCATCAATGATGGCGTTCGACTGTCTGGAAGAGGTAAGAGTATCGATCTGGGACACGGTCCGGGTGCGAGGCTTAGTTATTTAACGCAGGTTCCAAACACAGATGCTACGTGTTTCTTCCAAGATAGTGAGATCTAGAACATACAGGACAACCCAAGCATAAAGGTGCCTCATGATTCCCCAAAGCCTGTCTATGTAAAAAGATCACCAACCTCCACAGCTGGCCTGGCTGTCCCCCTCTGTGGCCCGGGTACTTTTGCTTAGAAGACTGTCTGGGCAGAACTGACATCCACAACAGGCACAACTCCATTTACCAGACCTCCATTTACCAGAGTCCTACAACCCACTAACTGGTGCAGCAGCCAAATGAGAACTATTGCCAACAGACACACACCTTCATTTACCAGAGTCCCACAATCCACTAACTGGTGCAGCAGCCGAATGAGAACTACTGCTGAATGCCTCTCTTTGGTAAGGCCGGTCCCCAGGGTCTGCACTGGCTTTGCTCATTTGAATTCTACTGAGATCCAATATGTGAACAAACCTGTCCACTGCGCAAGAGTGGAATTCCATGAGCTGTTAACATTTGGGCAACAAGACAGAACAGGACCAGCCTCCCAGATGCCCCCTGTGCTGGCAGGGACAGTCACTAACCCTCATCACGTTAGTCTGGCCTGTCTGGAAGGATAGGTGGAATGAAGCAGTCTGCGCTATTTCTTATGAGGTTCCTTGAATTACCTATCACGGTTGGGAAATTCACCCTGCCCCATGTTCTTACACCTATGTTCATTCTTTTTGTTTTTACGCTTAATAAATATAGCTTATTAGAAGGGGGGAGCAGTCCTGATCATGGAAGTGGGCTAGTGAGCTGAGCATAAAATCCCCAAAGGCCCACGTTCATTCTTGTGTTACACGTACTCCACTCCCATCTCTAGATGGACACTATAGTAACTTCCGGTTTTAGGGAAACGTTGCTAGGAATGCTCTGACGCCTGTTGTGGTGCTAAGGTCAGAAGCTAGAGCTGTGTGCGCACTAGCTCGTTCACTGGGCTGTGCATGCCCAGTCCCTCTTGCACTGTGTGTGTGTGTGTGTGTGTGTGTGTGTGTGCCAGAGAACATGCATGTATGAGCATGCGCATGAGTGCTTATGGAGGCCACAGGACAACCTTGCCTATTTTTCCTCAGGTGCTGTCTACCTTAGTTTTCTTTTCCTTCAATTTTTGACATTTATTTACTTATTTTTGTGCATGAGTCTATGAGTAGGTGAGGAAACCCAGTAAGGCTTTAGGAGGCCACCCATCTATTCCTTTCTAGGGTCACAGGATCTGTCAGGTTTGGATGAATCTGATTACTTTGTTAGGTCTTAGCCACCGTGACCTTGGCTTTGGCTAGAAAGGGACAGAGTTTCATGACACCAATTTCTGCTGACATTTAAGCAACAGAAAACAGCCAGGAAACAGCTCTTCAAAGGCTTGGGGTCCCTCAAAGGCTTGGTGATGAGTTGTTCCTTGGAACATTCCCCTCCCCCTTTACTGTGACAAAAACAGAAAAAAACCAAACAAAAACAAAAAACAAAAAAACAAGCCAGTTTGTCAGGCAGAAAGGACATGTCAGTGGGAGCACGGTGCGACTGCTCAAACTGGATCTGTAGTTGGGAAGCAGAGATGAACTCTGGTGCTCCCCAGGCTCCTCCCCCCTTCTCCTTTATTCAGTCTGAGCCCTGTGCCCATGGTGCCGCTCATATTAGGAAGAGCCTTTTCTCCTTGATTAAACCTCTGTGGAAACCCTTTTGACTGTCTTCTAATGGTTCTAACTCCAGTCAGACGGACAGCCAAGATTAACCATCACACCACCACAGAAGTGACATATATGTCATTACAAGATGGGGCTGGGGAAGAGAGCCTGCTCTGTAAAATCCGTGCCCCTCAAGCACAAGGACTGAGTGGCACCTCCTTAACCCACATCTAAAACCCAACATGGTGCTATGCCCTTTAACCCCAGCACTGGAGAGGTCCAGGCAGAGGATCTCTGGGACTTGCTGACCAACCAGCCTAGCATAATGGGTGAGCTTCAAGCTAATCACTTACGCGCGCGCGCACGTACACACACACACACACACACACACACACACACACACACACACACACACACNACACACACACACACACACACACACACACACACACACACACACACACACACACTCTGAGATAACAGCCACAAGGCAGAGAGAGAAAGAGCTAACTGGGAATGGAGCAGACTTGTGAAACTTCCAAAAGCCCACTCACTCCCTGGGACACACCTCTTCTGACAAGGCCACGTCTCTCCCAAAAAGTTCCAGTTGGAGACCAGGCATTCAAATATATGCGTCTACAGGAGTCATTCTCAAATTACCCATGAGCCGAAATAACTCCTTCCTCCAGTCAGACTAGGGGGTTACTAGGTCAGGTGATCAATGCATCCATGTATTAGGGTTCATCTTCAAGTGGTCCCAGGGCATCCCACCTGCCTGTGGCTACTTCTCGGGTTCCAAATTCCACTGTGGCCAGCACGTTCAGAACTCAATGTGCTGTCGTACCTAGTGTGTATTTTCAGGTGTAGGAGATGCTGCCCACAGTTTCCCAAAGTGGCTGTTTGGAACAAGGTATCTTATTGGCCCAATGTTGTTCAACCAATAGGCTAGCAGGCTGGCCGGGGGGTGCATCAGCAGGAAGACATCCACCTCTACCTCCCCAGGGCAGAGATTACAAGCACATACTACAACTCTCAATGTTTCACTGGTTATAGGGGTAAAACCCAGATTCCCAGGCCTACAAGGCAAGTGCTATACCAACGAACTTAGCCCCATGTTTTAAATTTCTGACTCAAGGCTACAGCAGCCCAAACCATCTCTTCATTTTTCTTTCAGGTTTCTGTGTCAAAATTTTCTACATTAAGCCAATTAAGTATAAAGGTTCTATCAAAAAGGGGGAGAAGCTGGGCACCTTGCTGCCCCTGCAGAAAGTTTACCCGGGCATACAGTCGCATGTACACATTGAAAACTGCGACTCCAGTGACCCCACGGCATACCTGTAAACAGGGACAAAGACCAGATCTTCTAAATTCAAAGCCATCTCAGAAACTGGGACACGCCCTGCTCCTGAAGAAACGTGCATTCTAACAGAAACACAAATCTGTGTAAACACTCACAACCCTGATTCCAACTCCTCGCCACTCTGACGGGTGACTCTGGTCGGCCTGCCACCTCGAGGGCCAGGGAGTTTTACGTTTTCGAATTTTTGGGTTCTGGTGACTGAAATAAATGAATGACACAACCCCCATGTGTCCTGAGTGTGTTTCTGAGATCTCTGAACCAGCCACTTCTCT
>NC_034605.1:59282950-59285292 GCF_900095145.1 Mus pahari | reverse complement strand
GCTCTCTCTGGTTCCGGAGACCTCGCTTGTAGCCGGCAAAAATGGCCTTGCACCACAGCCTTCCAGACATGCTTGCTGTTAGAAGTCCTGTTCCCAGCAGGCCTCCACAGACCTTCTATGACACTAGAATGAAGAGTCGCTCACAAGGCCTCGAACAGCACAAGCTGACAGCACCGGAGGCTGCTCTTAGCTAAGGTGATGTATTCTCACCAATGCTCTCACCTTGCTGGGCTGGCTGCAGGACCATCTGTTCACAGGGATAAGGTTGGCTGGCCTTGCTACCCACCCTCTTTAGTGTTCCGCAAGAGTAACAGGTTCCTGGTAAGTGAATGGTGGCTTCTTCCCTAAAAAGGCATACTCGGGGTCTCAGTGAGGCTGCATACATGCAGGAGTGTCAGGATGGAAAAGAAACTGCCCTTAACTAATGTGTCACATGAGCTGAGTCAGGTGGCCTTGTCCAGTGACACCATATGCACACCAAAACTTACTTCCATATACCACCATGTATACAATTACCCAATGATATATTCCATACCAGTCTTTCTTAGCGGTGCTGACAGGAAGTACCCAAGAGAAAACACAAGCATATAAATGTGCAAAGGGAGAGATGAACTCTGACTTCAAGTTGGTCAATAAGACGTGACCACACTGGAGCAATCATCTAGAAATCTCCCTCATGAAACCTCGCTGAAGTCCTTTTCAAATATACAACGGCTCCATCCTAACTTGTGGATATGTTAAAGGAAAGACAATCAATGGACTTTTATTACTGGAGAAATGATGCCATTTTTTTCCTATGCACAATGACGGTCGTGAAAACACTACTTGTCAAGGTAAAACCAGGGATACTCCAAGTGCCCTTTAGCAGAGACAGATTTTAAAGACCAGGTCATAATTACTAAGCCAAAAATTACACAGCAGTCAGAATAAATGGAGTGTCATTAAATATAACAACATATACAAATCATAGAGATATACAGCGAATGAAGAAAAAAAAATTCGCACAAAGCAGGATGCTCTTTTTATAAGGTCAAATCAGATAAACCAGCACAATGTCCAAGAACACACAGGGGAGCTCAAATTAAGGAAGAAAGTAAGGAAATAATAGCCTGAGTACCTCGGGGTGGGAGAGAGCAGAGCCACATGTGACGTTCAGTCACTGCGGTGGCAGGTGTGCAGTCACGGGTGTTCACCAGTACTTCTTGTGAATGAATACTGTGTCACATAAGCAACTGCACATACATGCCTGCATGTGGCTACAAGAGCTAGTGATGGTTCCCAGGCATGGAAGGACCCACTGCACAGTCAGCACGCGCACACACACACACACACACACACACACACACACACACACATGCACACGCACATGTGTGTGTGTGCATATATATGTGCATATATATGTGTGTGTGTGCATGTATATATGCAGGTCTGTATCATTATCTACCAAGTCACAATATCTATGTAAGACTAGTACATCAAGAATTTCGGTTTTGATTTAAAAAGTATATATATCCATCACTGTCCGATCTGATGACTTCCTGGATTGCTCACTGGTGTCCAACAAGTTAGGATTGTTTCAAGAGATTACATTGGCTTTCAGTAGATAACCATCACGTTCCTGCTGAAGACACGGAAGGAAGTGCTATGTAGGCTCTGAAGGCATGTGGAAGGGCTGTGAATTATCTGAACAGTGAAGTTGGGCTCAGCTTTCCAGCTAATCAACATTGCGGAATGGTGCTTAGGAGGCAAAGCACAGTTATATATGGATGGAGTTTTTAAAACCAAGCTGACTCCCCAGAATAGAGAAGGAGAATGTCCACATAGTAGAGCAGGAGAGCTGCCTTCGCCTGCCATTCACACCCTTTTGATAGAAATGGACCCAAGGAGCTGAAGGAGTTTGCAGCCCCATAGGAGGAACAACAATATGAACTAATCAGTACCCCCAGAGCTCCCAGGGACTAAACCACCAACCTAAGAGTACACAAGGAGGGACTCAAGGCTCATCCTCATATGTAGCAGAGGATGGCCTTGTGTGACATCAGTGAGAGGAGAGGTCCTTGGTCTTGTGAAGGCTCAGTGCTCCAGTGTAGAGGAATGCCAGGACAGGGACGAAGGAGTGGGTGGGTTAGTGAGCAGGGAGAGGGGGCAGGGAGGATGGGATGGGGTGGGTTTCAGAGGGGAAATGAGGAAAGGGGATAAAATTTGAAATGTAAATAAAGAAAATATCTAATAAAAAGAAAAAACAAAACAAAAGAAAGGAAGGAAGGACTGTGATCCCCTCTGAGGGAGAGAGAGACAGAGAGAGAGAGAGAGAGAGAGAGAGAGAGAGAGAGAGAGAGAGA
>NC_034605.1:59281251-59282740 GCF_900095145.1 Mus pahari | reverse complement strand
CATGGTGGCTCACAACCATCCTTAACGAGATCTGGCGCCCTCTTCTGGAGTGTCTGAAGACAGCTACAGTGTACTTACATATAATAAATAAATAAATCTTTAAAAAAAAAAAAAAATGTGGTACCAGACATTGCTGAGTTTGATAGCTGTAAATTAATATGAGTAAAAAGATTTTATTTTGAAAATGCTTTTAGTTAGTTGTAGAAAATTAATTTAATGGACCAGCAAGGTGAGTCACTCATTCAAGAGGCTAGGTGCACAGAATGACTTCTGTCAGGAGGAAGTTTATCACACTCAGGGGCACAGCAGCAATGCAGATGCCCTGAAAACGAGCTCACCCTCCTGACTCATCCCCCATACCATGTAAGGGCCACAGGAAGAGAGCGGGGAGAGGGTCCTGTGTTTGTTTTCTTCAGTTTTGTTTTCTTCAGTCTGATGTACAGACTCCACTCTCTCGACTTTTTTTTTTTTTTAAAGATTTATTTATTTATTATATGTAACTGCACTGTAGCTGTCTTCAGACACTCCAGAAGAGGGCATCAGATCTTGTTATGGATGGTTGTAAGCCACCATGTGGTTGCTGGGATTTGAACTCAGGACCTTCAGAAGAGCAGTCAGTGCTCTTACCCACTGAGCCATCTCTCCAGCCCGTCTCTCGACTTTCTTTTGCCCACAAAACTACCGGGAAGTTCCCAGAATTTCTCAACAAACACAAACAAATATCTTTAACATGAGCAGGCAAATAGGCCTACTGTGCTAAGACTAAAGTTTATGATCTGGTGAGAGCCTCTGCTCCCAGGTACAGCAGTACCCAGGCTTCCAAGGACATGGCTGCGCTTCCCCGGGGGAGGCAGTTAACACTGCATTTTCCCATCGTTGTTTTCAACTGTTTTTAAAATTGGTCTGTCCTTCCTTCCACAAACCCAGGAGGTAACCAACTGCAGGAATGGACATGAATTACCGAACTTAGATCGCGCTGTGTTCTTCTCCGTGACTCATTATGAGATTCCCACAGGAAGCCACTGAAAATTACCTAGAGCAGAACATCTCATCTTCTCAGAGAGGCCAGGGTCTTCCTTCTCTGGTGCTCCCAGGCTGCAGGGAGAGCCACCTCTTTCTTGGGGGCTCTTCTCTAATCCCTGCTCTGCTGCCTTCGCACCAATGGCACTGAGTTACCTTTCTGTGCAGGTGCACACAGCATTGTCCAGTGAGGCCACAGGCCTATCCATTCGATATTCACTTTGCCCTGACCACAGCTCCCTCACAGTTAAAGCCATCTCTCTTAAGCCTGTGGTGCTGTTTCAAGTTTAAACTATGGCATGGCTTTCTGGGATCTTACGGTATAGGTGAGAGCTTGGAGGTGCAGTGGTGGGAACTCGGATGTGCAGTGGTGAGAACTTGGATGTGCAGTGGTGGGAACTTGGATGTGCAGTGGTGGGAACTTGGATGTGCAGTGGTGGGAACTTGGATGTGCAGTGGTGGGAACTTG
>NC_034605.1:59260621-59281186 GCF_900095145.1 Mus pahari | reverse complement strand
GGGAACTTGGATGTGCAGTGGTGGGAACTTGGATGTGCAGTGGTGGGAACTTGGATGTGCAGTGGTGGGAACTTGGATGTGCAGTGGTGGGAACTCTGTCTTTGAGAAAGGTTTGATTGTTACTCTTACCTAGTACTCACTATTGCTACACACAGTTCTAAAAATGAGGAACGCTCACACGCATGTGAGATGCCTGCTCACAGAGCTCACATGAGTGAGTATGAGTGAAGACAGACCACTTTCCAAACTATTTACAAACTATGATAAATCCCGAGTGCTTAGTAGGTGAGGATACTCACATTTTTATGATGAAAAATACTCAAAATGGGAAAATAATGAATATTTCTTTTTGGTGAAAGCTGACTTCTCATAGTAACTGTACACACTAACAGTGATCTTGTACTGGCGGAATTTATAGTACAGTGAAATAAATAGACTGCAATGCAACAAGCAGATCATACCCAGCACAGCAGTGCGTGCTACACAGAGCAAACACTCGGAACATGAATGAAGGGTCTGACTCAGGAGCTGGGAGGACCTCAAGGATGACATCCAGTAGCAAGTGTCTCAGGGGAAAGATCTGAGGGAGCTCAGATAGAGGGCAGTTGAGGAACAGAGAAGGTGGGAGGTGGGCAAAGGGTAGGCACAGCGGCTGGCAATGAAGCCAAGTGACCAGGCAACGGTTAAGACTAATCTTCATTCTGAAGACAAGTTGGTGAAGGATGCTACCAGTGTTACTAATTAAATGACAGGCCACCTGTGCAAGGGACAAGGTGCAGTCCCAGCTGGACAACAGCAGGCCAGTAATCACTGATTCCCAAACACACCCCACAAAACTTACCTCTTTACCCATACTGTGTACTTTAGTAATAAAGAGTATCTTGCTGTATCTTTATGAGATGAATATTACTGAATTTTGACATAATGTCAACTGCCCTCCAAGTTAATCTAAAAATGAAATTTAAGTACTTTAGAATTCAAAGTTGCTTACCGAATCACAAGATGTTATATATTTTGTAAGTATTCCTCTATAATGGTACTTTGATTTTCAACAGTATTTTGTAAAACATGTATCAGTACCCAAATGAACCAGATAAAATTAAAATAATAAGGTTGTAACATAAAAATATGTCATTTAAAGGGATCTAATACTATATATTATAATTATATATTAGTTATAAGTTTAATACAAATTTACTTAGTAAGCTAAAATACGCTTGCAAAGGTTGAGAAGTCTATGTACATCTTAGACATCTGTAGTCTACCCTGTTAAACATCTGATACACACAGTGTCTGTGTCCCACTGACAAAGATCTCTGCTTAAATTTGTTCTATTGTTTTCAAATGATTCTGTAGCAACCAATTAAGACACCTTGCAATCAGTAAATATTTAACCTAAATTACTTGAGCAGCTCCTCTCAAAATTTACACTTGTGTACACGGACAACAGCTAACCCTACTAACAGAAAATTCAGCATCTTTGGTAGCTGGTTACCAGATAGGCATCACATCCGGGAACCACACCCGTCCCAGGTGCTTAGAGACTTCGGTGTGGACTTCATCTGGGGTGTACCTGTCGTCAGGGACCAGAACTTCCTCCATGATAGACAGCTGGGTGAGCCTTCTGCCACAGAGTCTCACAAACTCTACAAACGCACTGCAGCTGACTTCACACTCACTCAGGCCCAAGGCCGTTAGGTTTTTACAATGCTCGGCAATACGGATGAGTTCACTGTCCAGAGGCTGCAGGCCGTTCGCACACACCACTAACTCGATCAGCCTCGGGCAGTTAAGACCGATCCGGCCCAGGATGGCTCTGCTTACTGAACGTCCGAAATACAGGTGAGTGACGGGGGTTTCCTCTTTGAAGAATGCCTCAAACTCTTCTTCGTACAAGAAGAAGTACATGACGACGTTCACTCCCGGGGAGTGTTTGATCAGTGCGTCCCAGCTGCGTTTCTTAATAGAGTGGAACTTTATCTGCCCCGGGTTTTCACTCACAACGTCTATCCGGAGATGTTCGAGATTCACGTGAGTCTCGCTGGAGAGTGCAAGGAGAAGTTCGTCACTCAGAATGTAGTAATTCAGTGCCAGCTCTCGGAGGCCCTGACAGTGGTCCGCCACACAGAGGATCCCTGCAGGAAGTTGGGGGAAACCCTTACGCACAAAGAATCGCACTGGATTCTAAAACAGACTTTGTAAATTTAAATTTTCTATTATTTTACTACGCAAGTGATAAGTAATGATGCTTGAGAAAATGGCTGCTAAAATATATCATTATCTGTGTGTAGGTTAATTAAAGTTTACCCCAAACCCTTACACACTGCTGTGGAAGGGAGAATACAAAGGGGTGCCACTCCACCCAAAAGACTAACTCAGCATACCAGAGACTTGGGCAACCATGTGGACTGACACACCACTCGTATCAGCCAAGACAGAGAAACAGCCTAGGTGTCCATCACAGATGGATGGGTAAAGAAACTGAGGAACACACGCATACACACACATACACAGAGTGACTTTTACTGAGTCATAAGGGAGAATGACATTGTGACATACTCAACAAAGTGAATCAACCCGGAAATCATAATGTTACACAGAATCAGGCAGATTCAGAAAGATACGATTCACATTTCACTTTCTAACACACTCAAAGTTTATAAATTCACACAGAGAGACAGAGACAGAGACAGAGAGACAGAGACACAAACACACACACACACACACACACACAGAGAGAGAGAGAGAGAGAGAGAGAGAGAGAGAGAGAGAATGCATGTCCTAAAGGTGTCCCAGTTTCCCTCTAGATAACAGTCCATCTTGAGGGAAGACACAGCAGGGACCCAGAGGAACCCAGAGGATGCTGTTTACTAGTTGTCTTTCATGGCTCCATGACTCTCTCAGTCTGCTTTTTCACCCAGGGCTACCTGCCCTGAGGTGGTGCCACCCGCAGTGGAACCACATCAATTATTAATCAAGAAATGGCCCACAGACTTGTCTTTGGGCCAATATGATGGAGGTGTTCTCTCTCTCTCTCTCTCTCTCTCTCTCTCTCTCTCTCTCTGTGTGTGTGTGTGTGTGTGTGTGTGTGTGTCTCAGATTTATTTATTTTATGTATATAAATACACCAGAAGAGGGCATGGGATCCCATTGCAGATGGTTATGAGCCACCATGTGGTTTCTGGGGGAATTGAACTCAGGACCTCTGGAAGAGTAATCAGTGCTCTTAACTGAGCCATGATCTCTCCAGCCCACAGGTGTTTTCTCAGCTGAAGTTCCCGTTTCCCAGATGACCTTAGCTTTGGTCAGCTGAAGAAAATAAAAATCTATGGAGCATGAGATGGGGCTAGGAAAGGGAAGATGTGGGGAAAACAGGAGAGAGGGGTGGGGTGCCTGTGACCTGAAAGCAGAGGGGCAGGAGGTGGAGGAGGCAAGCAGGCACAAAGAATAACAGCCACATGTCTACGTGAGAAGACCCACTCCTTTAAAGTGTTAATTTAAACTTAACTAGAAAAGAAAAAAGAAATCACAGACCAATGATCCTGATGAACATGCATGCCAAAATTCTCAACCAAATACTTGCAAACCTCAGGGGTTAACGAGCTTGCTGTGCTGCCATGAGGCCCCCAGACCCGTGTGAGGCTGGATGTGGCTGTGTGTCTGCCATTCTAGGACTCCTAGGTGGATCTCGGAGATGAGGAATTTCCCAAAAGCCCCTGGGCCATCTGACCTGGTGTACACCGTGGCAAGCAAGATGCCCTGTCTCAAACAAGTTGCAAAGGGGTTTTGACAAAATGTCCCATTCCTCCATTGTAGTGACAAGAACCAGGCGTGGGGACATGAGGGACACCGGGGCTGCTTCAGACTGTCTGCTGCAGCTGAATGTGATTTGCCTTGTGCTCTAGCAGAGGCATGGTTTTGCCAGTGGCAGATAATTTCTGCAACTGTATGATTCTGGAATTCTGGGAACTTTTTCAGGGGGTGTATAAATTCAAGGACCCCGAGAGGCAGAACTGTTGTGGGTCTTTTGGAAATGGGGGGGTGGTGGTTGTGGTTTGTTAGTAGTGTTGTTCAAATAAGAAAAAAAAAAAAGAAGAAGATAGATTCAAGGACCTCTCTCTCTTTCTCTCTTATTTACTATTAGGAGGTAAAATTGGGGGGATAAAGGGTGGGAAAAAAGAAGAACTCACAAAGTAGCAAATAAGAGCTACACTTCATGATAAAAGCCTTGAAGAAACTGGCAACCAAAGAAATGTATCTCAGCAGAATGAAAGCTACATATGATGAACCTATAGCTGATGTTATATGAAGAACAGGAAAACCCCCAAGTCGTTCTGACTAACATGAGGAACAGAGCAAGGTTGCTCCTCTCTTGCTGTCGGAATAGAAACCATACATTAGAAAGAGATGCAAATAAACAGAATATAAATGAGCATGCTAGAAGTTTCATGACAGTTTAACTCAGACAAGAGTCATGTGCAGAGAGGTAATCTCAACTGAGAAAATACCCCAGCAGATGACAGACCTGTATGCCTGTGGTAAATCTTCTTAATTAGTGACTTATGTTGGAATGGCAAGCCTATTGTGGGTGGTGCCATGCTGGGTAGGTGGTCCTGGGTGTATAAAATGTAGGTTGAGCAGGCCGCAGGAAGCCATCCATTAACCAGCATTCCTTGCTCCTCTGTGACCTCTGTATCCTTTCCTGTCTCTGGGTCCCTGCCCTGACATCTCTGGATATGGACTCCAAGCTGGAAGATGAAGTAAACCCTTTCTTCTCCAAGTTTCTGGTCATGGTGTTTTCTCACAGCCACAGATAGAGCCCCTATCAAGACAACAGGGATGGAGGGAAAGTCCCAGCAGACGGCATGCTTCTCCACATGACTCTACCAGAAACCTCCAGAGCTGATGAACAGTGACAGAAAGTGGCTGTTCAAAGTGAACAAACAGAAGCCAATCCCCTTTCCTACATACCAGTAACCAATGTGCTGAGGAAGAAATCAGGAAAACAACACATTCACAATTGCCCTGCTCCATGCACACCCTGGAATGAACCAAACAGGGGAAGCAAAAACAACATCAATGAAAACTTCAAAACACTAGAGAGAGAAAGTGAAGAAGACACCGGAGGCTGGAGCACATGCTCTGGCGGCAGGATGCAGACAAACCAAGCTGAGAGGAAATATCCGGCAACATGACTTTCATAATGCTTCCATGTGCTACAAAGGCTTGAGGTGCTGGGTGGGGATCAACAGTCTGACCCAGCTATGAATCCTGTGTGCTACAACCTCCACTAGGCAAAAAGTGCCTGCCAATACCATAGTGGCATGACCCTTATGGAAATAACCAACCACTTTTAAATCAAATCTGAGGCCTCCTCCACAGACAAGAATTGATGCTTGGTGCCGTAACCTGTTTAAAAGCCCACGGTTGGTAGGGATCTGGCATGGATGTATCCACTGTCATTTTGCTGAATAGGCTTGCTATGCCCATCAAACTGACATCTAAATATTTATCTTACACTCATGGGTTAGTGCTGTGAAGCCTTGATCAGAGAAGCCCCGTTCTGTAGTGGACAGCAGTTACCGCAGAGACTTTAGCTGGTTGAGCATATAAGTGACTTTGGAGTGTTCAACCCTAAACGGAGTAGCTGTATAACTCCCTCAAGACTCAGGAAAGACTGCAAGAGATAGGGGATAGGGAAATATTCTTCAGAATGCTGTCTCCTGGACATGACGTTTTTGCAGTCTGGAGCTCACAGCAGATAAGGTTACCCATCAACATATCATCATGGGTCCCAGCCCTCCCTGAGCATCTCTTTTCTGTTGACTGTGGCTGGGGGAAGGAGAATTTCTTCAGTGGTATTGCCACTGGTAAACTGCCCATCCGCCAATAAATAATCTCAACCCATGCTCATGAAAGTAACCCCATTAAACTCAGTGGGTCAGAAAAAACAATGGAGAGGAAATGAATTAGAAGGGGAGCTGTTTGGGAAGAAAAATGGACTCAGGCAGGGGAATACCAAAAGAAGGTAATATATGATATATGTGCACGAAGGTGTCAAATAGCGGTCGCTAATTTAGAAAAGATGAACACATGTGGAAGGGAAAAATACTTTCTGAAGATGCACCTTAGTTCTGATTTGAAGATTAAGATTGCTTTTGAGTAAAATAAATAATGTTCCAAAGGCATGTGCTTTTCAATAAGCAACCTACTATTACTATGATAAAAACTCTCAATCAATTGATATAAGAAAAATACAGCCTACCATCAGATGACACATGAGGACAGCTACTCATTTTGAGGAGTCGCAGGGTGTCACTGTTGTTAGCCACAAGAATCTTCAGGGAAGGGTCATCCACTGGCGTGTCCTCAATTTTAATCGACGATAACGATTTTGAGTTGACAAACACAACCGTAAGCGCCGACACAAAGTGAGACTTGCGTGGCGATAAGGGGGAAAAAAGTTAGGAAAACGTCATTTAAAACTCAGTTTCGATCCAGTGGCTCTAAAAAACCAGTTGGCTAAACGCTAATAAACGCAGTGAAAATGATGACTTTACTAGGTTGTCATGGTGCCACTAGCCAGTAGAAGACACTTCTATCGTCTTTTTATATAAGATTTCAAGTTGCGTATACAGAGAGTGGGTTTCCTTTTTTTTTAAAGATTTATTTATTATATGTAAGTACACTGTAGTTGTCTTCATACACTCCAGAAGAGGGAGCTGGATCTATTTATGGATGGTTGTGAGCCACCATGTGGTTACTGGGAATTGAACTCAGGACCTTCGGAAGAACAGTCAGTGCTCTTAACCGCTGAGCCATCTCTCTAGCCCCGAGAGTGGGTTTCATTATGGCAATTTTGTGCACATATGTCTGTATACTTTGTTCTTGGCCACACCCTTCTGTCTGCCATTCCCTACCCTCCCAACTTACCTGTCTCTGAGGCCCTGGTCCCTTCAAACAGCACTCTCGCTTGCTTATCCTGGATATTCTTCCGTTTGCCTCTCTTTCCCCTTCCCTCTCCTTCACGGGCCCCTACTATTTTCATGATCTCAAGCACACACACACACACACACACACACACACACACACACACACACAGAATCTGCATATGAGGTAAAACATGTAGTATTTGTTTTCCTGAGTCTGGTCTGTTTCAGTTAACATAACGACCTGCACTTCCATATATTTTCCTGCAAATACCCTGATTTCACAAGCCTTCCAGATGAAAAGTATTCTGCTGTGTATCTATTTCACGTATGCGCTTCATTCATCCGTCCATTGATGGACAACTAGCCTGGCTCTACTTCTTAGCTACTGTGAACAGTGGATCACTAAACATGGCTACGCATTCATCTTGTATAGGTGCCTTAGGCTCCACCTGGCATACTTTATAGCATAACTGTATCCTACAGTCCTTTTGATGTATGTTCTTGCCTTCTGTAGGGGATTAGGTGGATGTAGATATCTACATGTAGAAAAGTGGAATGAGATTCCTATCTCTTGCCCTGTACAAAAATCATTAGGGTAGATCGTAAGACTTAAAGCCGAGCTGGTTTTCCAGCCAACATTTGCAGACGAGGCTCTGCTGTATTTTCCCAGTGTGTGCATTTTGACATTCATAGAAAACCAGCTGGCTGTAGCCGTCTGAGCTCAGTTTTAGGTCTTATATTCGATAACACTGACTTACCTGTCTGCTTTGTGATAGTTCTAAGCAATTTCTGCAATTTCATCACTCTTTCCAACTATAACTGCTTTGGCAATGAGGGTTTCTTTGAGCTTCCATATGAATCACAGAATTGTTTATTTCTATTTCTGTGAATGTCAATGCAGTTTTGATGGAGAGCACGTTGAATCTGTAAGTTACTCTGACTATGGTAGCTACTTCTTACACTATTAATTCTGTCATGAGGTTTCCCATCTTCTGGAGTCTGTTTAAATCACTTTCTTCCCTGTCTTAAGGTCTTCATTGCACAGGTCTTTCACTGCCTTGCTCCCTGGTTAGTTTTACTCTGAATTTTCAGGGCCTTTTTGGGGGGTATTATAGATAGTATTATTTTTTTTTTTGATCTCTTCTTTCTTGACAGTTTCATTACTAATAAACAGAAAGGCTTCAGCTTTTATGTGGTGATTTTGTATCTTGTTACTTTGCTGAAGTTTGAGAGTTCTCTGGACTCTCTGGGATCTTGTTTTTTGTTTTGTTTTGTTTTTTTTACATTTTGAAAGGGTTGTAAATAATCTGAAGCATTATACTACATGCCACAAGAACTGTATGGCACAGACTTTAATTCTCACAGACCAAGTCTGCATGGCACACAGTCATGTGCTTCCCTTTCTGCATTGTCTGTGCTGGCCTTCCCACGGCAGCAATGGAGCTGAGGAGCTGAGGCAGAGCTGCAGAGGTCTCAAAACCCAGACAACTTACTCTCTGGGCTTTTCTGACCACTTGCTAGGAGAAATGCATTTCCCCTCTTTCACTCACTTTCGTATTTTCAGACCTACAACAGTGTCTGGCACATAGTAGTCAACAAATATTTGTCCAAAGAATGAATGAAGAGTTATAGTTTTATGCTTTTTTCTAGCAGATTTAAACAATGTAAATAAAAAGTTACATGCTTTGAAGATATCGAAAATAAAGCTTATTAATCATTTGCCCTCAAGATAGGCAGAATTCCATTTTCAGATTTGCTATTTCTGGCAAAGTCAGAAAGTGTGGGAACAAAACCCAAGGCAGGGTTCGTTTTCCTTCCACAAAATCAATTTTGGCTGTATTAAAGGCTCTACCAGCCCTGTTAGGATGAACACGCTGGTTTATAAACGTGTAAATATGTTGACTCACACTAATTAAAAACAGTTTTCCACATAGTAGAGGACTAAAGACCTCCTAAATTATTATAGACCTGTAACGCCTTTTCAAGAACTATAAAGTTGATCCCCCCCCCTTTAATCAACTCTGAATTAGCTGTTTTATTTTGAGTGACACTGACATCAGAACAACCTGATGCTGGGGTTTATAAACAAGGAAGCATCTAGTTAGCACGAGTAAGTTTTCATCTGATGACTTATAGTATTCTAAATCCCCACATGACCCAATTTTTCCCCCAGCATATCTCTTAAAAAGATAATAGGCTGGCAGAAAGCCTGGCCACAGCCCCACGACCCAGTTTACGGGAGGGATGATGTGGTTATCCCTGTCTACTGTGGGAGGGTCCCATGGGCGGTTTTATCAACCTCCGTGATGAAGTGCTTTTAAAAAACAAGTACTATTTTAACCTGGGTTTATGGTGATTAAAAAAAAAAAAGGACAGACTTTCATCTTCAAAGTTAGGAGTATGAGAAGACAATAAACGGGCTAAATTAATCATTTAAGATGGCACTGAGCACTAATAAATGATGGGAAGATGATAAAATGTCCTGCATGACGTGGTTAGCATGTGTTATCAACCTGACAGGACCTAAAATTGCCTTGGAGCCTTTGGGGATCATTGTATGTATGCATATATGTATGTATGTATGTATGCGTGTATGTATGTATATATATATATATGCATGCATTATGTATGTATTCACTTATTCATTTATTTATTTGTGTATGTTTACACATGTTCATACGCTTTTGCCCACTCGTGGAGGTCAAAGGTTACAATTGCCGGAGCTGGTTCTCGCTCTGGTTTTCCCACCGTATGGGTTCTGGGGGTCACACTCAGGTTCTTCGACTTGGTGGGAAGCACCCTTACCCACTGACCATCCCACTGTCTTGGGGATAGTCTGACTGTGGTCACTGAGGTGAGAAGACTCACTAACTATGGGTAACACGGTCCCCCCTGGACTCCTGGACTGTGAGGGGGGATGGGAACTGGGCATCAGCATGGCGCATCCTCTGCTGCCTGAACATGGACGCCTCGAGAGCAGATACTTCGAGCTCCTGTTGCCCTGACCTCCCCGACCGTGATGGACGACACTTCTGGACCCCCAGGGTAAGTAAGCCCTTTCTCCCTTACATTGCTTTTGACAGGTTATTTTCTCACAGCCACAGGACGAGCAACTAAGACAGGAGGAGGAGAGAGTGTGAGGTGCCTGAGAGGAGCTGGTGACACACAGGTGAGGCCTAAGTGAGACAGCGCTCTCTGCAACAGACAACGCTGGTCATTCCTCAGCCATTCCGTCTTTCCTCATTGCTCACCCAGTATCACATTTTAACTGAGAGGCAGACCCTGGGGCTAGCTGGCCAGCCAGGAGTTAACTAATGAGTTAACTCCAAGCCAAGGAGAAAGTCACGTCTTAGAGGAGGGCGACAGTGGTTCTGGGTGTGACACATAAGGCTGTCTCTGGCAGTCACATACATGTATACATATGTTCACTTACACATACGTGGACACAAACATCATTTAAAGAGAAGTCTAGCACATCTCTCAAGGAGGGCAGTAATCTTACCTTGGGCACATTCATGAAACTTGGTTTGGCTGTTGAAATCAATCCCAAGGTCTGGATAGAACAATTTACCAGCTGAGAAAGGATATCACAGGCGGCTTCGGCTGACTCAGTACTGCTGTCAACCTGCAAGGACAATTTTAAATCTAAGTTTCCTGAAGGCACCTGATCAGAACTACTGGAAATGCAGTTACTTCACGGAATTCAGCAACCAAGTTCTGTTCAGCCCTTTCCTCAGTATGAACGATTATTTTGATATAAAATGTCTGCGCTCACAAAGGGAGAAACGGAGGTGTCAACACAATCGGTATAGCGCTTCATGCCTTCAGCCCTTTATAATTATCTGGGAATTAATAACAGCCTGGTGAGAAACTGAATTGTAAGTCATTCAATTACGACTTTTTAATTTCAGTCTGTGGAATAACTAGAGAGAGAAAGAGAGAGAGAGAGAGAGAGAGAGAGAGAGAGAGAGAGAGAGAGAGAGAGATCAAGGTGGGATATAAATCCTGGGGATTTACCGAGTGCTTGAAAGTCAGGAACCAAACACAGAAAGCACGGTAACGTAAACACGTGTCAGCGGAAGCTGCTCTGTACCTTAAAGCTGACATACTGAAGATGCGCGGCGTGCTTTTTGATGATCTGTTGAATGAGGTCGGGATGAGTGGACTTGAAATAAGAAGTTGCTGATTGGTTCAGCTCAAACTCAAACTTCCTCCAAAGATCGGGAATGTGGAACACTTCGTTCCATCTCCTGCACACGGACGACGCTCGGGCTCGATCTAATAAAGGAAGGTACTGAAAGATCTGTAATATGACATGGTGAGGTAAAGTCCCCCAGTCCAGAAGGACAGAGAGCGCATGGGTCTGGCGGAGGGAAGAGCAGAGCCCACGTTTGGGCTGTTTCACTACTCGTGATGACTGGACAATCTTATTCACAGCAGAGAAATTATTCCTCTTCATTCTGTAAGTACCAGAAAAAAATGTCTGTTTGTTTCTTTTTTTTCACTATCCCACAAAGCATTTGTACTCTAATTGCATAAAATAATATCGGAAAGGGAAAGTAACCCAATAGACACAATTCTAGCAGTCATCTTACATTGCACGCATTGACTGGTGCTACTCTGTGCTACGGAGGACAGAGGTAAGCACAAGGTGCCCTCAAAACCGGGATCAGTGGCTGAACGATGGCAATGATCCGACGGAAGTCGAGCAAGCTTCATGAGAGAACAAAGGAGAATGGCACATGGCTGTGGGGGAGACGTGGCTGGGGAGACCTCTAAGAGAAAGCATCCAAAGCGGCAAATACGCTGCGTTGTGCTTTCCCCATGGCCAGATGCTGAGCCATACTGCCTCCCTCCAAAGATACACCGTGCTGGAATTCTGTTAAACGCCCAGGAAACCTGGGAGACAGTACAACTCGAGTACAAGTACTGAATGTCGGGAAAAGTCTCAGCCGTGCCACGGACTATGTGACTTTGACCCTGGTTCCACGTCTGTAGAGCAGGGATCGGAGCACACATGAAGCTGCCATGAGGATTAGACCACTAGGCGTGTACAGCGCATATGTAAGAAAAGCTGCTGTGTCTATAAGCCACAACTCTAACAGGAAACCACACGATTGGTGATGAATTTCAGGTGACAGCTTGGGCGTAAGACTTCTGGGAAGTGTGGACATAGCAGGGACAGAGTGGTTGCGTGTATATATCTGAGCCTCTGCGGTCACTAATAAAGAATGTAAGAATGTTCATTATTCTCCTGCAGAAAGTTTCTCCAGGTGTTAACTACTGGGCATACTAAAAAGTATCTAACACTCTGAAGACCACACATGTATGTGTGTATATATATACACACATATATACATGTATATACATGTGTATATATACATGATATATACATGTATATATACACATACATATATATATCAATTTATCTTTGATCTTCTCACTGATTTATGTAAGAATACAAAATATTAAATATACAAAAATATTAAATATACAATTATCTGAGATGCTTCATAAAGGTGAAAATAGTTCAGAACTTAACTCTGATTTACAACTTAACCCTCCCTTTGCCCATCAATCAAGGAACATATATACAAATGCACTGTCAGAACTGAACATACCTTCAAAGCTACTGAAATATTTATCTACAATGCAAGTACATCTGCCTTGTGGTTCAGTCTGAGTGATATGAAACATTTCTTAACCACAACATAAAGTTGGATCCCAGAAGCAGGACTGACCTAGGAAATCACTGAAAAAAATATCAAAAGTCACTTTTAGTGCTTGGAAAGTGCAGTGGAAAACAAAACCCTTGCCAGCCTGTATCTCAAGCATCAAAGGAAGAGTTACTGCGAGCACCTCTGTGTGACTGAACAGTAACGGGTAACCCAGAACCTGTCATGCAATGCAAGGCAACAATTCAGAGCACAGCCTACAGATGCACTCTTTACTGCTACTTCTCTTAAAAACTGTGTATGCACATGTGTATGTGTGTGTATATGTGTGTGTACATCTGTGTGTTGGTGTGTGTGTGTATATATATATATATATATATATATATATATATATGTGTGTGTATGTATGTGTTATGTGTTCTATGTGTGTATATGTGTGCATATGTATGATTGGTATATCTATGTGTATGTGTGTATATATATCTGTGTATGTGTTCATATATGTATATGTGTATATATGTATGTGTGATATATGCGTATGTATATGTGTGTATGTGTATATATGTATCTGTGTATATATGTGTATATGCGAGTATATGTATGTGTACATATGTGTATGTATGTTTGTTGTATGTACGTACATGTTTGCATATGTATGACTGTGTATATCTATGTATATATGTATCTGTGTATGTGTTCATATATGTATATATATGTATATGTGTATATGTGTGTATATGTATCTGTGTATATATGTGTATGTATGTGTATATGTGTGTAGATGTATGTAGATGTATGTGTATGCGTGCCTATGTATGTGCATATGTGTGTGTATATGTATAGGAAAGAAGCAGAGGCTGTATTCTAAACTCAGAGACAGAAGACATTCATACAGTATGTTTATAAATGTTTCACTTAGTAGATTACAAATAGTTTAAATTTTACTAAATCTAGAGAAGCTATCCCTGGTATAAAATAAAGACTTTATCCAAATGCCGGGTTTTGTATAACTATCTTATAGGTCTCTACACAGAGACTGTGTTGTGTATTAATTTGGTTGTCTATAACAAGAATTGCTCAATGCACTAAACTCACTACATTGCCAGTTTAGTGACTCATCCGTGCTCTTAGGAGCTGAAAGATGGTTCAGTGGTTAGGAGCACTTGCTGCTCTTACAGAGGAACCAGGTTTCATTCCCAGCACCCACATGTGCACCAGGCACACACGTGGTACACAGACACAAATGCAGGCAAAGTACCAATACAAGCACATAAATCTATTAAAGATGTTATATTGATACCAATAATTTAGTTCAAATGCATGATCATTTTCTCCTCACATAAATTAAAAGAGCATCAAACTACCCTCTCAATTACAAACTTCATATAGCACATTGAAGCTACCTGTCAGTATTTTTAGAACATAAGATCAGTTGATTTTATTCCTTAGAAGTACTTTTTGACCATGCGTTCATTTTTTACATAATATGAATCGCATTAAATTATTTATGGATATGGACCACCACTTGGTCATATTGCATTCCCATTTAAATTTTTTTGGAACTGTTTATATAAAAATTCTATCTTAAATATATGGGGCCATTTATTTAAAAAGCCTGATCATTTCTTTTCATGTTAAGGAAATGGATCACTTGTTGTTTGTTTGTTCATTTTTGGTTTTTAAAGACAGGGTTTCTCTGTGTAGCCCTGGCTGTCCTGGAACTCACTCTGTAGATCAGGTTGGCCTCGAACTCAGAAACCCACCTGCCTCTGCCTCCCAAGTGCTGGGATCAAAGGCATGCAATGGACCACTTCTTTTCAAGACTTTCTTACCTGAAGGTGGCTTCCAAGTAACAGCTCTTGCTGAGCCAATGAAATGACACTGCCATAGGGTAATCACCGACACCCATCTGACTTCACTTTCAGTCTTGGGAAAAAAAAAAACCACAAAACCATCATTAGGGCATATAATCATTGTATGCTCAGGTTATCTGTAAGTCATTATATACATTAAATGATTTGATTAGTAGGTTATTAATAATAGAACAGTTTTTTGCCCATATGAAAACTAGTTTGTGGAAATATCACAACACTCACTAAAAGTTACACTGGAAGCTATACTAAGGCTACATATCAGGCAGCAAAGGACTCTAAAAATTCACATTTTACTTAATATCTACAGAGAGATATCATGAAATTTTAAGTAGTTCATAATTACGTGTACTGGTTTATTAACTGTATAAGTTGGCATAGCTCAAGTTTCTCTGTGGTATTAAGATATATTTACTTACAAAGGAAACTTCAATTTTTTGAATAGATTGATCTCATTTTTAAGTGCATCATCTGAAGACTCAAGTTTGTAAAATGCACTTGGATTGAAAACACCATTTGAGAGGCGAGGATGGCAGAGAGGTGCATAGAACTTGATCTAGACCATCCCTAGATGGGCACCAAGCAGCCTGCCCCATATCCCCGCAACCAGACGGGACTAGAAAAAGGACGCCAACCCCGGGCAGAGTTTAAAGTGTAAAAATCAATACAGATAGCAGTGCAAATGCGCCGCTCTAAAACTGCAATTTTTCTTACATCCTAACTGTCCTGAGAAACAGGGCTTGGGGACGGCCCGACCCTAGCTGAGAGATGCTCCACAGAACCAGCGGCAGGAGAGCTGAAAAGCCCCCGGGGGCTGGGGGTGGGGGGGAGGCTCGGCTCCGCAAGCTCGGTTCCGAGCGGGCTCGGTTTCGCTCCCACCTCCATGGCCAGGCAGCTCCAGGGGTTCCTGTGGTTCGGCTCGCCCCGCCCAGCCGGTTCCCTAGTGCTGCGCCACAAACATTACCTCCGAACGCGCTCCTGAGGGCAGCAAGCCCCAGGCAGGCCCTCCGGTCAAGTGCAGGACTCTGGGTAACAAACGCTAGCAGCTACCTTCTCAGGTGGGCGGGCTCCAGCGCCGCCTAAAGCCGCGGACAGTGAGAGACTGAATGGGCATCACAGGCCAGGCCCCGCCCACGCCACGCCCGCGCCACGCCCCTCCAGGAAGCCTTGCCCCAGGGTGCTACTGTTCAGCCTCTCGAATCCCCGCCCCCGGGAGTCTCGCTCCACCCCAGCCTCGCCCCCGGAAGTGGTTGCCTATTATAGAGATGCCCCACCCCGTCAATTCCGCCCCGCCCCCAGATGCTAGGTTTAAGTTCAGGGTTCACCGAGAGGTAGACCCAGACGCCCGCCCGCGCCCCGCCCATTGATAAAAGCTCCACCCCTAGAGCCTCTGACTCTAGGTTGCCTCGCCCAGCCCATGCAGGTCCCAGGCCTCTAGAAGTCCTTTGGTAGTCCCAGGGCCAGTGTGTGAGTGCTCCTCAAGGGACAAGAAGTATGCTTAGTGAGTATTCAGTTAAATAACTGACCACTTGACTCAAAGTAACAGTTGCAGTTTCCAGGTTTTAACTTGAGAAGGACACCCCACTACCACCATGCAGATGCTTGAGGGACCTTGATCGGAAGCTGCAATGACAATCTTTCAGGTCCTGAGCTGCATGCCAGGACTGCAGGAGGTCACCTGTGAGCTGCCAGCCTGCCAGCGCGAAAAGAATGCACAATGAGCTACGGATTTTTTTTTTTTTAATTTTTTTTCAAAATATGAGATCAAGCCACACACAGCATTCTGGAACACAGTTCTATTGTTAACATATTGTGTCTCTTTTTTTTTGTAATGACCAGCTTTATCATGTATAACTAACCAACTGGACACACCCTAGGTTTTGTTGCCTTTGAACCATCATAGGATAATGAACATACCATAGATGTATGTCTTCCCCAGATTCCTCTTGCTTCCTCTAGTTCCCCCATCATGGTCCTCCCCCACCTGACATTTTAGATTAATTTGCAGTTCTTATTACAAATTGATTTTTGTGGTGTCTCACTGTCAGCTCTTTTCCCTCAAGAGTTCAATTGACACAGATCTCGCCACATTTGCCTCCAAGTGACGTGGACAGACTTTCCCCCCCTATTTTGTCCTAATTTGATCTCTTGTAGGTCATTTTGTCACCTTATGAATTCAGATGTACATGCCAGTCTAGATCCTTCGGGTTTGCCAAAGCCTCTACTTTGTGAAATTCCCTTCGGCCCATGAACTCAACGAGCCACCTCCGTGTTGATGCTCCTCAGGGAAGGCTCTTCAGCTTAGATCCACCTTGAACCACCAAAGACTTGGGGCCCCCACTCTGACCCACGATAGCTCAGTCCTAGTTACACATCTCACTACCCGAAGCAAGAAACATGCAACTCCTGCCCCACCCCCACCCCACCCCCACCCCCAGAAAGCAGCTGTATCACCGAAAAACCCACCCTAACTTGGGTGACAACTCACTGGAAAGTTGCAAGCCTAGAGTCCTCTGCTCAGCTCCCAGATAGTTCAACAATCAGGGAGACGTGTCTGCAGCTCAGTGGGTCGGAGTCTGGTTCCCAACAGCTGTGAACTGCTGCTGTACATCTGGGGAGGAGCCTTGAGAGTGCTCAGGTTCCACTTCCCAGGTATGCGATCTTCTCTTTCCCTCCTAAGTCCTTCCTGGAGGAGCTGTTTCCATTTCAAGGAAACATCCCTTATTCTGTGCCCATGGTTTTAGATCTCCCCTTTTCATGATGTCCCAAAGATCATGTGTTTAGAAAAAATGTTAATTGTTGTCCTTGAATGAGTATACTGCTCCCGCTCCCTGTCCTTGGGCCCTCCCTGATCCTTTGTCCTCCTTGTGATGGTCCTCTGGGGGCTCTCCCTGGGGCTTTGCTTCACTTACTGGAGTTTTAGTGCCCAGCATCTTTTCAGGTTGTTCCTGGGGAATCTGTCTTCACTGAATTCCATTCGCATACTGCATTGAATTTCATTCAGCCGTTTGTGTTCTCCGGGACTTCATTCAGTTTTGTTGGTTTATGCCGTCTTTCATCTCCGTGAATGGGGTTATCATGCTGTTTGGATTCTTTGTCAGGAATTTCATGTAGGTCACTCTTGTTGAGGAACAGTACTTTGGATGGGTAGAATTTGGAGGAGTCATGTCTTGGTTTGTAGTTGTTGTTGTTGTTGTTATTTGTGTTTTTACATTGGAACTTGCATATCAGGAGCTAGGTAGTTGGCTTAATTTTGTGATTATTTAAATTAAGCTGTGATGGTTTGTATATGCTAGGCCCAGGGAATGGCACTTTAGAAGGTGTGGCCCTGTTGGAGTAGGTGTGTTACTGTGGGGATGGGACCCTCATCCTAGTTTTCTGGAAGCCAGCCTTCAGATGAAGATGTAGAACTCTCAACTCCTCCTGTACCATGCCTGCCTGGATGCTGCCATGTTCCTGCCTTGATGATAATGGACTGAACCTCTGAACCTGTAAGCCAGCCCAGTTAAATGTTGTTATCTTACAAGAGTTGCCTTGGTCATGGCGTCTGTTCACAGCAGTAAAAGCCTAAGACAGAAGCATTTTCAATGTTCAAGAGGAACTAGGTTGTAGCAGGGTTGAGTTGTTGCTTTTCTCTGTTAGAACAGCGTTTAGGGGGCCAGGCTCTATTCCTAGCCCTCTCTAGTGGTTAAAACAAAAATTCCCGTTGTTTAATGCAGTGCTAGCTTATCTTAGGTCACTTGACACACAAACTGGAGTTATTTGAAAAGAGAGGGAACCAAAGTTAAGAAAACGCCTCCAGGGCTGGTGAGATGGCTCAGCGGGTAAGAGCACCCGACTGCTCTTCCAAAGGTGCAGAGTTCAAATCCCAGCAACCACATGGTGGCTCACAATCATCCTTAACAAGATCTGACTCCCTCTTCTGGGGTGTCTGAGGACAGCTATAGCGTACTTACATATAATAAATAAATAAATTTAAAAAAAAAAAAGAAAGAAAACGCCTCCATAAGCTCCAGCTGTAAGGCATTTTCTTGATTAGTGATTGGTGGGGTAGAGCCCAGCCCAGTGTGGGTGAGATTACCCCTGGGATGGTGGTCCTGGATTCTATAAAAAAGCAGACTGAACCAGCCATGAAGAGCAAGACAGTAAGCAGCATTCTTTCACTGCCTCTGCATTAGCTTCTGCCTCCAAGTTCCAGCCCTGTTTGAGTCTCAGTACTGACTTCCTTTGATGATGAACAGCAACATGGAAGTGTAAGCCGAAATAATTTTTTCCTCCCAACATACCTTTTGGTCATGGTGTTTCATTGCAGCAATAGAAACCCAGACTAAGACGATAGCCTACCAGCAATAGAAACCCTAGTGGAGACAATAGCCTACCCACTTTAAGGTCCTTTGTTGTGGCACAGCAAAGGGGCTAAGGTGGCAAGTCACTATCCAGGATTAGACTCAATATGAAGAAAACAGAGTCATAGTCAGCCATACAACTCACCCCCATGCATAGCTGAAGAAGCCCTGAGTGAACTCGAAGATTAATGAGCCCAGAGTGAAAGTGTGTTGATATGAGCACAGCCAAGTCATGGACAAGGTGCAGCATGGGAAGTGACAGCCCCCAGCCCACCCCGTCCCCTCCCCACCATGCTGTGGTTCCAGGCTATTGTTGCCTGTTGGTGCGACTCTATCAGAGTGCCCTTGGCCCACCTGACCCCAGCTTTTCTGCACATTCGTCTGTTCTTCTTTCATTCCCTCATTGTCCCAGTCAGGACCCGGCACACAATTAAGCTGTAATCGTTTCAGGGAGTAGAGAAGCATCATTGGCAATACTACGAGTACTTGTATGTTAGCTATTGTTGGTGATGCAAAGACCGGATCAGACCAGATTAAGAGCACATAGACTCAGGTTTATTTGACATTGCTCCCGGGGGCATTCAACAGGCCAGAGAAGGCACGCAGGTACCTGGGATAAGGTGGGGAGGTTTTATAAACTGGAGGAGAGGGGGTGATAATGTGTCCCCCAAGAGCTGGGACTGTGCCCAAGTGTGGTCTAAAGCTAAGCCCCTGGGTGGACACTGGGATGGGCAAGCCATGTCAGAAAGTCGGGTTGCCTCTGCTGCCAGAAATGAGGAACAGGGCTTTTGGTGCCATTAGTTTGTTCGGAATTTTCTCAGTGCGGGCAGGGTTAAGGGAAGGAGGGCAGATGGGGTTTCCCCTGACTGTGCAGTGGCAAGCCCCAGCCAAATAGTCAATGTAAATGGAAAGAGAGAGGGAGGAAGAGGGATGGGGGAGGGAGAAAGGAAAAAAAACCACAGTACGATTAGTGGTTAGTGGATGATGGAGAACAAACAGAAGAGTGGGCTGCAAGGGCAAAAAATACAAACAAAAACAAAAAAAAACTATGTTAGGGAGATGAGGAAAGATTTAGACTGCTGAGCAGTAAATATGCAGATAACATGGAACACCCTTCTTTAGGCATCTGAGACACAGGGACCCTGAAAACCAGGCCACTTACAGTCTTCTGGCAGGGAAAAAAAAATGAGAAAGGGGTGGGAACCACAACTTTAGGCAAGAAGAAAGCAGGGCCAATCTAGCCTTGGAAGCCTGAACCTGTCTTTTAATGTATAAGCTGGCAAAAAGGACTTTTCTGCGATGGTAAATCTACCTTTAAGAATAGATGCAGGAATAGTCTCATTTCCTCTGCTTTCTGGGTTTTAGGGACAGTGGTGATGAAGACTCACATCCTGATTCTACTACTTCCTGATATACTAAGGACAAGCTTGGCCACTCTCTCTGACGGCTGCTTCCGATAGCAGGGCGTTCGTTGTTTTCAACGAGCTATTGGACTGGCTAAGGCATTTGTTCACAGCAAGGGCTTAGAAATCAGCTGGCACACAGGGAGAGCCATGTTAAGAATGTCCGTGTGTCTTTCCCAGTTCATTTGCAGAATTCAAAACCGGAAGCTGGTGCTACGGGATGCGGTGCGTTGAGGAGCTAGATATTGAGGGTGGGGTTAGTGTCTTCAGAAAGAAAGAAAGAAAGAAAGAAAGAAAGAAAGAAAGAAAGAAAGAAAGAAAGAAAGAAAGAAAGAGGG
>NC_034605.1:59258709-59260598 GCF_900095145.1 Mus pahari | reverse complement strand
AAAGAAAGAAAGAGGGAGGGAGGGAGGGAGGGAGGGAGGGAGGAAGGAAGAAAGAAAGAAAGAAAGAAAGAAAGAAAGAAAGAAAGAAAGAAAGAAAGAAAGAAAGAAAGAAAGAAAGAGGAAACAGGCCTAAGATGAATCTACACGCATTTAATGTTGAACCCAGCTGCTTCCAAATTGTGAGAGACTACCATTGTTTCTAATCCATCCAGTTTATAGTACTTTGTTATTGCAGACTAAATAGACAAGGACAGCAACTCATTCAACACATGCAGGCAGGCAGGTAGTCACATTCTTTCTGGTACTTCTAGCCCAGTGCCACGAATTTACTGTGCAGATGAAGTCAGACATGGTACTCACCTGCTCCAAGCAGCAACCAGTCCTAGATCATCTACATGAATACGCTAAGCATCCTCAAAACACTGGTTCCTGTTTAGCTTCTGCTGTTTCCTTCCTTCCCCACTACTATAGCCTAACTTCTGACGACAACAACAACAACAACAAATCCTTACCAGGCAGGACTCGCCAAGGGCTGAAAGGCCACACCCAGGCTGAAGCTGGAGGCCATCTCTGAGTGGAGGGAATTGTTTTCCCACCTGGATTGAATGGTACTTGATTTGACAACCACTTCAAACTCTACAGGAAGAGGGTTCATGTGTCTTTTTTGTAAAGAAAAATGCATTTGAAATATGCCTGTAACATTTTCTGATGAAGGGGTTGTCACTGGGGCAGTGTGATACTGAGCTTACTATATCCAGTGTCCCAGAGAAGCCTCTTGCCTACTCTTTGCCTCTTGTGTACCGTCAGACTCATTACCGGAGGTCGGGGGTGGGGGTGGGGGATCCGAGAGGGCATGGTGGGAGGAGCAAAAGGTGAATATGATCAGATTACATTGTGTGAAGTTCTCAAAGAGTTAATACAATTAGTAGGGAGGTTCCCTAAGACAGGGTTCCCAATGGGCAACACAAAGTACAGTGATACATACATATAACACTGTCAATAATTAAGAACATTGTTTTGTATGCTAAAAATTTAATATAAATTTCATCTTTGTTATTATCCCACTTGAACCTTTATTTAAATTACTCATTCTTTGAATATCTATTTGTCACTAAATGATTTTTTCACCTGAAAGGATGTATAGTCTATTTTCTAAATAAAATTCCACAGAAGTAGATTATAACATAGATATTTTCTAAGTAGTTTTCCCCGTGTTAAAAAACCATGCGATTTTTACTTCATAATCCCTTAGAATTATTGATTGATTTTTCCCTGAGGGAAATCAGTAAAGGGAACATTTAATTTTTACTCAAAAATTAAGGCTAGTCATTTAAAAATCATGTTTCTAACAATCTGTCTGTAAATGCAGAAATCGCAGCACTTGACTGTTCTCCCAGTGCCAAGCCCCCATGAATGGGGAATTAGGAAGGAAGCCTTTCTAAATGGGTCAGGCTTAGTCACCGCTGACAACAAGGACTCAAAGCCACCGCTCTGCTTTGGAGAGTGAATAAAGCCAGGGCATTGCACAGAGCTCACGATGTCGTTTAACACATGCTTCTGAGCTCACGATGTCGTTAACGCCTGCTTCTGGCACACCATAGCCTTGTCTTACTCTGCTTTGTGAATCTGGACCAGCTAATTTTTAAATCAAGGAAGAGAAATGCCTTTTAACCCGGGGCCTGGCAGGTTTCTAGTCAAGCTCCCGCCCAGCAGTCTTTACTATACAATGTAGCACTGGGTGGTGGTTTCTGTCTTTGTAGATCATGTGGTTTGAAAGGCTCTGTGAGTACAATCCGCTTAAAAAGAAACAAATGGTTCTATTGCTATGTTTAACTAAAAAAAAAAAAAAAAAAAAAAAAAAAAAAAAAAAAAAAACTAGCAGGAATGTT
>NC_034605.1:59240968-59258648 GCF_900095145.1 Mus pahari | reverse complement strand
AAAAAAAAAAAAAAAAAACTGCCACAGGAATATTTTGTTAGTCTAGAGATAATTTTCCAGAGTACTTTATTTGTGAAAGACAAACCCCTGCT
Source organism: Mus pahari (assembly GCF_900095145.1). Taxonomy (NCBI): domain Eukaryota; kingdom Metazoa; phylum Chordata; class Mammalia; order Rodentia; family Muridae; genus Mus; species Mus pahari. The sequence goes on along the minus strand of NC_034605.1, from coordinate 59,258,556 downwards.
TCATTACTTTGTTGGCACAAACCTAAAACCATTGAGAGAAAGGGGGGTGGTGCATTCACTCCAAAGCTCCTTAATAAAAGGAAGCTAGGTAATAGATGATGCTTTATAGTTGCCTTGGTGACAGACATTTCCAAGAGTCATCATTAGCAAGAGTGACATTTTCTCCGATTTTTTTTTTCATGAGTCAAGATGGAGGCTCCAAGTGTTCATGTCTTTTTAATAGCAAGGTCGCCCATGTTAATTCTCTATCTGTGAGTAGGCTTATCTTAACATTGGGTAACAAATGCACAAACACACACTAGCTTGTTGGATTTACCAGCTGTGGAAAGAAAATGCTTCAAAGTGTTTTAGATATAGGCTCAGCACTGGCTGCTCTGGCATGGGAGCACTGGCTGCTCTGGAGTGGGAGCACTGGCTGCTCTGGAACGGTATTCCCTTCCCAGCATCCACATGGCGACCCACAACCTTCTACCTCTAGATGATAAGGCTCTTTCTTCAGGCCTCCAGCAGCATTGCATAGACCTGGTGCATAGACATACATGAGAGCAAAATGCTTCTACACATAAAATAGAAAGAAAGAAACAATAAATAAAATAGAAATAATAGAAATTTGAGTCAGCTTTAATTCAGACTATTATAGGATTCTTACACTGGAGTCACAAAATGGAATAAATTTCAGACAAAATAGAGAAATATACTGTGATATTTAACAGCTAAAAGTCCTGTCTGGGAGGTTTGCAACAATGATGGTCTCAACTGTTTGAATCATTGCGGATCCCTCATACAGTTCTCCAAGTCTCCCAGATAGTACTACTAATGAATTAACACATTTAATTAATTGAATTGAATCTTAAAATGTTTTTAGATTATTTTTTTTTTTTAGTGTGTACGAGTATTTAGCCTGCATGTCAGGCTGTGCACCACTTGGTGCTTTCAAAGGCCAGAGAAGGCTTCAGGTCCCCTGCATCTGGAGTTACAGATGGTTTTGTGCCATCATGTGGGTACTGGGAACTGAATCTGGGTCCTCTGTGAGAGCAGCTGGTCCTCTGACCTGCTGAGCCATCTCCACAGCTGCTAGAAATAGTGTTTAAAACAACCACATAATAGCTTATCAAAAAAAAAAAAAAGAACAATAAAAATAGGACCACTATGATAACCATGTCACTAAGATGGCATTGGGCAAAAAGAGACACAGATTTCAAAAGATTTGCCAATCAAGGACAATGCACTTAACAGTCAGTGAGCCACATGCTTCCCATGCACTACAGCCAGGTGCTGGCCAGGCAACAGTGATGGTCTCTACTGTTTGTACCATGGCTGCTTCCTCTTACAGTTGACCAAGTCTCCCAATTAGTATCTAACTTTCACAGATCCTTACATGGAGCGCCCGTATGGAAAGAGTAACACCTGTTGCCAGTGATACTTTTAGCCTGAACCCTACAGAACGAGGTGAGGCACCTAGGTACTGACAAAATCCGTTTTCTTCTTCTGTACTTTTTTCCACTTAACTTTTATTAATTCTTTGGGAACTTCATACAGTGTACTTGATCATATTTAACCCTTCCCACAATCCTGGATCTACCCCCACCTCCCTCCCCACCTAACTTCCCATTCTCTCTCTTTTTCTCCCTTCTTTTAAACGCACCCGTTTGTGTTGGCCAATTACTTTCAGGTCTGGGGGCTGCCCCGGAATGTCGTCAGTATACCAGAGGGAGATCAGGTGGGCAAGGACAGTGACTCTCTTTCTCCCAGCAACTGTCAAATGTCAATAGTTCTTCAGCAAGGGGTGGGGCTTGGTGCCTGCCCTCTCCTCCATTTAAGTGAAATGATTTACTGGACTGCATGCACATCTGGCTTGTGGGGTGGTGTGACTCTGAGGCCAGCTCAGGAAAAGTCCAATCCTTTGGGATGGTACAAAGCCGGGTGCCTAGAAAAGAGGTTTTCTCCCTGAAGCAGAGAACTGGAACACGCTTTCCCTGACAAGGGTCTCACTCCTCATAAATGCAGTTTGGCTTGAATTGTAGCTAATGGGTGCAAACACTGTCCTTGAATCCTGGCCGAGCCTTTTCACCTTTTTATTTGACATAGGAGGGCTTGTTCCTCAAAGAAGATTTCATCATTTATTTCTCTCGAACAACATCTAGCACACATTCTTGTCTTTAGGGAACTTTTCAAACTTTTTAAAGGAAATTTTATAACACTATCTGTTAATTTAGCAAGGAATTGTGTTTCATGAAAAACGAATTGCTATTGTGTCATATCCTGAAGTATACTGTCAATCTTAGGAGGGTGTTTCAGAAGAGAACCCCAAGAGTCTGAATTTCCTGTCATATTTCTTTGAGGCAGAACTTTTAAGTTGGTAGGCACATATGTGCATATGTGAGCATAGATGTATGCTTCTTGTAACAAGTGGTTATTATGGTAGGTAAATACTTCACTGACTCCTAAACACAATACTGCCCTTGCATTTCTTTGAATGGCACAGCTAGAAACTTAATTGCTTAGCCAGCTGTCATAATGTATCCTTGAGTGTGTGGGTGGAATTTTCTGTACATGTCCATTGGTTCTCATTTGTGATGTCATTTAACTACAATGTTTCTGTGTTTAATTTTTGTCTGGATAACTTTTCTAATGGTAAAAATGAGACATGAAGAGCACTGACTGCTCTTCCAGAGGTCCTGAGTTGAACCCCAGCAACCACATGGTGGCTCACAAACATCTGTAATGGGATCCGATGCCTTCTTCTGGTGTGTCCGAAGACAGCAATAGTGTATTCATACACATAAAATAAATAAATAATTCTTTTTTTTTTTTAAAGTGAGACATGAAGGCCCCACAATTGTTGTGTTGAGATTAATTTTGGGCTTTAGATCTAGTAGAGTTTGTTTTATGAAATTAGGTATGCCAGGGTTTGATACATACATATTCACAACTGTAAAATCCTCTTGGAGGATTGTTCCCTTAGAACCCTTTATCTACTCTAGCTAGTTTTGAACTCTATTTTGTCAGTTATTAAAATGGCTCCCGAGTTCCATTTGCTTAGAATGCATTTCTCCCACATTTTATTCTAAGGTAGTGTCTTCCCTTGATAATCAGGTGTATTTCTTGAAAGCCACAAAAGATGGATTCTGCTTTCTAATCCAAATGGATGGTTTATGCCTTTTTCCTGGGGGAGTTGAAAGTATTAATGTTCAGAGTTAATTTAGAATTAACCATGTATTAATTCCTGTCATCTTGGTTATTATGTTTTCTTAGGCACCTTTCAATGAACTGCCTTGATTCTGCTTTTCTTTTCCTGTGGTCTCCTGGGTATGCTTATCCTTATCTTTAGTCCAAAGTATTCCTTTCAGTATCCTCTGTAGGACTGGCTTAGTGGTCATGAATTCCTTTAGTTTGTTTTTATTTCTTCTTTACTCATAAGAGCTAGTTTTGCTGGGTATGATATTCTTGATTGGCAGTCAAGATCTTTCCATGTTCTTCTGACTTTAGAAGTTTCCACTTAAGGAAGGAGACATCAACCTACACACTTCAACCCAAAATTTGTCCTACCTACAATATGCATAGGGATAAAGATGGAGCAGAGATTGAGGGAACAACCAACCAATGACTGGCCCAACTTGAGACCCATCCTATGGGAGAGAGCCATCCCTGATACTATTAATAATACTCTGCTATGCTTGCAGACAGGAGCCTAGCATAAGTGCCTCCTGAGAGGATCTATCTAGCAGCAGATGGAAACAGATGCAGAGACTCACAGTCAAATAGCAGGTGGAGATCATGGAAGAGTCATGGATAGAATAGAGTAGGCTGAAGGGCACCACAGAAGACCTACAGAGTCAACTAACCTGGACCCATGTGGGTTCACAGAGACTGAACCACCAACCAAAGAGCATGCAGGGGCTGGACCCAGGCCTCCTACACATTTGTAGCAGATCGTAGTTTGGTCTTCATATGGGTCCCCTAACAATTGGAGCTGGGGACTGTCTCTGACTCTGTTGCCTTCCATTGGGTCCCCTTCCCCTACCTGGACTGCCTGGTTGGGCCTCAGTGGAAGAGGATCTCCTTAGCCCTGCTAGAACTAGATGTCCCAGGGTATAATACATAGTGCAGACTTTCTTTTCTGGTCCTGTCTGCTTGGTGTTCTGTAGCTCTCTGGATCTGTGTGTTTGTTTGTGTGTCCTTGGAGTTATGTGTACTTTTCTGAACATGTTTGTAACTGGTCTTTTGAATTCCATGTCTTCTATTTCATTTAGGTCGTTTTCCTGTGGACTATGAGAATGATCCTTTTCAGAGGGGGTATGTTATCTTGACCTAGAGGTGAGCAGTGGGATAGACCATTTTGGGGAGGCTAGAGGGTGGGATACAGGTAGTAAAGGGGGGCTGTCTTTAACAGGTCTCCATGAGACTGGTCACTTGTGGCTAGTCAGCTGGAGTAGGTTCCTAGGGGCAGAGAGAAGTCACAGGTGGTGGAACTAGAGGGGTGCCTTGTGCAGTTCCAGTGAAGTCTGGCCATCGTGTGATGGTTTGGTTCAAGAGGGCTCTAGCTGGTCTCTTGATTGAACTGCAGACTCTGTGCTTCACTTCAATTAGATTGCAATTGTTATCTCTCACTTCTGTCCATAGTAGATTTTAGATGGTCTCCAAAAGTTGATCTACTACTGTCTTCCTGTCTCAGCAAATAGAAGTTCTGGTCTTCAGTTGCTTGGGGCTAAACTTTGAAATTATCTGAATCTTTCGATTTTTTTCCCTTTAGCCCCATGTCAGCAAATCCCCCATCTTTCAAACATGACCATAATCTAAGTCTCATCACCGGTGAACCGCCACTAGACTGGCCTGAGTCATCACCCTCCCTCATGGGCTATCTGCCTCCACTCAGAGTAGGAACTAGAGTGTTACAGTATCTGCTTGAGCTCACCCAGTGGCCTTCTCTTACTCAGAGGAAAATCCAAGTCCTTAGCAGGACCTGTGACATCTCCTACATCTAACCTCAACCCCATGTCTCTGGTCTCTTCTCACCATCCCACTCTCCTTCCTCCCTCTTCTCCTTACAGAGTCCTCCTTGCTGTGCCCTCTGCCTTCACTCACACCTCAGACTTTCTGCACCCACTTTCCCTTCTACCCACAATGGTCATTCCCAGGTAACCGTCATCTCTCTCAGGACTATGGTCAGGTGGCACCTGCTGCTTCTTTCTTCCTAGCACTACCTGCTGTATCCCTCAGGCAGGCCAGGTGTCTGCACTCTTCACCACTCTATCCTCGTGACTCAAAGTCGTGCTTGGAGTCCAGAATACAGAGTGCACACAGACAGAGGAGGGTAAATTAATGTCCCAACACCTTACAAAACCATTCCAATCACGAGAAGACAGGTAGGAAAATACTTAGACAGATATAAAGACAGGGTGGAGAGATGGAGGATAAACGGGTGGCTTCATGATAGACGGAAGCTGTGGGTAGAGTGCAATCATCTGTCCTGCCCAGTGTCACTTCCCTAGGAAAAGCAGCACCAAGTATTCGTAGACAACCTAAGATAGAACACTCCCATGGAACGTTAAAGGAAGCCTATAATAATCATTATGCATTCTGCATTTCTCATACATTAAGCACCAATGCCTTTCATTTGATGATCTTAAAGCATGTTACAAAAAGAGCACTGTAATTACATGTAGTTCTACATTACCCTTGCACATCAGGCAGCCTTGGGAGGCTTAATGGATTCAAGAGCTCACTTGCTCTTGACACATCTATATTATAAGAGAAAATCTGAGGTGAGCCTGACAGTCTGACATTTACACAGTGTCATCTGAGCCTTAGGAAATCTTTTATGGTGTGGCTTATTAGCATAAGGAAAAATTGAAATGACTCGTAGACTGTCTTCCATCTCATGGCATCTTTGGACCAGCCAGTCACCTCAGCTGACCTCATCTGTTCTGTCTCCACGGGCATTCCACAGTTGAATAGATTACTGAAGGAGGACTTTGAGGTGGAAACGGGGCTCATGCTGGCTGGTTAACCCAAAGAACATCTCTGAGGTCAAAGTGTGGCACACATGCTCCATGCTGGTCACACTGGGTCAAGAAAAGTTCTCTTCATGAGACCAAACCCTGACAAACTTCCCAAGTATTTTGGAGCATGGCTTTGGTGTTTAGTAATCTAATGGCATTCCTCTTGGCACAGTGACCTTCTCTTTAGATACTAATGACCTTTAACCCCTACCCCCTCAAAAACTGTCACACACAAAAGCCTCTGGTTTATAGCTCAAATGCTCAGCTCATCTGAGATTCCTACATGACTATTTGAATATATCGTGACCAGGAGCAAAACTACTGACAAGCCTACAGTGAAATCTCAGGTCCAGCCTCTATGTCTGGATAGGAGAATTTGACTCCCAAAGCCATGGATAAGAGTATGATGCCCTAAGCGTACCTAGCATGCAACTTCTCTACCACAGGGTGTGAGATATGAGAGAGAGGCTGATAGAGCCTCCTTAGCCATAGTCACAGCTAGCTGTGCCTCCTCTTGTTATATGAAATGGAAGTCCCAAAGCGTGCACTGCTCATCTGTGAGGCTCCGGGCACCAATTCCACGTCTTAAGTTGGACGATTGCTCGCATGAGAGTAGAGTGCAGTTCTTCCAATGCTTCTGTGCTTCAGTAAGATTACTCTGTCATCTTCATCATCTGGAGAGCGGCTCAGATGATCAGCTAGGCCACACCAAGAATCACATGATACAAGTCTACAAAGTAATGATGCTATAAACTTATAATTAGCTTGTTAGTTTGAATTTAAAAAGTCATATGTTTCAATGCTTAGTCACTGTGGAGAGTCACTACTTGAGAGGGATTAGGACATGTGGCCTTTTTGGAATAGGTATGACCTTGTTGGAGGAAGTGTGTCATTGGGGTTGGACTTTGGGGTTTCAAAAGCCCATGCTGGACCCAGGGTTTTTCTCTTTCTGCTGCCTTCAGAGTCAGATGTAGAACTCACATACCATGTCTTTACATGTGTCACCATGCCTCTCACCCACCGCCCATGCATATAACAGACTAAACCTCTGAACCATATTCAAGCCCCAGTTAAATGCTTTCATTTTTATGAGTTGCTTTGGTCATGGTGTCTCTTCACAGCAATAGGACAGTGACTGAAACACTTCCTATCACACTGGAGTAATTCCACAATTCCAAAATGGTCAACCAGTACCATCCACATGACCAAGGTGAAATAATGGGGACCATGGGGAATAGAGAACCCTGAGTATGAGGTGTGGAGTTTCAGCTCAGGCTTGGTCACCATCTAGCCATTTCACTTCAGACAAGAACTTCATCTCCTTTGGAGACAGAAACCATTGTGTGCTGTTACCTGGGGAGATGGGAACCAATGATCTATTCTCCCCATAAATGGTAGAATGTAGTCATTCCAAGTGTAACATTGCACAGTGAACTTCTCAGGGTTACTTATGATCACCTAGCTAACTCACAGGCAGCATCTCTGAGAAGCCCACCCAGCCTGAGCAACAGTTCATGAAAAGCTACATTGCTGGAGCTCTTGTTCTACCAAAGACAGCTTAGGAGGTTGGAGAGTCTTTTTCAGTTCAGTTCAGTTCAGTTGCTGGGCAGCTCAGGTGGGCAAGTGGGTTGAATCTTTTAGGCAGTGGGCTGGTTTCTGTCTCTTTAAGGTAGCTTGCTTGGTCTGGGTGACTTTTTGGAGGCCTTACTATTCACATACCACTAGGGGAGGGAGGGACCTAGTAAATCTGGTCAGTTTCGGGGACTTCCTAAAGCTATTGAGTTGTTTTCTTCCTGAGCTTAGCTTAGCAAGCAAGCTTTCCTACTGCTTGGACTGTTTCACCCCTTCCTGTGTTTAAAGGGGCTTTCCTCCAAGATGGAAGGTTTTATTTGGAAGGAAATTACTATGCCATAATATTGGAAGGGAGGGAAGATGGAGAAGGGAGAGGGATGCTAGGGAGAGGACTGAAGGAAGAGAAATCCAGCAAGTTTCCAGTAAACAGCTTTTCCTTTGTTTAGCAGACCTTATAATTTGTTAACGAGTATCTTACAGACTTCAAAGGATGTCATGAGGCTTGTCTGCCAAGCAGCTGTTTTTTTTTTTTTTTTTTTTTTCTTAAACTGAACAAAAGAAACTGCAAGAGAAACCTCAGACCACAGGGGCTTGAAGATTAGGAGTGAATGAGGTAACAGAAGATAGTGACTCTTGATACAAGTCCTCATCATGCCAATTCCATGAACTGCTTATGACAGGTCTGCGGCGGTGTAGACAGCAGCTTTTCAGAGGCTCCGTGTTGGGGCAAATCATGTGAAAGTGTGGGCACTTGGTGGGTTTAGTGACACAGCGAATAGAGTTTTTACAAACTCGAGTGTTTGAGGAGGGGGGAGGAGGAGGGGAGGTTGCCCTGACAACCATTTAGTATGAGCTGTATCCGTCTCTCTGATCAGACTTTTTTCTTTCAAACCACAAACAGGATGCAGAAGACTTGTGCTGAGACAAAAAAATGTTTGGGTGCCAGAGACAGATCACTAAAAGGGTGTGTTTTGCACGGTTTTGTCAAAGTAGGCGACCACTTTAAAACCTGCCATTTTCTAGTTTTAAATTCAGTCACGACAAGTAATACTTCCAGTGGTTCTTTACAGGTGTAAACACACGCTGAAGGTTAGCTTACCCATCCTTTCATATGCAGGCATTATGAGCAAGGAAAAGGGACACCATTTTGCTACCATTTATATTATATAAATCACATGAAAATGATGCTTTTTCTTATCAAGACAGATAGGTTTAGTAAATCTCTAGAGAGCACCCCAAACTAGAAAAACACTCACTTTTAGAACTATGGCCAACATTCTTCATGATATATCATGTACTGTTCAATCAACAAGCCTCAGTAAACTTGTAAATATCAAATAAAAATGAGGTTTTATTTATGTAAAAATCTTCAAGGGGACGTACTGAAAAGAAATCTAATTTCAGCCATAAATGAGTATTAAAGATACTTCCTTCTAAGGCTGAGGGGATGGCTCAGCAGATGACAGTACTTGCCACCAAAGCTAAGACCTGAGTTTGATTCTGGTAACCTACATGGTAGACAAACAGAACTGACTCTTACAAGCTGTCTTCTAACCTTTGCATGCATGCCATGGTGTGTGTGTGTGTGTGTGTGTGTGTGTACACAGACACAGACACACAAGCAAATAAACAAACATTCCTCAATGGTTTCATATTCCACGCACATAATGATATAACTATTTTTTGACTTTCTGAAGTTCAGGGAAACAGAGTTATGACATTTAGTAAGAGCCACCAATGGTGCTAGCATCAACCTGCCATTTTTGTTACATTTGGGGACTCGAATGCAAAGCTAACTGCCTAACAAATTACTTTTCATTTCCTGGCATTTATTCTTCTGTCTATGGACCTCTCATTGCATGTCACAGCATCTCCTAGAAATTCTAAGGACTTGGCTTTGCTGGTTAGCAACCTGCTGCCTCATTATGAGGTGCGCACAATAGCACCATATGCAATTTTAACTGCAGATTCATTAACCCGAGTGTCATTCAGCAGCACGTGCCATTCACTCATCAAGACTCTGAAAGCAAGAACAGGACCAGACTGCTTTCTGACCTCTGGAGCTTTTATCACCGTGGAAGAGAAAGAGAGCGAAGTGGAGACAAATGAGTGGGAAATCGATTTCAGAGGCTGATAAGTGTCACTAGGGAAACAGCAGGTAATATGATAGAGGCTGCAGGAGGAGGGTCAGTTTAACTGTGCAATTTAGGTCAGTCCTTACTGAGGACATGTCATCCCAGCTAGACCCAAGGGACAGGAAGGAGCCAAGCCATTTATTCTAGTCCCACAGAACAACAGGGCAAAACAGGAGGCACTGGCATCTTGTTAGAGGAAAGGGGGTCGACTGTGAGGAGAGGGGATGAGGATGGGGAAGGAAGCAGAGGCTAGACCAGGAAAGGCATCGTCACAGGCCATGGTGGGAAGCTGCAAATCTGGCTTCTGAGTCAAGGGTCTTCACCAGAGTGAGGAAACCTGATTTACACAGGTGTCACAGTGGGGGAGGGGAGGGCTGCTGGCTATCTATGTGGTCCTAGGCTGAACTCTATGCAAGGGCATCAGGCACAGGGGGTCAATAGGGACCAAGATCTACGACTTGCCTACACTGCAAGCTCTATATCCAATACAGGGACGATTACCTATACAAAGAAGAGGCTCTATGGTGTGATGAGACAAAATGGCTTTGGACTCACTCTATACAGATGAGGATGGCCTTGAACTCCTGGTCCTCCTGCTTCCACCTCCCGAGAGCTGAGGTCACAGGCATGAGGTGCTGGCATCTGAACTCTTGACAACTGAGTCCCATGCCCCCAGCTCTTAAAAGAGATCTCTTTTTTATAGCATACACCACGCCAGGTGGAAGCGACCTCCAGAATGAAAGTAAGGGTGTCTGTTGCCGCAGGTTTTACAAGGATTAGCTGTTGTAGAAGGGAGAAGTGGACGATTCTGGCCACATCCAGAGGTAGCGACGGTGGGTGAAATATCAAAGTGGGCCTTAGGTTTGAGAGGAGCAGTGTGGTCCATGGCTGAGCTAGGGAAACTGGGATTTTTCTTTGGGGGAAAGGGTGAAATATTTAGCTCAAATTACAATGGAAAAAAAAAACATGCATCATGTTAGAAGCCAAAGGAGCACCTGTGTCCATTGAGGAACTTTACAGCATCAGTAAACATAATCCCAAAGCCCAAAGCTGTACTTGCACTTTGGATCCTCCTGTGATTCCCGACCCACTAGGAGATGGAGGTAAGGAAAAGATGCTGGTTAGGGCACTGGAGTTAGTTCAGCCTGGGATGCTTCAGTCAAGGAAGGCACAACCTCTCCAGCATCCAGCCTTTACTCTTCTCTTCCCTGGGATGGTGGGAGCCTATGGAACCCTTTGTGGAGGGAGTAGTCACACGTCTTAGGATCTTCTACCGCAACATTCTCGGGATCTTCGCTACCCTGCCCACTGACCTTCCCTGCTGGACCCAGGAGCCAACTGTGACTGCATGATCCCTGCTGGACCCGGGAGCCGACTATGACTGCATGGTCCCTGCTGGACCCAGGAGCCAACTGTGACTGCATGATCCCTGCTGGACCTGGGAGCCGACTGTGACTGCATGATCCCTGCTGGACCCAGGAGCCAACTGTGACTGCATGATCCCTGCTGGACCCGGGAGCCGACTATGACTGCATGATTCCTGCTGACATCCCTGGGGGTCTGACACAGCTCTGACACAGCTCATACAAGATGGACCACTATACCTGCTGGTGTCTGTCACACCTCAACCCAGCTCCTATCTCTGTGGGCCAAGGTCTCTTGTCCCTTATATAGGATGCCTGCTAAATTTCTACCCAGATGAAGTATAGAAAAACCTTTTGTAACATGGGGGTTTCTGACTCCTGTCCCTGTGTGGGAAAATGAAGGGAGGTTTACCCAGCCCCAGCCTCCTTCTGACTCTGACTATACCATCGAATGTCCTCAGACATGCTGTTACCACCTCTTTCCCAATGCCTAGGTGGGTGGCATAATGATTAAATGGGGGATAATTGCCTCTTGGGGGCAGTTGTGGCTACTCCTGGTTGTCAACTTGACTATATCTAGAATGAACAACAATCCAGAATGGGAGGGTTCACCTGTGATCCAGATCTTGAGGCACAGTGGCCATGAAAAGCTTAGGCCCTAACGAGGTAGTACATGCCTTTAATCCCAGGAGATTAAGGCAAGGAGGTCTCTGAGTTCAAGGTCAGCCTGGGACAAAACAAGTCCCAGATCCAGGCATGGTGGTACACACCTTTAATCTGGGCCACACGTTCTGCTGGAGACCTACATAAGGACACTGGAAGAAGGAAGATGTGCTCTTCTTCACCTACTTGAATGTCCTTGCCAGCTGAAACAACCAGCCCCATGGGACTGAGCAACTACTAGAGTCTTGGACTTCCCACTCACAGCTGACCGTTGTTGGATTAGTTGGACTGCAGACTGGAAGTCATCACAGTAAATGCCCTCAATAGAGAGAGAGATTCCATACGTTCTGTGACTCTAGAGAACCCTAATATAGGGGCCCTCAGAGCAAAACAGGCGAACATACTCGCCATTCTCTCAAGACCTATATACAGCACATCTCCTCTGACTGACTAGGGCTAGGAGAGTGAAGACAGTCACCCTGTGCCTCTCTCTGTCCCCAATTCCGTCCCTCTTCTCACAATGTCTTGGCCCTAGATGAGGTAGGCTTCCAACTTGAATTCCTTCTCCACATTTCTGGCCCTGGACAGCCAGCCCCACAGCACAGCCATCAGTGTGGAGGGCAGCCTTCCATCTGTGTACAGGGTCTACAGACCGTGAAGGAATCCGCTTGCTACACCTGGGTGGTTGAGGAGCCATCTGACTTTTTTTTTTTTTTTAAAAATAAAGAGAATGAGCTGGTTTTCATACAGAAACATCTCATGATTGCAGCATGAGTTTGTGGTCCATGAAGCTGTTGTAGCTGGAGACAGCCTCTGAGCCTTTGACGTGTGTCTGAGTAACACTGGGGACTGGACAAGGACTTTAAGTCACGCCAGAAAGATCAGGACTGTCACGACCGGCCTTGACCAGCAAGAACGACGCGACGCCTGAGATCCTTCTCAACAGCACTTTATTCAGGAATGCCTTTCATGATGCTACGGGGAACACTAATGGACTAGCAAGGCCACCCTATATACTGGAGCGTTTACTGCCCAGGTGCTCTGTGTCTTACTGTTGCCACTGGATAGGCTAAAGCAAGAATCACTTCAATCACATAAGGCTGGGCAAAGAGGACTTGTGCTGAGTCATTATTATTATCAGATGGGCAGTGGAAGCCAGTGCCATAATGGCAAATGATATAGCTCGAAACACAGGACTACCTCACATATCACTACCTGACCTAGGACAACCCATTTTAAGTACACTAAAACATGAAGGCACCTCAGAGCCCACAGAAATGAGGTTGCATTTGAGGCCGGAATGTGCAGTGAACTGGGGTCCAGGAGACAGCAGGTTTCCAGACAGGCAATGCTCAGCTGAATCAAGTGTTGCTGGAAGGTCTGACTGTAACAAGATCCCAACACATATTCGGACCCTAACCCAGACAGACACTCACCCGGAGTGTTGAATTTTCCTAGAAAGACAGTAGGGACTACTTTCTCCAGATCATAAATAAACTCAGTTGACCAAAGAGGACCCCTGGCAAAGAAAATTCACAAATGTATGCCACCATTTTCAAGGAAGACAGCGAATACTGTGCTCTTTGAGCCAAAATGAAACTCCAGCAGCTGACTGTAATAGGAAATCCTGGCCACTGGAGAGTCCCTGTGGTTACTGAGAAGCATGTACGAGCACTCCAGGGGATCCGCTGTCTACCTCTTATTGAACATCACACAAGCGGGGTGACTCTCTCTCTGCTTTGCCTATCATTTTCTGAAATCAACCTGGAAAACACTATCATTCTTGCAGGCACACACTGAAGTGTGCAGTTGTGGTGAGGCGGACCTTTGCTGGACAGTACACATTATGTCTCAGGTGTGCTGGATATGGTGGGGGTATCACCAGAGATAGACGCCCCCCCCCAGTTTCCAATAATGAAGCAAAATCCTGGGGTGTAAAAGATGCCCACTTCCTTCTGCCTTACCCCACCTCCGCCCTGAGCTCTTGGTACCCACCCCTCCTCTCTTGACCTCGACCGCCATCTGTGACTGTAGCTATTGTGGATATTTTTATTCGTGTCTCCCATTCCATCTGACCTGTTAAATCCAATTGAGGTAGAGCTAAAGAGTTTGTCTCTGGGCTATAGTCCATTCAGGGGAGTATGGTGAGAAACAGAAGCAGTAAAAGACGCCAAGTGTGTCTTTGAGGGCAACCCGAGAGAGTCAGCAGATCTGAAGGGAGATGAGGAAGTCGTTTCTACTCTAGCTTCACCTTGCTGTCCTGACACAGAACCTCGGGGAGGGAGGAAGCAAGTGAGTAAGTTAGGTGACTCGTGGGAGCATGTGCAAGCTGTGTACCCTCTCTGATGTCCCTCTGGAATATTATCTGGTGACAATGTCTTCCCTGTAGACCTGATGTGGGGTTTATAATAAGATAGTATATGTATAATATTTAAGTCAAGGGATAGTTTATAGGAAAGGTTGAAAGAACTATTATTGAACAGCAGACTGAATTTTTTTATTTTGAATTTTAGGAACTGGTGGGATGGCTTCACAATTCAGGGCACTTGCTGCTCCTCCACAGGACACCGGCTCAGTTCTCAACACCCAAGTAACACAAGCTCTGGCACACGCCTTAGATGCTAGAGCTCCCGGGGCTGAAGCAGGTGGATCTCTGTTAATGGAAGCCAGCCTGATCTACGTAATGAGCTCAGGCCAGCCAGAGCTACATAGTAAGATCTTGTCTCAAAGATAAATGAATTGATTAAATAAAGCTTAGAATGTAAAAAGAATTTAAATTTAAAAAATTTGTATTTACTCATGGGGTGTGTGGGAGGTGGGGAGCAGGTTTGTGGAAGTGCGAAGTCAGTTTCCTCCTTCTACCATGTGACTCCCAGGGACCCAACTCAGGTCATCAGGCTTGTAGGTGGGGTTGCCTTTACTAACTAAGCCATCTCTCCAGCCCAGGCTTTTCCCACTTGGGGTCTCCTATATATTTTCAACTTATGAAAAATCCCTAATTTCAAGTTTATCATATACCATATCGGGCTCACAGTGCGAGACAAAGCAAGTGCACCAAGCCACTTGTTTGTGTGCATTCTTTCCTTGCAGCCCAGACCGTTCCAGATCATGTTCCAAACATGATCCCGCTAGAGCGTGGGGTAGAGTCTCACCTTAATGTTAGTGACTGGACTCCTAAGACTTGTGTCAGGTCCCATCTTCTGTTTGTGACACACTGTGGAGCCCTCCTGCTGGGCGTCTGAGATGGACACAGTAACGGGATCCCCTCCTCTGTGATGGGTCATAGATGATTGTGACTTCTACTAGCTGATCCTCACCTCAACTCTCGCACTGTGATAAAGCCAGTTGCTATTAGAGATGCTGGCATTTTGTCTAGGCTCTGCCCCACAGTTACCTGGCAACAGCCAGGTGCACCTGACTAAAGCACAAGAAAAGCTGAGATAGTGGCTGAGATGACCCTGCAGCCAACAGCCAGGGAGGACTCAGTGCACTCAGTCCAGCCACCCATGAGGAACCAAATCCATCCCCGACAGCTAGCAGAGGCAGGCCCTGCTTCTAATGGAACGTTTGGATGGGACCGCACTCCCTTTGTTGACACCCAACGCAGTCTTGTGATGGGCCTGGAAACACAAGATACGGTTGAGCCTTGCTTTCTCTCGGGGTAACTCTGTGACTAAATAAATATTGCTTTACACTAACAGTGTTTTTGTTACACGGCCATAGATAACTAAAAGAGCCAACTTGTCTCACTGGTCTAAGTGTCGGGTTAGAGTCAAACCATTGTCACCTTCCTGCCAGAGGCCAGGTAATACCATCAGACCATGGGGAAATGAGTGAGGACCGGAAACAAAGCTCAGTGTCTTTGAATCTTCCACCTCAAGCACCAAAGAAGGTACTGGAGGCTGATCAGAACGGGCCATCAACCTTGCTCATGAGCTGGGTCAAAGGGCAGAGCCAGTCCTCTGGGAAAAGGAGGATTCCATGAGATCGGTAATGACCTGGTGCCACCTAGTGAGAAGTGTTGAATCAACCAGCCTCCAACTTCTACAGAAGCTTGTGACAAGTCACACACAAGGAGTGCTCAGCTCATACAACCCCCTCCAGAGACTCTAAGCTGCTAAGGTATGCCTGGGGTCCCCAAGATCTGAAGACCTGGTTCAGTCCCAGAGCCCATGGGGTGGAAGTGACAATTGACTTTCAATGCTTTTGTCTCTGAGTTCCACGTTTCAGTGCACCAACAACCATTCACAAATGAATGGGGTGGGGATGGGGATTTAAAATACACACGTAAATTGTTCTCTGTTTTTGTTAAGGATGAGAAGAAATTATATTGCAAAAATGAAGAGAAATTATATTGACTTACATAATCCCAGCTGGAGATTATCTCAGCTACTAATACTGATTTTATTATCTTTCTGAGCAAAAACCTATTTGCATTAATGGAACAAAACCATTACCAGATGCATAAAATACTCAGCAGTTTAAATGAATCACTCAGTGCAAATGACTCTCTCAGTAAAGGCTCTTCCTAAAGAGCAGCCTCTATCTATTTCCTATGCTAATTATAATTCTTACTGTTACATTGTATCAATAAGGTGAGAGCAGGTTGTTNTCTATTTCCTATGCTAATTATAATTCTTACTGTTACATTGTATCAATAAGGTGAGAGCAGGTTGTTAAGAGAACTGAAACTATGTTCAAAAACATAAAAAATCACGAAGACAAATCTCAGTGGGATGCTAGCCCCAGTGAGTATCCCTGGCGCCATCCTCACACCTAATGTCATTTCTTCTTTAGAGAAATGGAAGCTTCTAGGACCGGGGAGGAATGACAATATGAGCCTGGAGTATATCTCATGGCAAAAGGAAGGGAGGGTGAAGCAGAAGGAAAGGAGGGGGAGGGAAGAAAAGGGAAGGGAGGAAAAGAGGAGAGAGGGCAAGAGGGAGAAAGGGCAAGAGGGAGGTCTTTTCCCTCCCAATACTAAATCTAAAAAAAAAAAAAATCATACTGATGAAGTCAAAGGGTACACAGAAGATGCCTTCAACAGGCTCCTGGTGGTCAGACCTGGAACTATGTGAACCCTAAGTAAAGCATCATCCAACTATGTGATGGAATATACTCTCCCCACAAATCTCTGTCGGTAATCCTTCACTTGATACATTGGGAGCCCAGTATCCCACGTGTAAGTTCTGTATCATTTGGGGGAGACACACAGCCTTCAAGGAGCCAGGGCACAGCTGGTGACGACCTAAGTGCAGCCAGTGTGCACTGGTTTTCTCCCGAGGGACATCTCATGGGAGAGGAGCGGGGAAGAGTCACCTCAAGACAGAGAAGGGGCAGGACCACCTCAGCTGAGCCATCAAGGCAATGTGAGGAATGAAAAGGTTGCCAATCTGTACCTTTGACATCAAAAAAAACTAAAAGGTTTAATTAAAAAAAAAAACTTAAAGTAGAGAATATGATTTTAAGATTAAAGTTAACTACACGCTGGTCAGGGATAGCCAAGGACACTTCCTGCGTATGTCTGAATTTCTGTAGGGAAGGTCAGTAGATAGGAAGAATCAAGGTGTTTCCTGAGGAGAGTAACTTCCCCAAAGGAGAGATGAAACTGAAGACAGAGACTTTAAACATTGCACTGAAGGGCCAGAGCTGACTCAGGGGTTAAGTACCTGCTATTCTTCCAGGGGACTAGAGTTTGGTTCCCAACATCCATGTCTGGCGTCTTATAGCAGTAACACCAGCTCTGAGGAATCTGACACCCTCTTCTGGCGTCCAAGGGGATCTGCACACATGTAATACACCTACCCCCCCACACATGTAATACACCTACCCCCACACACATGTAATACACC
>NC_034605.1:59237088-59240326 GCF_900095145.1 Mus pahari | reverse complement strand
CATGTAATACACCTACCCCCCCACACATGTAATACACCTACCCCCACACACATGTAATACACCTACCCCCCCCCGCACACACACCAAAATTAAAAAGTGTGGCTGAGTGAACTCTGTGCTACAATCTAGGACTGGATGGAGGCTGTGTTCAGAAGATGCCCGCTTCCCTAGAGCATCCTTGAAACGTGTCCCAAGGCCTTTTCAAGCTTTCACGTTCCGATCTTCAGACAATGGCATCAACCACTTCCATGGTGATAAGTGGGTCCTTCGCTGTTGTGGTGACTTCATTTGCACAAATCATTGATCCTCTCCCTATAATGGGGCTCAGCGGTGACCCAATGGTATAGATTCTAATATCATCCCCCTTCTACAGATGAGAAATTAAGGCAGAGTTGATATGTATAAACTCACATTTATACAGAAGCAGCAGAGGCTCTCTGGCTCAGGTTTATACTCATAGCCATCCTGCTTTAAAGACCCCTTCTGATTCCTCACAAGAAGTTATGAGGACTCGGCAGAACAACATGTTTTAAATGTGTGGCTGTACCTGCCGAAGAAAATAAGACAAGTGTGCAACCCATAGAGCTACAAAAAAAATGGTAAAAATAAACTTAAATCGAATTGATAATAAGGGAAAGATATATAGTGTCAAATTATCGTGGTAGTTTGAATAAGAACTACCCCCAATAGACCCATATGCTTGAATACACTGTGCCCAGTTTGTGGAACTGTTTGGGAAGGACTAGGAGGTGTGGCCTCGTTGGAGGAGGTGTGTCACTGGGGGCAGGCTTTGAGGTTTCAAAAGCCTCTCTCACACTCCCAGTGCCCTTCTGCCTCATGCTTATCAGGATGTGAGCTCTGAGCTTCTGCTCCAACACTCTGACCATGTGCCTACTTGCTGCTATGCTACCCATGATGATGGTCATGATCCTCTGAAACAGTTATCCCCCAATAAACTCTTTCTTCTGCAAGTTGCCTTGGTCATGGTGTCTTATCATAGCAATAGAAAAGCAACTGAGACAACTATGACAGGCCTGACTATGCTTTTTTTTTTTTTTTGAATGTGGAAACCTTGGGGATTTGGGATTAGGAAAGCAGTTGGATGTGGTGAGATGGTCTTCATTGGGCCATTCTAGTAGGATCTTGGAAGACAGCAGTTCTGAGAGCCATGTAGACCAGAGGGAAGCAGAGGGAAAGACTACTAGCGACTGGGCTAGAGACCATACTTATGATATCTTGGCGAAGACTATTGTGGCTGCTTTCTGCTCCTGTCCTAAAAATTTGATTGACACTAAATTGAAAAGTATTGGGTTAATTTCCTTAGCAGGGGAAAACTCAAGACAGCCTAACATTGACTCTGTCTCGATATTAGTAATCACTCTTATGCAAGTATATAGTGAAAATTAAGAAGCTTTAAAAAAAAAGGAAGGAAAGAAAAAAAAAGAAAGGATCTGGGTGCACACCTTTAATCCCAGCACCTGGGAGGCAGAGGCAGGTGGATCTCTGTGAGTTCAAGGCCAGCCTGGTCTACAGAGCAAGCTCCAGGGCAGTCAAATCTACACAGCCTTGAGTTGTCTTTAAAAAACAAAGCAAAACTAAACAACAATAACAAAAACTCTTAAATCAATGTAAAGTACAAAATATGTTTTACAAAGTTTTATTAAAGGGAAAATTTGGTATAGTATATAATTTGTCAATTTTTCTTTCAATAAACCCCAGGTCATTTGTTGAGGTTTGGTCTATTGCTATGTATCATAAAGCTAAGTGTGGGCCCGCAAAGTCTGATTGTCTCAGGGATGGAGAGTCTACACGCAGACCGCAGTGACACTATGTGACCTTGTTCCCAAGTTATTTCTGATTGGTGAATAAAGATGCCCATAGCCACTAGCTGGGAAGAATTGAGAAAGGCAGGGCTTGGGGTTCCCAGGTTTGGAGTCAAAGGAGATCAGGATGGAAGAGAGAAGGTGAGGAAGAAGGAAGACAACATGAGTTAGGAAAAGAAAGCATGGCCTTAAGGGCTGGCCAATTGGAGTTAAGAGCAGCCTAGATGATACATAGTAAGTAATAACTCGGGATTATCCATAGGAAATAGATTTTAATCACATAGAGGGTAGGTATCTGCCCAGCTGTAGTGCTGATTAGGGCTTATTATAAATATAAAGGTTGTGTGTATATCTTTTATCTAGGAAATAAATGCTCAAAGGCAGGGTAGAAGCCCCTGATTGAGATTACATATTCTCTACAACAGTCATGTTCTGGGAACATAAACATTTAGAAAATTAAGAGGTAGGAGGGCTGGTGGAAAGAAGATAATATGCTAACACTTTTCTGTTGCAGTGGGTTGCATTTGGCTCTAATTCCACTCTTCTCCCAAACCCATGCTTTCTGCTGTGTCATCCTCCAGAGTTCTGAGCAGTGGCCAAGGAGTCTCCTTGAGTCATCGACCAGCTGTGTGACTCTCTTTGACTCCGCAGACTTGGCAGATGTGATTAGAACAGCACTTGCCGTGAAGCCGAGCTTTAAGCTTGACACACTTCCCCCGTGACCATGGGAAGAATGCCCAGCCAGTCTCAGGCATGCGAGCAGCAAACACGTCATTCAGTCCACACAAGCTCAGCGGATCCTTCTAGGAAACCCCAGCTGAGCCCCATAGATGCACGTAAACTTAGTATCGTTAGAATCTGGTGAAGTATTGTGGTTGGTTGTTATACCACAAAAGCTAACTGCTGTATTTAAACATCAGCAGTAACAAGTTGGAAGACACACACACATACACACACACATTATATATATTAAAGTAGAAAACATTTCATCTTTTGCTTATACTTTACTACCTAAGTAGATGTTCTACAAAGCCCATGAATACTTAATAAGGCACATCACACTAAAGCATTCAAAGTAAAATATGCTTTGCCACAAGACCCACACCCTGATCTTACAGTTGCCACACCTACTCCAGTAGTGACTCGCCAACAGGTCTGAATACCTGGATGGCAGTCCTGAGGCAAATGAGTTTCAAAAGAAACTCAGCCTCCTGGAACCTTGCATCCCCATAGCTAGAAATGCCCCAGACTTGTCCCTGCAATATCTTGGAGGGTCCTGCATGCTTTCTTACAGTATTTTACTGGATAAGAGTACTCTCAGGGCAAGCTTAGCAAAACATACTTTTAAAATCTTCATTTCAGCCAAGTTACTTTCATATGCAAGTATTTACCAAGGCCTAGGAAATAGGGGGTTG
>NC_034605.1:59180455-59236148 GCF_900095145.1 Mus pahari | reverse complement strand
TTGCATGAATCCCAGGCCTTAAATTTCATTTCTCTACATCATATGCTACCCACAATGGGTCAGGCTTCCATCATCTCATATGGGTAATTGCAACAACATCCTGAAACGGATGCCTATAAAAGGATCTCATCTTCTATCCTGTGACTCTTGCCCCAGTTATTCTCCATGCAACAGCCAGAAGAGCCTTCCTAAGTATAGACCAGTTCATGTCCTGCCATTCCCCAGGCCTGTCGCCCACCAGGGGTTCCCACCTTCCTCAGGGTAGAGTCTGGAATCCACCTTCCCTGCCTATAGGGCTGAGGTTCACCCTTTTGCCTCTCACCGTAAGTATTCCCAATCCTTTTGCATCTACCTATAGAAACACTAGCTACCTTGCTATCTGTCCTCTTGCATGGTAGGCACACTGGAGCCATGAGGACTTTGTGTTATTCATCCTTTTCCCCCTCTACCAGAAACACTCTTTCACAAGCTCTGTGCTGCGTGACTCATTCACTTGCTTTCTTTGAGCCTCTGCCCAAATTGCCATCATCGGAGAGCCTTTCACTGGGTACACAATAGGTCTCGGCTCTACTCTTCTCCCATATCCCCTGCCTCTTTATTGGCTTTTGTCTTCCTGGGCACATCTCACCACTTGACATAGTACCAGTGTATTTATTTCCATTTGTTTCTCATTGTCTTTCTGTGCTTTCTACAATACAGGCTGTGTGGACCAGGAATTTGGGTTTTTGTTCCCTTCTGAATCCTAAGAGGCCAGAACAATGCTCAGGATATAAGTCCTCAGTAAATACTGTTGAGTAGATGGATGAACCTAGGAAGAAAGTTCGTAAAAATGCATGGAACTTATATGAATTAAAAATAATAATAAACCTATAAAACTTAATTGAGCGAGATAGAAAAACACACTCAAATATATAGTGATAATTTCTTTTCACATTCATTTTAATTGGACACATTCCATATAGTATTTAATGGCGGGATCATCAAATAGATTTTAAAGGACAATTCAGAAATGTTAATGTTTGCAACTATCTAAACTGCTCTGTAAGAATAAACAGTAAGTGCTGGAGATATGGTTTCTCACCATGTGCAAGAACCTGTGCTGGGGCCTTAACATTGAAAAAAAACCAAAAGGTAGCCATATGTCCTCTACCATCCATTAAGACATTTAGAAAACTACAGAAATAAGGTTATGGCAACACCAGGAGGAACAAACATTTCGCTGGGACAGACTATGTAGTCCAGAAATCCAGGACCATCCACACTGATTTTCTTCTTCTTCTTTTTTTTCCTTTTTTTGGGGGGAAGGGGAGGCTGTAAAGTGGTTTTTTTTTTTTCTTTTCATTTTTTATCATATTCTTTAAATTTTATAAAATATTGTAAGAATAAAAATGAGTATTATAAAAGTTGTTTGATATAAAATAATCAATTGTTTTATATGTAGATGTTTGTCTATAGCAATACTGAAAATACATACATTTTTCTCAATATAAATTTTAAACAACTCCAAATATAGTAACTGTATACTTTAAAATAATATATCACTATTAGTTTTTTTAATGAACATCAATAGATAAAGTCTTTTTGTTTGTTTGTTTGTTTTGTTTTTAGTAGAGCTTAAAATCTTGGCTCTTACTATCATACAAACACAAAATAAGAACAGTTTTTAGACATTGGAGTTCATTGTAATAAGGCTGTACTTGAATGTCCCTCATATCACCAAAGGATTTTACCTCCATAGTAGATAAGCTAAGAGTTGACAGTTCAAGGAATGAATTGTAGGCACGATTTTTGGATACAGATTTCCTGCTATGGTCAAAGCTATTTGACTTGAGTGATTGCCATCATTCTCAGTCCGCAGGGAACAGGTTACATTCATTTAAGAAATGGTGTGTGTTTTCACATGGTCTATCCATGAAGTCATTCATCAATTGTTTCAATGAACAATGGTTCTGCTTGGAGGTGGCACAGACATTAGGTGAGGGTAAGATTCTAATGCATTGGCTGTGATGATTTTGAGAAGCATTCATCTCAGAATAAGAGTAACTTATAAAATCCTCTTCTTCAAAACTGATACAATAATTATAAATATCAATCAAAGCCTTCAGTCTCACTCTTTGCTGTTCTCTTACAAGCCACCTCCCGAATTGTCTACATTTCTTTTGGCTGTATAAATAATTTTGAAATATGTAAGCTGTTCTGAAAACCATAGTATGGTGTACAAACATCAAATAAACAATCCTACTAGTAGAGAGACTGAGAAAGGAGAAGCATGATTTCAAGACCATTATGTGGCACANAGCAAGACCCTGTCATGTACAAACAAGCAGAAAGTGTATATGGATTGTACAATATTGGACCTATTTCTACCATTACCAAATTGGAGAGACCACGGGATGACAACCAACAAATTTCTAATTCCTCATATTTTTGAATTTCAATGGATTAGGATATGTTGGTAATATTAATTTTCATATTAAGAGATATTTTAAAAAGTGATTGTTACTTTCTGTTAATTTTCTTGTAAGAGGTGGAATTATGTTTCTGTGGGTTTGTTGAAAGATTACTTTCTTGCTTCTTCTAGGGTGTAATTTCCCTCCTTGTGTTGGTATTTTCCATCTATTATCCTTTGTAGGGCTGGATTTGTGGAAAGAAATTGTGTAAATTTGGTTTTGTCATGGAATATCTTGTTTTCTCTGTCTATAGTGATTGAGAGTTTTGCTGGGTATAGTAGCCTGGGATAGCATTTATATTCTCTTAGGGTCTGTATGACATCTGCCCAGGATCTTCTAGCTTTCATAGTCTCTGGTGAGAAGTCTAGTGTAATTCTGATAGATCTGCCTTCATATGTTACTTGACATTTTTCCCTTACTGCTTTTAAAATTCTTTCTTTGTTTAATGCATTTGGTGTTTTGATTATTATGTGACAGGAGGAATTTCTTTTCTGGTCGAGTCTATTTGGAGTTCTGTAGGCTTCTTGTATGTTCATGGGCATCTCTTTCTTTCGGTTAGGGAAGTTTTCTTCTATAATTTTGTTAGAGATATTTACTGGCTCTTTAAGTTGGGAATCTTCACTCTCTTCCACACCTATTATCCTTAGGTTTGGTCTTGTCATTGTGTCCTGGATTTCCTGGATGTTTGGAGTTAGGAGCTTTTTGCTTTTTGCATTCTCTTTCACGGTTGTGTCAGTGTTTTCTATGATATCTTCTGCACCTGAGATTCTCTCTTCTATCTCTTGTATTCTGTTGGTGATGCTTGCATCTATGACTCCTGATCTCTTTCCTAGGTTTTCTATCTCCAGNGTTGTCTCCCTTTGTGATTTCTTTATTGTTTCTAGTTCCATTTTTAGATCCTGGATAGGTTTGTTCCTTCCTTTGCCTGTTTGATTGTGTTTTCCTATAACTCTTTAAGGGATTTTTGTGTTTCCCATTTAAGGGCTTTTAGCTGTTTACCTGTGTTCTCCTGTATTTCTTTAAGGGAGTTATTTATGTCCTTCTTAATGTTCTCTATCATCATCATGAGTCTGAATCTTCCTTTTCTGGTGTGTTAGGGTATCCAGGACTTGCTATAGTGGGAGAATTGGGTTCTGATGATACCAAGTAACCTTGGTTTCTGTTGCTTTTGTTCTTTTGCTTGCCTCCTGCCATCTGGTTATCTCTAGTGCTACCTACCGTGGCTATGTCTGACTGGAGCCTGTCCTTCCTGTGATCCTGGTTGTGTCAGAACTCCTCCTAGTCAAGCTGTCTCTGTGATCCTGTGATTCTGGGATCCCGAGATCCTGAGATCCTGGGTGTGTCTGAGCTCCTGGGAGTCAAGCTGCTTTAGGGACCTTGAGATCTTGGTGTGACCAAGCTCCTGAGAGTCAAGTTGCCTTTGGGACCTTAAGAGTCAAGCTCCTGGAATCCTCTGATCCTGGGATCCTCTGATCCTGGGCATGTTAGAGCGCCTGAGAGTGGAGCTGCTTCTGGGTGTTGTGGGGCTGGCTGTGCAGTTTGTGCCCAAGGTCTGCTCAGGACGCCAACCCAGACAGACTGGAAGGAACCTGTGCCACTGATCTGGTGGAATTATTGAGTGCCTGGGTCCCGCTGGTCCCAGTTACTCCCGGTGTTGAGGACAGATGTTGTGCCCTCCTCACCTCTGATCCTCCTCTGATCCTGGGTGTGTTGAAGCACCTGGGAATGGATCTGCCTCTGGCTGTTGTGGGGCTGGCTGCGGAGTTTGTGCCCAAGGTCTGCTCAGCATTCATACTGATTTTCAAATTAATAAGATTTAGATTTGCCTAGACAAACCTCTAGACATGTCTGTGAGGGAGTTTCTAGATTGCATTAACTAATATGGGAAGGCCCACACTAACTGTAGGTGGTTCTAATCCCTAGGTTTAGATCCTGGATTGCATAAATAGAGAGCAGGCTGGGCATTAGCAGACACTGCTCTCTACTTTCTGACTGTGGATACAATGTAACCAGATATCTTCTCCCACCCCATGCCTTCCTACCACAATGGACTGTAATCCCAAACTGTGAGGTGAAATCAATCCTTCTTCCCTCAAGTTGCTACAATGTTGCAATGGCAGTTTGGAACAGTAATACAATTAATCTCTCTCATATCTACCTCCTTGTACTAGTTACTTGCCTTACTGTGACCAAACACCTGAAAAAAGGAACTTAAAGAAGAAAGGTTTTATTTTGCTTATAGCAGCAGGGGAGATACAGTCCGTCCTGATGGCAGCATGGCTGCTGGTGCAAGAAGCCAGCTAGTGACACTAAGGCCACAGCCAGGAAGCTGCAAACAATGATTCCTTGTGCTCAGCTTCCTTTCTTGTTTTAAAAAGCATTTTAAAATTTATTTTATGCATATGAGTGCATGTGTGTCTATGTACCACACTCATGATTGGTGACCACCAGAGGCCAGAAGAAGGCTTCAGATCCTCTGGGACTGAAGTTACAGATAGTTGTGAGCCACAATGTGGGTACTGGGAACTAAACCCTGATCCTCTGGAAGAGCAGCCAATGCCCTTAACATCTGTACCATTTCTCCAATCCCATTTTCTTCTCTCAGTTCAGTCCAGGATCCCCAACACATGGAATGAGGGGGTCCTCTTATCTCAGTTAACCTAGATAATTCCTCAAAGATATGCCCAGAGGCTTATGTCTTCAGTGATTCTAGGTTCTGTCGAGTTGACAGTGAATACTAGCCACCATACCTCTTGTATACCACCCGCCATCCACTATCCACCACACCCCATCCACCATACCTCATATACCATCCACTATCCACCATTCCCATTCACCATAGCCCATCCATCATACCTTATATACCATCTACTATCCACCATACCCCACCCACCACACCCCTTATACACCATCCATCATTACCACCCACCATACCCCTTATACACCATATATAGTACACCATACACTTTGAGTTATACTGCCTTTCTGATTACATTAGGTAATCTTGGGATATAGGTTGTGGTGGGGTAGGTAATACAAATGGAGATTGCCTCCTGACATCATCCACAAGCATGCAAGCTTTGGGATTTGCTACGTTTTATTTAAGCTGTGAGTTCTGTGACTAAGACATACCTTTCCATATCTTGGTGTCTACTTCCACATAAATGTATCTGGTTTTCCATATAAAACATTTAAAAGAAAAAAGGTTAGTGAGCCCAGTGTGAGGAAACACAGAAGTGTCCTTAATATGAACATCTAACTGAGTCTAAGATCTCCAACATGGCCACAAGAATCATCAGCTTTTCTGAGCCACGTGGACATCAATAAATCAACCTGGGCCAAGTGGTCTCTGCAGTGTCTGAGAGACATGGGCAAGTTTCATGCAGTGATAGACTATGCTGGCAGTGGAGTGTGAGAACTCCATTTACAAAGACAGGCTGGGCAGCTGTTAGGCAGGCAGGCGTGGGCACTGAGAAAGCAGGAAAGAGTCCTGGATCTCAGGCTAGGGAGTGCTTTGTGGCCAGTCAATGGGAGACAGCATTCCAGCGTAAGGCAAAGAAGAATGGACTTAGGAGAGATTCAGGGGAACAGCCCATGGTGTCCAGTTAAAAAGCACCCTTCTTTGGAAAACAGTGTATCCAGAGGGGTTTACCCCCCAGAGAGCTGATGAGAAATACTGATCTAAGAACTATTTGACAAAGAAGTTAGTGCTGAAGGATTCTTGGAACTAGTTATCTCTCCACTGTTTAGAGTAAAATGTGGAATGGGTTTTCACTTGGAAATTTAGCTATTTAAGAAAAAAAAATTTGGGGGGTCATTTTGTGTTGTGACTTCCTAGAACAAATAGCCATTTTTGTTGTAGAAATATTCTATGACACACTAGGCTTTTAATCACAAAATAACTGTGTTGAGCTTTATCTTTGGAACGAAATAAATGGTTGATTATTGTCTCCTGTCATTTATTGCAAAAGATAGTATCTGCGCTCGCTCTTGGCCTGCGTTCAGCTCCCCAGCTTCCCCTGTAGGTAATGTCAGTGAGTCATTTTGAAGTTGGGCGTATTTCCTGTTGGTCATTTGCATACTTGCAGTCTGATGCTGAGAAAAATCCTAGAAGCCTAGCTACAAAGTCGCACAGGGCTTGGACAGCGCCTGCTGCCTCTGGTGGGCTCATTCTCAGTGCTCCCCTGGTCCTTACTCTGCTTGTTTTGCATATGTGAGTGTGGGGGGGGGGACAGGATGGGAGTCCCTGCCCCACAACCCTTCCTCCTGCAGCCTCCATGATGAGAGTAAGCCCTGCACCAAGTCATCTCCTCTCTCCTCAAATGCTTCCATGTTCAACTTCTTAAGGCCTTAATCATCTGCTGGGAATGATGTATTGGTTATGTCTAAATTTTATATTTTTTATAATAATTTATATTATCAATTGTTTTTTATATTAGCAGTTCTGAATGAGATATCAAGAAAAAGAAGTATATATTATATACACATGAGAGTTTTCACAAGAGCAAATTTATCAGTCATTTAATCAGTAGTTGCTAAGTACTTAATAATTTTAGAATCCATTTTTACCAGTTTCTCTTAGAATGCCTTTGGTATTTGGATGGAAATTGCATTAAACCTATAAACTACTTTGGGTAGGGTAGACATTTTAAATATATCCATTTTCTCGGTGCATGGCATATGTGGGTTTCCCTAGTGTGTACACAGACCATCTTCAGTTTCTGTTTTCAGTGGTTTGTAATTCTCACTACAGGACTTGTTACTTCTTCAGTTGAATTATTTCTAGACTTTGGGGGTTTGTTTGTTGCTGTCCCTGAATGGTTCACACCATCTTGCTCTCTCAGCATCCTAAGTAGCTGGGACTATGGGCTTGCTCTCCCAAACCTGGCTCAACCTAGGCAGATATCTTGTCTTCTCTAACTTTAATTTTGCTGCTGTTGTGAATAGATAGAATGCCTCTTATATGTTCTTAGGAAGTTCATTATTAGTGTATAAGATATGGCTGGCTTTTATGCTGGATTATGATGGATTGTTATATCCTTCCATTTCATTGCATCCCTCCACCTGTGTCTTTTGGTGGGGTTTGTAGAGTTTTGATTTTTTTATATATACAACTATATATCATGTTGTTTTATAACAGGTGGTTTGATTCCCTCTCTTCCTATTTATATGCCTCTGATTTCTTTTATGTGATAATCTCATTCATTATTTTAAAAAGTAGTAAGTGGTGACTGGTGAGAGGCGGGGTAGAACTTGGGCACTGCTGTTGGGAAGGTAGATCAGTTCAGACAGCTTAGTGTCAACATTTCAGAAAGATGAAGATCAGACTGGCTGGAGAATCCGCAATCCTACACCTGGTTCTATTGAAAGGAAAGGACTAGAAGCATGGAACAAGCAGAGTATAGCACTAACGCAAGAACTCAGATGTAGGATCAGCGTCCAAGTCTATGACAGACGGAAGAAGAAAAAAAGAAAATGTCTGTACATGTGCGTGTGTGCAATGGAATTTGTTCTGCCATAATACTAAATTCTGCCACCTGTGGTAGGATGCACACAACTGGAAGACAGTATGGTGAGATAGGCCACACAGAAAAGCAAGGTGCTCCCACACATGGAAACCAAAACCCTTGGTCTCACAGCAGACAAGAGTGGAATGATAATCCTGGAAGGCAGGAAAGGTTGAAGAGAAGATGGACTAAAAGACATTGGATAATGGGTACCAAGACACAATTGGATGGAAGGAGGAGAGAGTTCCAGTGCACTATAGCCTATCAGGAGGAGATAGTAGTTCACCAAACCACAAGAACTCAGAGATTCCAAATATAGGGATAGAGAGATGGCTCAGAGGCTGAGAGCACTGGCTTCTCTTGCAGATGACCTGGATTTGATTCCCAGGACCCACATGGCATCTAATGACCATCTGGAACTCCAGTTCTAGGGCATCTGATGCCCTCTTTGGCCTCCATGAACACTGCATACATGCAGTAAACTTGCACACATGCAGACAAAACAGTCACGTATGTAAACGTTAATAAAACTGTTATAAAGAGGCTTTAAATGTAGAAGTGATAGGAGCTAGAAAGTGAGTTGTCTTGGGTGATAAAGACATTGTATCCATGCACTGAATTATCAGCACAGTGATAAGGACACACTGTATCCATTCACTGAAGTATCAGCACATGGGTGTTTCACAAATACATCCAATCATTTTGTATCGATTTTAAGGAGCTCTGGATACACACAATTACAATAATTCCTGTGGTCAGGGAAAACCTGGCCAATAAGAGCAGGCTCTGTTGGAGAGAGCTGAGGAGGGGCAGTCCAGGCAGAGCTTAGCAAGGTGAAGGGGGACAGAGGTGGTAAGAGATAGCAACATGTCCTGAGGGAGGTCAGCACTTGGTGAGACGGGACCAGATCAGAGCAAACTTCCAAAGTGTGGTTAACTGCTGGACTACTATTCCAAATTGAACGGTGTTATCTTTCTGGGAGGAAGCCCCAAATGGATGATGTCTCCACCCTGATTCCTTGGAACTGGAAAAGTCGGGTGACCAGCCTAAGAAGCACCCATAGATATGGACGCCATCTTTGCACCATCTCCTCTGGGTGGTAGCCAAGTGGTGACACAAGGACAATGGGTCAGGGCAGATCTTTCTGGGTGATGTAAGTAGCCAGGATTAAAATGAGATCCTATTGCAGCAAAATTGTGAGGAAATTGTGGGTCTTTAGCTAGTTGTATTGTCATACCAAACTCTCCAGAGTCCTGTCAGAGAGAGGTGCAGATCCAAACTGAAGTAGAAACTTAAGGGTTCTTTGGAAAGTCAGTTGTGTTGGATGGCGTTTTGCTGGGGCAAGCACATGAAGAAGTGTTTTCCTGAAGCAGACACAAGTGAAAGGATATTTTGCTAAAGCAAGGACGTGAAAGGACATGTGGTGAAGGTTTCTTTGCTAAGGACACACATGTATCGGTCCACTTTACATTGCACAGTTGAGCTTCCTTTGTTGGGACTCCCTAGAGAGAAACACCAAAAACCCTTCTGGTGGTGTGCGGCCACTTCTTGCCACTTCCACAGATTCGGCTGAGGCAATGCACGTGGAGGACATGTCATGTTTGGAAGGAGTATAAAAAGGACTTAACAGACAGTGACGGAGGCTGGGCTTGCTTCCATAGCTAAGTGCTTCTTGGTCGCATATCTTTGTTGATCTTCATTTCGCTGAGAGAGGCACAGCTGGGATATTTTCCTGGCATTCCTGTGCTCCCTCCTGCTGAACTGGGCTGAGGAGGAGGCCTGGCTGTCTCTGCTATGTCGTATCCCTGCTGCTGCCATCCTGACTCTATCGAACTGGACTGCTGGTGTATCCCTGAAGTATTTGCAAGTAGATCGAGCTGCCGCTGTTGACCTGTGAACTGACCTGCTGAATTCCTGAAGACACAGATGGGATTTTCTCTCATTTCTAAACAGGTCCACTTCCCCCAGGTCCTTTCTTTTCCACTACCTCTGGAGGGTGGTGGGCTAGAAGGGAGGTTAAAGCATTTAAGAACCATCACTAAAAGAAGGCTTTGAAAAGAATTAAAGTTACACTGGACTTAGAAAAAAAGTGTTTTCCATAGATTCAGAGGCCGTTAACAAAAGGCAAGTAAGTATGTAAACTGTGAGATCTGGGAAATTTAGGAAGAAGCCATCTCTAGCTTGTTTACTTTTAAGGAAACTCTCTTTTTCCCACTGTGCAGCCAAATTCTGACAGTGCCCCCTCTCTCCTGAGAAAAGAAATTCAACAAAAGTGCCACTGCCACCCTCTCTCACACTGCGCAAAGCTTAGGGCCTTATTCCCACTGACATTTGAGTCAGTGTGCTCAGCCAAAGAACCTCTTTCTTGCCTGCTGATCTGATGGTGCAGGAGGCAAACTTTGTTACCTGAATTTACCTCTGAGTATGTATAGGTAGCCTTGAAACTTCACAGAAACCCAGGTTAAATGAACCTTTCCAGTAACCAAAAAATGTTTCAAACTAATGTTTGAGGTCAGTCGACAAGCATTTAGTCAGAGTTTGAGTGTCCAGGTGTTTCGGGGTGAAAACTGGACAGGAGGACCAGACCATAAAGACCCTGGAATATGGGCGGGGTGGGGCGGGGCAGCCCTCAGGGCGGAACGGGGCAGGGCAGGGCAGCCCTCAGGACAGCTGGGGAACACTCGAGAGTTGTCCGATGGCAGGACTGGGAGAAGCAGCAGCGCACAAGCTGGACAGCCCAGGTTCAGTTCCCAGACCCCACGTGACAAGGCAGGATGCTGTTACTTACCTGCTACCCCAGAGCTCCTACAACAACAGAAGACATAAGAGAATTGTGTGGAAACTTGAAGGCCAGTTACCCTAGAGTATACAACATAGCCAGAGCAACAGGGACCTTGCCTCAGAGACAAGACAAAGGGAGAGAATGGACTCCCCCAAACTGCCTCTTGACCTCCACACACACACATACCACTTGCCCGTCAGAATGTAGCTTGGTAGTACAGCATGCTTGCCTGGCTGAGTTCAATTTCTGCTCCCCTCACCCCACCCCACCCCAAATCCTGCACTTGGGACTTTCAATTCAGAACCTACAGATTCCTAATTGTACGACTTTGGGCCAATTACTTGTTTCTCTGTACCTCAGTTTCCCTATATATAAAATCCTGAGGATAATTATAGCGTTTGCATCAGTACATCACAGAAGTAGGCTTTCTGGTCATAGTGATGAACTAGAGGACCTGGCGGCTAAGATGTATCCAAGAGGTAGAAATGAGAATGGCAACTTAGTATCCTCTGGCAACTTAGTATCCACCTCTCTCAGTGTTAATTTACATAAAGTACCTGGGATGGGCTAATAGATGCTGTGAATGCTCTAGGTGCTAGGGGGTACCCTGTTTTAGTACTGAGCTGTTTTGTGTTTTTAACCTAATGTTGCCTAGTACTATACATGGTCTGTAAAGAGTCTAAGGATCCTCAAGGCCAATGCTAGTAAGTACAGTTCCAGCATCCACATACTTACATAAAACAACTCCTCATATACTTGCATAGAGCAACTTCCCAGAGGTGTATGAACAAGGTAGAACTTTTGTTCCTAGGCCTGACATACTGTGAGTATCTAGCAATCAAGTAAACTGAGGCTCCAATAGCCAGAGGAAAACCCCAACGAGTGAAAGGCGAGTCTTGCTTTCCCCTGATATCCCCAGCGTGACCCCTTCATTACCACCCCTATAACTCACTGTCTATCAGCATTTCTCATTACTGTGGAGGGGAAAACACAGACCTAGGCTTTCATGGAAAGTGTTTTGAATCTCACAACCAGAATTCCTACCATTAAAGGGGGCTGGGGCTAGATCTTTAACTTTTCCTTTAGTATTTCAGAACCTGACTATTTGAAGAGCATCTTTTCTGAGGAATGGTATTTCCTGGCATAAGACAGCCTTTGTCAAGTGACTCAGACTGATTTTTTTTTTCAATATCTCAATTGGCCTCAACTTACAGAGAAAAAAGTGGGCACTGGGTATCAGTTTGATGTCAGGGTTTTTCCCGGTTTGAAGAGCTTTAAATACAGCTCGTCTGGAAGATGCCAGTAGACTGAGCTCCAGACTCCCGTCAACATGTTGGTGACATACATCCTTGCCTCTGTTTTGCTCTTCAATTCTGTGCTGGGCCAGAAATGCAGCACCACATGGGGCATCAGAGACACCAGTTACCTTATTGAAAAGCTGAAGGTAGATTTGGGGGGCTGGGGAGAGCCATCCGCTGGAGGATAGCAAAGGGGGCTCAACTCACTGGGGGTTATCTCTTTGCCTACTCTAGGATGATCCACTGTCAAAATGCAGCTGCAGCGGCAACGTGAGTGAATAATCTTTAGAACTTTCCAGACTTCTCTCAGTGTTTACAGCTAGAATGCTCATGCCAAGATTTCTCTTTTGCAGGTGACCAGCTGCTTGTGTCTCTCTGTCCCAACTGTAAGTAAAGTCAGAAAAAGGTCATGGGGACACTGTTTATGCTTTGAAGAAAAATAACGCAACTTATTTGACATTCTAAATTCTAAATTATTGTTTAAGTGGGACTGTTATAGTATAGATCCCACCTTTAAAACTTATATTTATATATGCATCATACACACAGCTATATGTTTAAGTTAGCATCATGCTCTTGAGAAATATGGATATTTTTCAGAGTCTAAAACTTATTGACTATGTTCTGAGATAAATGGCCATGTATAAAATGAAAAGGAAAAAAAAAAAGACTATTGCTTGCTGATTGATCTGCTGGTAAGTCCAGATTTGTGAAACAAACAAAATAGTAGCATCAGGCAGGGATTATCTAGATGTCATACACACACACACACACACACACACACACACACACACACACACTCACACATATACCTCCTTTCTCTGGCATCTTCCTACTCTCTTCCCCTCCCCTTCTCCATCTCTCCCTCTTTCTCTGTCTCCCTGCTGGTCTTTAGTGGCTGACAAACGGTTCCACCTGTCCTCTGGGAAGACAGTATCTAAGTTTGGTGCCAAATGGGACCCTAAGAGAGCAACTCTCACCCTGGCAGTAAGGGGAAGGCAGGAGGCTCTGGTACTATTCTAACTCCTGGTTATGATGAGGGAGTGGTCACCCAGGCCTGTAGCTACCGCAGGGCTCACCCTGCAAGTTGGACCAGGGAAAAGCTGATCTTAAAATCCTATAGAAGTCAGAAGCCCCATTTGCTGGAGTTCTATGGCTAGGGGAGGGTCCAATCTATCCCCTCCCTTCTCGATGCAGGATTGTAGCTTGCGGCAAACATGAGCCCTATGCAATGGCTCGTCCTCTCAGCTGGCATGAGAAAATGCTTTTCCTTTCTTTGGACTTTCAAACTCTCAGCCACTGGACCTGGACAGGGCCACCAGGTGCGACGGAGATGCAGTACCACCTTTGCTAGGGCATCAATCAGGTCTACATTTCCTGTGTGGAGTCTCCTCAAGAATGTCACTGGGAAATTGACCTCACCTCAAATTACTTTTTTTTTTTTTTTTTTCAAGACAGGGTTTCTCTGTATAGCCCTGGCTGTCCTGGAACTTAAGATTGTTTCCTCGGGTGGCCAGGAAGAAGAGCATGAGTTTGGGCGACATTGGTTAAATTAAGTTGCTCTTTAAAATCCTCTTGGTGATTCTTTCTGAAAGCAGTCCTGGGCGGTTTTTATTATAAATCCTTTTCATAAGTCCTTGTTATTTACCAGGATGATTGTACCACACCGTGCTACCAGGAGGGACTGTCACAGGTGACCAATGCCACACAGAAAACAAGATTCTCGCCTATTTTCTTTCGGGTGAAAAGGATAGTTGAAGTCCTAAAGAACAGCAAGTGTCCGGTGAGTTTTGTGTCCATGTGTGACAAATGATTTCTGAGTGGATGCTCTCACCAAAGGAGTAGGGTCTTTGGGTCAGAGCCTGTGGCAGAGGGCCTTGAGAGCAACAACTGTCTGCTTACATCTAAGCAAATGAGAGAGGATGGGAAAGTTAGAGCAGGTAGGCCCAGGCCAGAAGGAGGGGCAGCTAAGAAATGTAACCAGGAACAAGATCACTGCAGTGGGACAGATCTGCTCTGGGGTCCGTGGTTCCCCTGGTTAAATGGAGACCATTGACACCCAAGTGGCCAATGTCTTCTCTCCACCTGTTGGATAATGAAAGAACTCACCTAATTGTAAGCAAAAGCCAGACTCCTTAGAGTCAGACTGTAGCTCATGCAGCACTAAATCATCCTAAAAATTCACTTTCCTAACCGAGGATGTGGTAGCCTCTAAGTCAGTTTTTGTTGTTGGTGGTGGTGGTGGTTTGTTGAATGACTAAAAAGTTTTGTAAAAGAAAAGACGCCAAGGTCTAGGTAAGTACTTCCCCCTGCCCTACTGACTGTCAGCATGCACCCTGGGTCCTGGGGCAGTGGCCAGTCACTGTCCTTTTGTCCTGTGTGTCCTTTCATAGGAGAGCACCAGCAGTCCAAAGTGCTGTGGTTGGCCAGCCTAGTCAGGTATCTCTGCCCCCAGTGGCAACTGCCTTGGCTATGTTACGTGAGCCATTGCGCAGAGCATCTGCCTTAGAGGCCAGCTTTAGCTCTGTTTGTCAGCTCCATAGGGAGAAAAGTGATACTCAGGAATACAGGAAAGTTATTTTTCTGATGCTATTGTATTTAATAAGAGACAAAGCTGCGACTTAAACCCTAGTCTATGTGAATCCAGAGTCTCACTCAGAACTAGTGTTCTAATGTGACTTTGAAGTGACAGGGGGTGGAGGGTGGGCATATACAGATATTTGTCCTCAAAGAATCCCCAAGAAACAATTTTCCCTGACATTTAAGGTCTTTCGGTGGGTAGTATGTGCACGTGTATGCGCACACACACGTGCACATATGTGCACAGACTCCTGGAATCGTGACCTTAAATTAACACTTACATGGTCTTACCAAATGCTAGCTAGCCCAGGATCAACCTTCATATTTTCCTCCCATCTCATGCCTCTCTTCCCTGCACATCACTGGTCCCCAGGTTTGAGGGAAGCTGGTCCTGGGCTGCTAGGAGTGTATTGCTGCAGAGTGGGCTGCGGATGCTCACCCTGTCCTGCCTGCTTCTCTCCCCGCAGTTCTTTTCCTGCGAAAGGCCATGCAACCAGACCGCGGCAGGCAACACACTGTCATTTCTGAAGAGTCTCCTGGGGACATTCCAGAAGGCAGAGGTGCAAGTTCAGAAAAGCCTACCATGAAGACAGATTCTATTTATTCTATTTATTGAATTTACAAAACCTCCCCTCCTTCATTGTTACAGTGAAGAAATAAACTAAGCTATTCTAGACCAAAGTCCTTTTGTGTTCTTTTGTTTCACAGTTGCTTTGGGAATAAAGATCCACGGGGAGGGAGAGATACAAGCTGTCTCCAGACCCTTTCTCCCTTACTCCTTCCTGTTTGTTGCTCAGAGCAAATAAAGCTTCCGGTGTTGCCATAGGTAGAAAGGATCAAAAACTTGGTAATAAACAGAGTCATAAGCCAGAGCGCAGAACCGGAGGCTTGAATCTTGACTGGTCTATAGGCAAGCAGTTACGAGGGGACACAGCCTGAAAGGTGACAGCAGACAACAGCAGCAGAGGCTAAGAACAGCATGAGGGAGATACAGGGCACTACCAAGTTCCCAAGGGTTTGTCCCTCTGAAACAAACTGAGGTCCCAAAGCAGACAGGACCATTGTTTGGTGAGTCCAGTGGCTGAGAGACTCCTCTGGAGTGTGAGCATAGGAGCTGGAGAGATGGCTCAGTGGTTAGAGCACTTGCTGCTCTTTCAGAGGACTCGAGTTCAGTTCCCAATACCTTTGTCAGGAAGCTCCCAAACATCTGTAACTCCAGCTCCAGGGGATCTGATGCCTCTGCCCACCAAGGGTGCCTGTAGTCATGTGCACATGCCCACATACAGACAAACACACTTACATATAATTTTTAAAAAGTATTTTTTTTTAACCTAAGAGTGCAAAGGCCTGGCACCATGTCTGGAGCTGGGACCCAGAGCAGGGTCTCTTCAGGTGAGAGCTTGAAGTAGGAGAGCAACGTGGCCTATTTACCTGGAACATGCTCAGCGAATGCCCACCATGTGCCAGCCAACAAAAATCCTTGAATCATACCGAATGAAAGGCAGAATGTGGATGTAGCCGTTCCCCTCAGCCTAACACTCTACATATCCCACCGCAGTACCCACTCCTGGTCTCTGGCCCACGATGCTCACAGCCTGCTAAGCATGCCTGCCTGCCTCTCCCAATCACAGCTCTCCAGGGACCAGCTCCGTTCACTCTTGTACTAGCACTGAGCTGCCCTGCAGGAGGCACCATGTGAATGTGGCCTGAACGGATGACTGGTCTCCAGGGTGCGAGGGCACAACTGGTACTGGATCAAGAATATGCATGCCTGGTGGATAGATTGGACCCAGAACATTCTGTGGGTGTCTCTGCAACACCTCTGGGCAGGTCAAGGGTCAGTTTATACTACCTGCTGATCCTGGATGGAAGACTTGAGGCCTTCTGTCTGGCCCCTTCAGCCCTGACTGACAGGCTGGCAGACACAAGGTCAAGGATAGGTAGGGTCTTTGGCAGAGAAAACGGTCCTCTCCTCTTCTACCTGCTGATTCAGAGGTTCTGTCTTCATGCATGAAGTTTCCAGAACTAGGCTCCTGCCTCTATGCAGGGCATTGAGCAAGGAGGGTGTCTGAGTCTGTGTTGTGCCTAACTCATGTCTGGCTGTGGTTTCCCTCCCTCCAATCCCCCAAAACGAGGCAAATCCTTCAAAACTTAGTACTCAACGTGCGACACACAGGAGATGCTGAGGGAGTGCCACTCAATTACAATAATCATCAGATCAAACACTTCACATTCTGCACTGTTTCTGTCTGTACCAGGAGGCAGAACTCAGGACCGGCAGGAAGTAGACACTGGCATTTCTATTTTATAATCGAGAGAGTCGAAGCTTCTAGGTTGGAGACGTTCCCGAGAGCCTTCAGCTGGTGGAAACTGAAGAGCAGAGAGCCACTTCCAGCTGGTTCTGCTTGCCAACCCCTCTCTCTGCCTGCCCCGTTCTGTCATTCTCCGATCTGTGTGAGATTTCTACACTACTTCCTCTGGCAGCCCAAGGGTCAGCCGGGTTTACCGCAGCCCCAGGGCACACTCACTTACCCAGCAAGCAAAGGTCAGAAAGGGTTCAGATTTCACCCTCTTTTAGTCCTTTCAAAAGTTAATGCACAATTTGTGTGCCAATCTCTACATAACACCCATAACAGGACCTGGGGCAAGATTCTGTAATTAAAAGCATCAATATTCTGTAGCAAAGCCCAAGGACATTCACACGGATAGGTCAAGGTTTACACCCAAACAAGTCACAACAATTTTGAGTCGCTGAGCTGTTTGGGTTTCAGGGTGGCGATAAGGGATTGAGTCGAGTGTACAAGACAGCTTTGCTCCAGCCTGGGGCTGGCTCACTTACGATCCCTCTGGCTCTGGGTCATCTCCAGGAAGAACAGAGGTTTCTGCAGCGCCCTGACTGGCTGGCTTCATGGCAACCTGGGTGTTTTCCCCTGCATCTGGGTCTCGTCTTCTGAGGCAGACTACTCACTGTGGTTTGTGCTGACTGTACTCATTCAGGATTGCAGGGAGGGGTGGGCGGATGCTGGTGGTTGCAGGGATGGTCTCAGAAGACAACACAAGCTACTGCACGGGGGAGAGACTGAGCAATAGAAACCGAGGCTTGCTGCCACATCAAAACCACCTGCCAGCTTGGTGCTTTCCCTTGGCTTGTCTGTAAAGTGGAGTAAGAAAAGATACACTCGTGCAGACAAAGTCCGAGGATGGCAGACTTGGAGTGAGGTGGGCTCACCTGGAGTAAGGAGTGGGCACACCTGGAGTGAGGTGGGCTTACCTGGAGTGAGGAGGGCATACCTGGGGTGAGGAGGACACACCTGAGGTGAGGAGGACACACCTGGGGTGAGGAGGGCTCACCTGGGGTGAGGAGGGGGCACACCTGGGGTGAGGAGGGTTCACCTGGGGTGAGGAGGACACACCTGGAGTAAGGAGGGGGCACACCTAGGGTGAGGAGGACATACCTGGGGTGAGGAGGGGGCACACCTAGGGTGAGGAGGACACACCTGGGGTGAGGAGGAGGCATACCTAGGGTGAGGAGGGCACACCTGGGGTGAGGAGGGCACACCTGGAGTAAGGAGGGGGCACACCTGGGGTGAGGAGGGCACACCTGGGGTGAGGAGGGCACACCTGGAGTGAGGAGGGCACACCTGGAGTAAGGAGGAGGCACATCTAGGGTGAGGAGGGCACACCTGGAGTAAGGAGGGGGCACACCTAAGGTGAGGAGGGCACACCTGGGGTGAGGAGGGCTCACCTGGAGTAAGGAGGGGACACACCTAAGGTGAGGAGGGCACACCTGGGGTGAGGAGGGCACACCTGGGGTTCCTGAGGGATTCCTTGGAGGTTTCTTCCTGTATCCCTCGGAATCCAAAGTCACCTCCAGAGGGGAAAGGCAGCCATCTCGAGTTGAACATTTCACTTGGAATTCCTAAAATTTCCCCACAAGTGGCAAAATCACACCCCAGACCCAATCCTGGGTATTGGATAGAATGTGGCTTGGGGTGGGGGAGGAGAAGTGAGGCCAGCTTGGGGGAGGAGAAGGACAGATAAATTTAGGTAGAAAATAAAAACAAGTAGCACCTGTGTCCTGCGCACCCAAGGACTCGGTTTGATGACTCCGTAACCATATAAGCATGCAGGTGCACGCAGGACAACGTGCTGTAGGACTTGGGTTACCTAACCCAGTGGGTCCCCTCCATGCTCAGGGGAATCAAGCCCAGTGAGCCCTCTCTATGCTCCGCCAGTGGCCAGAAGTCACACTCACGTGCTTCTGGAATCTTCTTTGACAACAGCTTAGCACAAAGGATTCTGGGAATTAGAACCCGGACCAGTAACTTGTCTTGTGTCCTGAGCATGCGAAGGCCCATTCAGTATTTGCCTCTACCCCATTCCAAAGCAAGCTTCTGAAGACACCCACGGCTCTTAGGGTTTCACATGGACCTGGCCCAGGGTACACAGATACAACATCATCCACCCTTTGGCAACCTCCGGGAGGAAAGCTGAACAGCCTCGAATCTCAGAGGAAGACTGTTTGTTTGTTTTATAGATGAGGAAAAGAGAAGCCCGCGCAGGCAGAACACGTGGAGATTATGCAGATAGGCACTGAGGCTGGAAAGGACAGCACCCCGGGGCAAGGCGAACAGTGAGACAGGGAAGTGCCATGCTCTACCCGAGAAGGTCACCAGCTAGCAGACAGCCTTGGGATTTAGTTGGCGTCTGCTGCCATCAAGTGGCGATTCCATGGCATGTCAGCCAAACAGGCTTTTGAGGGACAGTGTTTGTCCTCAAAGTGACCCGCAAGACCAAAATCTAACTTCATAGGACTCTAAGATACCGCCTTCCTCTCCACTCCCGTTTTCTCACGTGCACATGGGATCTCGCAAGGACTGCACAGCAAGTGATGTCTCAGACG
This sequence comes from Mus pahari, assembly GCF_900095145.1. Lineage (NCBI taxonomy): Eukaryota > Metazoa > Chordata > Mammalia > Rodentia > Muridae > Mus > Mus pahari. The sequence goes on along the minus strand of NC_034605.1, from coordinate 59,216,628 downwards.
AGCAGAAGGGCTTCCAGCTGCCCCCTATGCATTCACTACAGAGGAGTAAACTCTCTGCCTATCGAGGAGCACACAGTGGGAGTTCCTGCTTGGCTTCTGAACACACCACTCTCCCAACCCAACTGTGCAGCCAAGGCAGGCACCAGGGCACGCCTACCTGACACATCCTGGAATGGGATAGAGGAGGCACTCAGGGTCCATCTTGGCATCCTGTAACACACCAAGAGCATCTCCTTGCCAGCACCCTCAGTACCTGCCTGTGGTGCTGTGGTGGAAACGAAGCCAGCCTCTTCCTGTTAAAGGGTCTAGTAAACTAGCATGAAAACTCTGCTGGGGCTCCTCTGCTCTTACCCCTGGAGACGGTGCCTGCACAGGGCAGGTGCTCAACACACATGTGATGACTAAGTGACCAGGGGACCCATAGCCATGGGTTCAGAGCTGCCCAGGGGAGGGGGCTTTGAACTCCCAAGAGCTTCGGAGGATGGATGTGGAGAGCGCCCTGTGAGGAAGCGTCTGTGATCTACACAGGGGAGAGTGGCCCTGTCAGCCTCTGAGGGAGGGGAGTTAGTTGTGACTTGGGGCAAACCAAGGAAGATCTTTTTTTAAAAAAAGATTTATTTCTTTTATGTATGTGAGTACACTGTTGCTGTCTTCAGACGCACCAGAAGAGGGCATCAGATCTCATTACAGATGTTTGTGAGCCACCATGTGGTCGCTGGGAATCGAACTCAGGACCTCTGGAAGAGCAGATGGTGCTCTTAACCACTGAGCACCCAAGGAAGATCTTAAAGGCTTGTTTTTTACATGGCTGTGAGGACTGTTCCCTCACTGGGGTATAAGATCACCCTGGACCACAATTCTGCTTGGCTGGTGGTGGCTGCGCAGGTGACAGTGTTGGGCGGGACTCTGAAGCCACACTCAGCTGTGAGAGTGCTGAGAGGGGTTTGGGGGTGCAGTAGGTGTGGCTGCTGCTGCAGGTATGCATGTGAACACATGCCACACAATAGCAATGCTATCTCCTGGGTGGTTCCCATAGGAGGTAAGACAGAAGCACAAAGACACGCTGGAAAGCAGACTGTGCATTTTATTATGATTTCCACGTAAAAGTCATGTCCATAGAACACCCACCCCTGCAAGCTCAGGCTGCCACCTGCCACACACGACACCAACACATGATCCTGCTCAGGCTTGGGAGAGAACCTTTGGATATTCCTATCCTATATGTTCCTTTCTAGACACCGAGCCCTCCCTTTCCAGCTCGAGGACCGGGAAGAAAATGGCACACGCAGGTTTCTCTCTGGGCTTGCAACATCTCCACAGACCTAAACTGAATAGAGAGGAAGGTGACCAAGGTCTCTCAAAAGCCAGGTAGAGAGCTCTGCATGTCACACAGAAACAACCCAAGGGGCTTATGGTGTTTGTATTTGGGAGTGCAAGTCTATGCTGGGTTTTCATCATCCGTGGGCACAGGACGTTTTTTTGCCTGTTTTTCTCAGGTTCTATTGAATCCAGTTGATGGTGGCTGCTTGGTTCATGGTCTGCTGCTTCCTTCCATCATTAGACTGGGGAGAGAAACAGAGTCTGCAATCATGAAGGGAGTCCAAGCTCAGGATGATGGCTGTGGCCCACCTGGCACTGGGCAGGGACGGCTGGGTCTTCCTGCTCTCCAGCGATTCGCTCTCGCTGGTTCTACAGGTACTGTCAGCCTCTGTAGTGGGATGAGGCCTGCTCAGATTACAGTAGCCCCGAGAGGAGAGGGGACACATAACGAGTCCTCTTTTGAGTTATGGCCAGCAGGATCTAGGCTCAGACAACCCACACGGAGATGGTTCTCGTGCCACAGAGATGTGGTAGTGATCACCACTCGCTGCAGTCAGTCAGGGAGGCTGTGCGGGATTGTTCGTCAATGTTTAAACAAGGGGTCACGGGAAGAATGCATCTCCTTTCTTTGGTTATGAAGCTCCATGTAAACAGAAAGCGAGGCCCAAGGACTGGAGGAGACACATCAGGGCAGAGTATAGAACAGCTCTGTTCTAGGAAGGGATCTGGTGCCAGGATCCTCAGAGGGCATGAACCGACATCACACGACTCATGAGGAAACCTAAGGATGGCTTACAAGTGACTGGGACCCTCTTCCTCAAGCCATCCCCATGACAACTAACTACCCCATACAGGTCTTACCACTGAGCTTCACAGCTCTATGAATAGCATGGAAGGACACAAAACTAGGGATGGACGGGAAGGAAGGTGCCATCTCCCCCAGACTCTAGGGACCCGCGTCCTCTATCCCAGGTATATATTTGGAAACAATTTTTATTGACCCTGTGTCTGGAACTTTGGAGACAGTCCCCATCCCACCATTTCTTAGGGTCTGCAGTGAGTGTTCCAAGGTCATCTGAGATACGCTATCTCCCCCATTTTGGGGACTAGGTGAGGAGGGCAGGGTTGCTGTTCACATCTTCAAAGAGTTCACGTTTGTGCTGCAGACTGGCCTGCTCCAAACCTTTGTAAGTTAAAGCCCAGGCTTGCTGGTGGGCCTGGTGTCTGTGGCTCCTGGTTAGAACAGGATGTTAAACACCTTGTTCAAGACGTCGCTGCTAGCCAGGCAGTGGTGGAACACGCCTTTAATCCCAGCACTTGGAAGGCAGAGGCAGTCAGATTTCTGAGTTCGAGGCCAGCCTGGTCTACAGATGAGTTCCAGGACAGCTAGAGCTATACAGAGAAACCCTGTCTTGAAAAACCAAAACAAAAGAGAGAGAGAGAGAGAGAGAGAGAGAGAGAGAGAGAGAGAGAGAGAGAGAGAGACTGCGCTGCTGGGATCACTCTGTCCCACTTGAGACAGTTTCTTCCTGCTCCCCAACCCTACTGCAGCCCTTAGAAGGTTTTATTTGGTTTTGTTTTTTCCTAAGGAGACAGGTTTCCCAGCCCTTTGCAAGGGAGGACATTCAGAAAGAAAAGCTTCCAGCTGGCTCGGAAAGCGCTCTCAAATGCCATGAGTTGGCTCTCTAGAAACTTCCTCCCGCCTCCTTAAAGAGCCAGTCCTCAGGGTGGCCAAGAGTGGCCTAGTGTGACAATTAGGACAAGTGCCCAGTCACTCCCGGATCTGAGGTCTCGCTTCTGAAGCCATTTTGTAGCTGAAGATTTAAACCACGTGATGCTGACATGGTTCCGGGCCATTAGGCAGGAAGGCAGCTGCGCTGTGCAAAGTCGGCTCTGGGTTTCAGGCTACAGTTGGACCTTATGATAAACACAGGAATTCTTGCTTTGCGCTTTCTGTAGTTTCTATATTCTCCTACAATACAAAAATGCATTGATTTTGTTACAGGATTTAAAACATTCATTTTTCCCTGTTGGAGATCTATTGGAGGTGGGGGTGTCTGGACACAGCCTTAGGAATGAAACTGTGGTTCTGCTCTGCCCTGCCTTGGCCTGGACACCATCCAAATACAAGGACGCTTCACCAAGAGGTTTAATTTTGTGAAATATGTCACTAACCCCTTTTTATTTTATATAAAGGGGGCAAAGAGCCGGCAAAGCTATGAGTGTCGGAATTCTCCTGAAAGGCTGCAAAGGTTTATTTAAGGCCAGCTTCTAGCTTCTCTGCGGGGGCCCCTCTGCTTGCATCTAGGACCCAGCATGCTGTGCTGTCTGTGCTTCCCAGCAGCCCCTGCGGCTAGGATCCAGCAGCCCCTGCGGATAGGACCCGGCATGCTGGGCTGTCTGTGCTTCCCAGCAGCCCCTGCGGCTAGGACCCGGCATGCTGGGCTATCTGTGCTTCCCAGCAGCCCCTGCAGCGTGGGTTGGAGGACAGAAGTCAGGGCTTCTAGGCTTCCCTGATGGTGGCCATCCATCCTCCTTGGTAGAACTGGTGGCCACAGAGGCAGTGTGACAGGCTTCTCGGCTGATGTGAAAGTCCAGTGACTGATCCCCTCCATCTTTGGAGCTTGGCAAGTGACAAGTTAGAGCCCAGGAAGGAGGAGCAACAGTGGGGAGGGGCAGTGCTGAGTCACCATCATGAAAAGGGTGGAGAGAGGAGACCTGGAGGGCAAACAGCTGGTGAAACCAAGACCAAGAGGGAATTGGCTCAAGGCACCATGGGAATACAGACAGGGGTAGGGGGTGAGGATGGGGAGAGGTAGAGGCAGAAGGGGGATGTTGGGGGAGGGGGAGCCTGACTGGAGGATGAGGTGGCAAGATGGACTGACTTCCAGGAACTGCTGAGAGCATTTGAGCAAGCAGTCAGCGGTGCAGAGCTAGTGGGGAGATGGCCTTGTGTGGGCTTGGGGTGGCCACTGGAGTCAGTGTCCCTAGATCATGGGTTACTCTATTTAAGAAAGATGCTCTAAGCGCTTCTCTCCAAGGGCTGCGGAAGCTGCGAGGGGGAACCAGCGCAGGTGACCTGGCTGTGAGCCATGCCCAGCTTAGTCACTGGAGGTCCACACACCACTGCCAGTCACGGCTACTTCAGAGTTGCAACGTGATGGTGAGAAGGCAGGCCGCTCTTCTCCTAGACTTACCGCGGGCACAGAGGGGACACTTCAGAAACGGTTTCATCAGTAAGAATGAAGGCCCTGCTCCCACCCTGGCTAGGAAGAAAGTACACTGACCTGATACCTCATTTGTTTCTCACAGTGTGGTCGCCCCGGAGCGCCTTCAGTGAGAGCTCATACCCGAGGAACATGGCCGCACTCATGGGGAAGCCGCGCACAGCATTCACAGTGATGCCCCTGAAAAACACCTTTGTGGGGTAGGGGACAGGGGGGTGCCAGGGTTAAACCTCTGAGTGCCAACCCATGCTCTTGGCAACCCACTGCCTCTGAGGGTGATGGGGGGTGACTGCAAGTGCAGGGTAGCCCAGTCCTGGCCTGACCGGAGCCCAAAAGATCTGAATGTGAAAAGACCCTGGCACGTTTCCAACTCGCAACACCTGTGATGGCGCTCGTCTTCATGGGCTCTGCTGTGCAAGCAGTGAAAGCTTCAGCAAACTGAGGTCCAAGCAAGTCTATACTGGTATGGCTATGTGCACCTATGTTTGTTCTCTCTCTCTCTCTCTCTCTCTCTCTCTCTCTCTCTCTCTCTCTCTCTCTCTCTCTCTCTCTTCCTCCCTCCTCCCTCCTCCCTCCTCCAGGGGCGGGAATCTGAGAAAAAGCCCCCAGCCATGTCCAATGATAGTGATATGTGTTTCTGAAACATCCCCTAAGTGGTGGAGGATGGACAGATCAAGGACAATGCTTAAGATCACAGGCATGGATAAGGTGACACCATGGGTAGGTGACAGCATCTCTATAGTATGTAGAGACAATCTCTTGCACTGTGTGGAAGCATCACCTGTCAATAAAAAGCTATTGGCCTATTAGCATAGGCAGGAAATAGGGAGATGGAAGTTCCGGTACAGAGAGAGGATTCTGGGAAATGGTCAGGGCAGGACATTTTCCCCAAACTCTGAGGAGGAGAGACAGATGCATGAAACTGAGAAGGACGTACCAAGTCATGTGACACATTTAGAATAGAATAAATTGAATTATTGAGATATGAGCTAGTCAGGGAACAGAGCCAACGGTATCGGGCTAAGCATTTATTCATATATAAGAAGTCTTAGAGGGACAACATGGACAAGTGGAGAAACACGGGGTTACGAGTGTATGTAACTACAGTAGTGGCAACAACCCAGACAATGTATCTTCAAGCCTTTCCTAGTACCCATTGAACCAGGGGCACCCAGTGACTGCTCATCACCTGTGGGAGCTGAGGTGGCATGGTCTGAATGGAGAAGCTGCTAGCCTCTGCCTCACAGCTGTGTCTGTGTCACAAGACACGGGTGTCATGACTGGTCACCTGTGTTTTGTCTTCTTTCCCTAGGTACTACCTCCCATGAGCTCCTGGCACCCCATGTCTTTCTGCTTTGTGCCAGGTAGATACAGAGAAATGTGGGCAACCTAGCGCCTCTTAGATAAGCCCATTCTGGAGCAATGGCAATATTACCAGGCAATGACGGGATCAGAGAGGGGTCTAGGGAGCTGTCCTTGAAGGCCTACTCTGGAAACTGCACACTCAAAAGGCAAACCCTACCCAAAGCAAGATCGGAGAATACGAACTGAACCTTCTCTCACGCTGAATCACTTCAAAGCTTAAGACACAGAGCAGCTCATGTTCAGAAAGAGGCAAATGTCTGTGCATGTGCCCACTGGCAGCCACGGGATGCAGCTCGGCCTAGGAAGAGGGGTTGATGGAACGCAGCCTGGTGCCCCACACGTCAGGCAGACCCACATGGGATGTGGGTGGTGTCGGCACTCCTTTCTCATGCCTGACTGTCTTGGGATTCCTCAGGCCCATTCAGAGTGACTTGAGTCCCCCTCCAAGGAGAGATTTCCATGCTGGTGCCCAGAATCCCTGGAACCTTGGCTTGAGTCAGCTCCAAGGCAGTACCAGGCGGGCCCGGCCTTGGAGCACAGTTTGCTTCTTAAAACAACATTCAAGACATTGGGGCCAAGGCGCTCCTCATGAAACCTCCTCCATGGTTACCTGCTACTGGCACGCGCCTACACTCCCCAGCCTGTGACAGATGACCCTCCTGTGCCAGTCTTGCATGCTCTCTGACTGCCTGTCCCAGCTACCTCTCTAAGCCACCTCTTGTCTCTGCCGTAGATGCCCCTCAGACCTGCTTGCAGCCTCTGTCTATCCAAGCATGGCCACGCCACAGTGGACAACGGCACCTTCCTGATCACGGGATGCCCTCATTGTTCCTCATGGTCCAGGACTCGGTAGATCCTGACAGGCTAAGGAGCACGGTCTGTGGGTGTGGTTTCCCCAGGTCTCAGCACCCATGGGGCCTCGGTACTGAGTAGACCTTCTATAACTGCTTGTTAAGCAAGCCCCTGAAGGATGAGCGAGTGCATGGATGACAGAGCAAAGAGGACCCAGTGCCGAGGGAGTCCTCGCAGTAGTAGCTGTGAGTGTTCAAGTAGTGTTAGGACCTCAGACCCCTAAGGGGCAGGACCACCAGGCCACTGACCCTGACCCCTCATGGCCCTTGATTACCACAAAACTCTCCTCCCCAGCCCTGTTCCAGCCTCATCAAACCACCAGGAAACTCAGCCTCCACAGTTCAGGGCTAAAGGCTCCTTTCAGGAGACAGCTCACACGGCCCAAGACAACCCTCAGAGCAGGCAGAGAATGGGACCAAAGCATCAGGTATTACTCTGGTTGTAGTTTCGAGGTGGGTTCCTAAACCATGGGCTTCTGGGCTTCTCCCCTGAGATACGAAGACCAGATCAACCTGCTGCATGAGTCCTCTCTGGGTTCATAATAACTCAGGGTTAGGGTTAGGGTTAGGGTTAACAGTCCTAAAGCTCAGGTCAGTAAACGACTCAATTTCTAGTCACCCGTCTGCTTCAGAAGCTCTGTCCCTTCCAGCCAGGGATTACCACCCAGAAGGCCTTGAAACCACGGCCAGGTCCACTCAGGGCTGATTGTGCTTCTCACATTGCCAACACATACAGGTGAGAGCCCCCGGCACAGCGGTCCTCAACTTTCCCAGTGCTGTGACCCTTTACTACAGTTCCTCATGTTGTAGTGACCCCCCCATCATAAAATTATTTTTGTTGCTACTTTATAACTGTAATTTTGCTACTGTTATGAATCGCAATGTAAATTTATGATATACAAGATATTTGATAGGTGATCCCTGCGCAAGAGTCAGTCAACCCAAAGGAGTCATGACCTTCAAGTTGAGAACTACTGACTTATCTAGACTATTGGCCACCCCAGGGGGTACAGTCTGGGGAGGTTGTAGAAGAATTAGATAACCTGCCCTGTCCACAGACTATAAAGCTAAATACGGACAGCAGAGGGCTCTGGTGCACACACACACACACACACACACACACGCACTCACGCACACACACTCATACACACATACACATACCACACACACACACACACACTCATACAAACACACACAAAAGCAAAATGAAGACAGTTCTAGTAGACACACTCATGTAACACAGAGTAAGCAACAATATAAACCACAGGAAACCACAAGAAAGACAAGGTCACAAGTTCAACTGGCACTCACTTCCATGCACAAAAATGCAATGTCCAGTGTTTGCAGACCACAGGGGCAGCACCCCAGAAGATATACAGCGCTATTGCACACAGAGAGGATAAAGACAGTCGCCATGATGATAGCACTGGAGAAGAATAAATGACACAGAAGAACAGATGAAGAATGAGCTAGGAAAGGAATCCATCGTGTCCAGCAACCCCATTGCTAAGAGGGGAAACAGAAAGGGCAGACAATAATCCAGCCAATCAGAAAAACGGCAAGAAGGCAGTAATCAGCACGCTCCTCTCAATGTTAGCCTTAAATGTTAATGCCATCAACTCATGAATACAGAGATTCGGACTGTCTGACTGGACGGAAAGATCAGCCCAGCTGCCTGATGTCTGCAAGAAACACAGCCCACACCCAGAGTCTAAAGGCAGAGGACAAATGCTAGCTGGCATAGAATGGGAGGTAAAAGTCAGCTGGCATGGCTCTTCTGATATCTGATAAGGTAGACAGACATCAAACTGAAACCAAAAGTGATAAGAAGGTCACTGCTAATGAAGGAAGGGGACAGTCCATCAAGAAGACGTAGCAATTGTAAATACAGATGCACCAAATGGCACTCAATTTCAAAAATAAACACTAAAGGAAATTACAGGTCATACAGATCCTGATATAATAATAGTGGGTACTTTATTAAGTATCCCACGTTCATCTAAAGATGGACCACCAACCTAAAAGTAAAAAAAAATAAAAAATAAAAAACCCTCCACTTTACAAGATAGATTAAATGGATTTAGCAGATATCAATAAGATATTCCACCCAATGGATACAGAATATACATTTTTCTAAAGAGCTTGAGGAGCCTTCTCTAAAACAGGCCACATTCTAGGACTCAAATTAAATCTTGGCAAATATAAAAGCATAAAAAACAGTCTCTGTTTCTTATCAAACCATAGTGGAATAAAGCGAAAATTCAACAGCAAGATAAAGTACAGGAGCTGTGAAGACCCATGGCGATCAAACAGTCTGCTCACCAAAAGTTCTTAAATGTTCACTGAAGAAACCAGGGAGAAATTTAAAAATCCCTCGAATCAGACGAAAGGGAAAACATCCATAGCTGTGAGTGCTGACTTATAAAAACAGGGCAGTGAGAGGTAAGCACCCTACCTGTGCACTTCAAAGTTTAGAAAAAACAAACAAGAATTAGCCAAACCCCCAAGCAGCAAGTGGTAAAATCAATCAATAAATCAATCAATCATAAAGATCCGGTCAAAAATTAGTGAAATGGAAATTTAAAAACATACATCAGTGAAAGAGTTGGTTCTTTGAAACAATAAGCAAAATTGACAAACCCCTGGCTACACTAACCGAGAGAGAGAGAGAGAGAGAGAGAGAGAGAGAGAGAGAGAGAGAGAGAGACCGAGACCGAGACCGAGACCTATCATTAAAAATGGAGACAAAAAGGCTGGAATTGCCACAGGTTTCAATGATATCCATGCATTCCTTGAGAAATACTTAGAATATCTGTGTCTAGAACAAATGGATAAGATCATAGACACTATGGCTTACCAAATTAATCCAGGAGGATACAAACAATTTAAAGAGATACTGAGCACTCAATGCAACCAAAGCCAGACTAAAAAGTCTCCATCGACGCAAAGCCCAGAATTGGATGAATTAAGTATTTAAAGAGCGAAGCTAATGCTCCTGAAACTTCCATGAAACAGAGAAGGAAGACAAACCACCAAATTCATCCTGCAGGAGCAGCGCGGCCCTGGTACCAGCATGGCCGAAGTCAGCCAGAAGGAAATTATAGACTGGTTTCCCCAGTGAGCATAGACACAGGAATTCTCAATAAAACTCTTGTAGGTCAGACGCCACGACCAGGTGGGTTCCCTCCCACGGACAGCTTGACTAATCACATGCAGATAGGCCGAAATCACATGATCGCCCCAATCCATCCAGGAAAGGCCTTTGACAAAGTTTTACATCCCTTCATGATAACAGCCATGAAGTCTTCCTTAGAAGAAACGAAGGTGAGAAGGGGTACCCGTCAGCACACTAAAGGCCACCCACGGCAAACCTGAAGCCAGTCACACTAAACTGGGGGACACTGAAAATGTTTCTCTGAGCTGGGCAGTGGTGGTGCCCGCCTTTAATCCCAGCACTTAGGAGGCAGAGGCAGGCAGATTTCTGAGTTTGAGGCCAGCCTGGTCTACACACAGTGAGTTCCAGGACAGCCAGGGCTATAAAGAGAAACCCTGTCTCGAAAAAATGAGAGAGAGAGAGAGAGAGAGAGAGAGAGAGAGAGAGAGAGAGAGAGAGAGAGAGACAAGAGAGAGAGACACAAACAGAGAGAGAAAGAGAGAGAGAGAGTTTCTCTGAAATCTACAATGAGACAAGGGTGTCCACTCTCTCCTCTCCTGTTCAATACAGTGCTTGAAGTCTTTGCTGGAGTAATAGAGAGGAAATAAAAAGAATACAAATAGAAAAAAAATAAAAGAAGTCAAGTTGTCCCTATTTGCAGATTAGCATGATCTTATCCTTAAAAACCTAAGTACTCCATCCCAAAACTTGATCCATATTTTCAGCAAAATATCAGGGTACAAAATCAACATACAAAATCCAGTAATGATTCTATATGCTAACAATAAACTTGCTAGCAAAGAAATCAGGAGGTGGGGTGGGCGAGAGGTCCCATCTACAATTGCTTCATAAAACATGAAATATTGAGGACTAAACTTAACCAAGAACAGGCTGGTAACCTCCAGCACCGGCTCTCCCTGTTTCCTCCTCCAGCCTCACCACCACAGGCGTGAACCCTCTGCCAGGCTGCTGCTGACCCAGGGCGGCTGCGTGCAGCTTACCTTAAAGCCTTCTTGCCGGTAACTCTGGGAGATGCAGTCCACCACTCCTCTGTATTTGTTTAAATAGACCCCGTCGGCTTGGATTCGACTTTTCACGACATCCATCGGAGTTGCTGTCCCCCAGGAAATTGCCCCTGGGTAGTCAGAGAAACCACGTGTGTCAGAGTTGTCTGTCTATCTTGGGTCTTCAAGGCCTGGCTTCCTGAAGATGCTGTCCTCCAACGCCCCCTTCCCCACCCCATCCCCGTAAGTGGTACAGGAAATGGGCTGGCCAAGGACCTCTGGAAGAGCAGTCAGTGCTCTTAACCGCTGAGCCATCTCTCCAGCCCTTTTTACTTTATTTTATTTTTTTACTAACACAAATTGGCACATTCTTGAATGGGGGGGGGGACAACAATCCACTATCAAAGCCCAGTGCATTTGGCTTGCTAGGTTTTGTAGCTGCTGCCCGGCAGCTCTCCAAAGAGACCTCAGCACCCCCTGGACCCTCTGCCCATGCAGACCTCCAGTGCCCCGGCTTTCTGCCGTGGCCTCTGGAAGCCTGTCTGGATGGTCTCTCTCTCCTGCCCTTGCCAGGGCTCCTGGCTGATTCTCCACCTGTGCCTAGGATACTCATTCCTCAGTCACAGTGGGAATGCCATGAAATAAGGTTAGCAGGCCCTTGGCACATGCTCTCTGCACAAACGAGAACAGACAGGAACTTGGTGAGCTCTCCCTGGAAATGGGTCCAAGGATGAGCCTCAAACAGGGGCATGGGCAGACCACTGTTGTTTGGCTGAGGTGTGGGATTTGTGTTTGCTATGAGCTTAAAACACAGCTTGGAGGAAGAGAAGGTGGTGGTGGAGGAGGAAGAAAAGGAGGTGGAGGAGGAAGAAAAGGAGGAGAAGGAGGAAGAAAAGGAGGAAGAGGAAGGGGAGGAGGAGGAGAAGGAGGAGGAGGAGGAAGAGGAGGAGGAGGAAGATGCCTGAGAGGCAGTAGGGAGCCACATCAAAGAAGGCCTGTGGCAAACCACTTATTGCCCGCTGACTTCCCTCTGAATGAACTGGGGTTGTACAGCGTCAGAGGTAATAAGCCCAGATGACAAAATGAACAAGTGTGGCTAGCCTTGGATCTCTGTGACTGCCGGGCCCCTGGGTATCTCAGGGCAGTTCGGAGATTGGATCATCTCCGACCCCTATACCTAACAAGCCTGACATTTAGCAAAAGTGAACAGAGATAATAGCTTCTCCCATAGCAGCCCCTTCTCCCTTAGCAGCTCAGCAATGCCTGCCACAGAGAACATGCTAGAATGCACCCATTGCCTCAAAGTCCAGTGAACTCACACAGAGACGCTCACAGCCCTGGAGAGAAGGACCTGGGAGGTCAAAGGGCCATTCTCTCTACTAGGTGTGGCACAGAGTCAGTGAAAGGAAGGCTCCTGCACATTTGGCTGGATGAGGCCCATCTCCTCAGGACTGGGAAAGTTGTGCCAGGCTCCTCTATACTCCACCATTACTGTGGCAGGCCCAGGACCCAGGGATGGGACTTCCGTGGCTGGGGTACTTACCTGCAATGCCCCCTGCCAGCCACACTGCATAGGGGCTGGGCCCTGTGCAGGCCTCAGATGTGATCCACTCGCTCAGGAGCACATAGGGAATAAAGTAGAAGCAATATCCCGGGATGTCTCTCAGCAGCATGGCGCTGGCTCCCCGGTACAGCCCTGTCAGGCCCTCCGTCCGCACAATGGTTGCAATGCAGTGCACGGGTCCCTGGTATGCTGCCACCGCCCTGGACTTCAATCCACGGCTGGCTGAAAAGACAGGAGGGAGGTGATGTCAAATGACCAGGCAGGTGAAAGACCAGCCAGCCACTGGCACCACAGCCAGTCCACTGACAGACAGTTCTCACTCACGTGGCTCGTTCATTTTTACCAAGCTATCTGTCACCCTTGGCAACTTATACCAGAATTCTGAGTCTCCAGGAAGGAGCCCTGACAACCTGTATACCAGATTGGAGACAATATAAGCCAAGTTGCCCTGGGATTCGCAGAGCCTCCTGGTCAACCATCACTATGCATTTCTAAGCAGCTGTGGTTGAAGAAAGACAGCCAAGTCAAGCTCTCTCTTGATGGGGAATTAATAGTCATTCATATTCTCATTCATATTCTTTCTTTCTCTCTCTCTCTCTCTCTCTCTCTCTCTCTCTCTCTCTCTCTGTCTCTGTCTACCCCAACACAGTACACAAAGAGAGAGAGACAGAGAGACAGAGAGACAGAGAGACAGAGAGACAGAGAATGTATCACCCAGTGTGGTAAAATAAATTATTTGAAACCAGGCTGTCCTGGATGCAAACCTTCCTCCACCACTTAACAAATGTCAGATTTTCTGCTCTTGTTTTCTAGTTCTTAAAAGACAGACCAAGAGTCATGGATACAAGTCAGGTAACATGCCAAGTCCTCGACATAGTGACTGGAACAGTGCGGGGTTCAATAAGTTAGCAGCCGATAGTCATTGGTAGGGTCCACTGGCTGGCTAGAGGACGGACGTGTTCTGACTCATGCCAGCCCTGGCCTGGGCTGTGCCCTAAAACAGCTGCAAGGCAGCATCAATAACCCTCAACATCAAGGGCCTTGGATTCTGTTTCCTTTTGTAACAGGCCCCAGACCTTAGCACAACTGACTCCATGATGGAAGTGCCTGCCATTCAGGCTGTAAAACTCAGCATGCGGAGAGCACCACTTGCCAAAATGAAAACAAAGACCGAATTCATCAAAGTCCGGAGCCAAGGAAGCCCTTAAATGTAGGAGCCTTGATGTTTGACATCTATAGTTCTGCTTCTGTTCTTGTTAGCTGAAGTATGTCAACCCAAGATCTGGGGTTTGTGCTTAAAATCTCACCCTGAAAAAGGCTCAGGTTACAGTAGTATCCCAAACACCAAGTGTAGTCACCGGCTAATAAAGACTTTCTATTGGCCTAAACCTATACCCAAGCGGTCTTCTCTGGTGGATACCCCACAACATTTGGAGGCTTGGGGGCCTATGTTGTGGTGTGCTCTCACTTAGCTCGTCCAAGGGGTATACAGAACAGCAGAGCTGTAGTCGCTCTGCCAGCTGATCCTCCCAGAGGCTACCTACCACCCTCTCTTAGACTCTTCTCTGCTATGGCTCACAGTCAGAAAGGCTTTCAAGTACAGACACAGTGGCACTCAGGCCTTCAAGTACAGACAGCGGCTGCACTGGCCTGATAAGCCCATCTGAGCAAACTCCTATGAATGCATTTCCCCATGTGAGGGGGAAGGGAGGTGGACGGGGTGGGTGAGCACCACCTTGGGGTGCCTTGAGAAAGAGTAGGCACTGTGGCCCTTGAGAGGCTCCAAGAGGTCATTCTTTCCCAAAACTATGATGACATCAGCAGCGTTATCCTGGGAAATTTGCCTGAGACCAAATAGGTGTTGCTGCCTAGCTATGAGACCACTGGCAAAGGGAGCATGTTCCTCTCTAGGCAAGGCTGGCCTGACCCGGGAGTCAAGGCTCCTCTGATTCGGCTTCTGGCTATGAGACCACTGGCAGAGGGAGCATGTTCCTCTCTAGGCAAGGCTGGCCTGACCCGGGAGTCAAGGCTCCTCTGATTCGGCTTCTACAGGGTGGCTCTCCAGAGTTACTGATTGAAAGGCTATGTCCAGATAATGATCTGCTAGTTTGGTGGTGCTGATGCTGTAAGAACACTTGCCAACCTGACAGCTAGCCCTGTGTGGTCAGCAAACCCTTCTTCCAGTTTCCACTTTCCTCCCCTGAGTTAGCAATAAGAAAATCCTCTCACAGTCCCCTAAGTGTTAAAAGTAATCTGGCTGTGATTGGTGTATAGTATTCATTTGTGGCTATTAAAGCAATATACTAGCCAGTAAAATATATAATATATAGACTATAATAGAAGTTATAATAGTAATGAAAACAATCACCAGATGCTGACACAGCTCTGCACCAACCCAAACTTGAACTGTTAACATTTGTCAGCTTGGCAGTACTGTAACAAAATACCTGAGATAATTAACTTCTGAAAAGGTTTACTTTGTATCCTAGTTTGGGGATGGGGTGGAGCCTTTCAATGGTTTATTAGCTTCATTGTTTGGAACCTGTAGCAAGGCACCATGGTTACATAAGACAACTTCATGCAAGCATGTAACATCCTTTGAGCGTTATCAGCCCCTTGCCCTGCTGCCCACTCCTCTCTTACCTCTCTATTCCCTTTTTCCTTACTCTGTCTTACTTCTTGCATGCCATATATACATATATGGTTTTATGCATCTATACAAAGTATGAGAGCCACAAGTGGGAGAAAACATTGAATCTTTTTTTTTTCTAAAATTGACTTAATTTACTTACCAGATTATATCCAGTTTTATGGTTGTCCTGTAAATGACATAATGTCACTCTTTGTGGCTCAAACAATTCTACTGTGCACCCAACCACACTTCCTTTGTGTACCCTGTGGTTGCCACCTTGGCTGACCCCATAGCTCATCTACTGTGGCCCTGTTGCAATAAGCACTGGTGTGCAGGTGGTCCTGTTGTGCGTTGACTTGGTGCTCTTGGAAAACACCCAGGAGTGGTTCAGTTAGCTCAGTTTTAGGTTTTTTGTTTTTGTTGTTATTGTGGTGGTGGTTTGGTTTGTTTGTTTGATTGGTTGGTTCTTTGAAACATGGTTTCTCTGTGTAGCCCTGGAGGTCTTGAAACTGACCCTGTAGACCGAGCTGGCCTCGAACTCAAAAATTCGCCTGCCTCTGCCTCCCAAGTGCTGGGATTAAAGGCGTGTGCCACCACTGCCAGACTGATTTATTGTTATTTAGTTATTTGAGATCTTTCTATAACCCAGGTATTAACCCTCTGTTAGATATATAGCCATCGAGAATTCGCTCCCTTCCTGCAGGCCATCTCTACATGTTTCCTTGTCATACAGAAGCTTTTTAATTTTATATGAAACCTCACTCGTCGATTGTTAGCATTATACCAAGTGACCAGGGTCCCATTCAGAAAGTCTTTGATAGGCCAGTGAGGCGATTCAATGGGTAAAAATGCTTGCTGCCTAGACTGATGACCCCAGTTGTATCTCCTAGGACCAACAGGATGAAGAACTCTCATAACTCTTCATGCATGTGGTATGGCACGTGTCTCTTCCAACTCTAAATAAATATAATTTAAAATCAGAAAGTCCTTGCCCATGCTGATGCCTTAAAGTGTTCTGATTTCTTCCTCTAATGCTTCCAGGCATTCAGATCCTACATTAAAGTTTTTGATCCATTTAGAGTTGATTTTTGTGCAGGGTGAGAGAGATAAGAATTCAGTTTCATTTTCCTTAATCTAGCTATTCAGTTTTACCAGCACTATTAGTTGAAGAGGCTGTATTTTTGTCTAATATTTATTTTTGGCAGCTTTGTCAAAAATCAAATACCCATAGTTATGAGAGTCTATAGATGGGTCCTCTGTGCTGGTCTGTTCTGTTCTGTGGTCTACGTGGTTGTTTTTCGTTTTTGTTTTTGTTGTTGTTGTTCTTATGACTCTGTAGTGCAACTTGAAATCAAGTTTGTTGATATCTCCAGGGTTTTTTTGGTTGGTTGGTTGGCTGGTTTTTTTCTCCCTTAGAGTTATTTGACTTTCTGGAGACTTGTGCCTTCATGGGTATCTTAAGATTGGGTTGGTTTTTTTTTTTTCCCCAATTTCTGTAAAGAATGACACTGGAATTTTTATAGATTTGCCTTTATGTATGATTTAGTGTTTCTCTAGCTTTCAATGTTTTCTTTGCTCTCTTGGCTTACTGTTATAACTGAAATGTGAAGTCAGTGGGTTCTTTCCTGGTCTTGTCTGTTTACTATTCTAAATTCCTCCTCATTCTATGGTCATCTGTTTCTCTATTTTTGGGGACTTTTGCGCTATGGTTTTGCTGAATACATTGTATATATCTTTAAATTGAAGTTCTATTACCCATGATGTACAATTTTTTTCATAACTTATACATTTGATCTTTTAATGGTGTCTAATAGATTTCATGTGTTCTGTTCATATTTTATTACTTTATCTTTGTCAATGTCTACATGTTCTAACATCTGTTACATGTTCTAACATCTGTTACATGTTCTAACATCCGTTTTCCACCCCTGACAATCTACCTTCTATTCGGTCCATTCTGTTAGTGGGGCTTTGTAAAGAAGGATTTTTTCCTTTGGTTGTTTTGTTTTTGACTTACTAAAACCTCCATTTCTTAAATTCCAATTTATCATTGAGTTCCTACGTCAAATCCTGTTTGACTCTTTTCATTTATTTATTTGGATTCTATTTCAGTTCATTGTCAAATCCTGTTTGACTCTCTTTATGTATTTATTTGAATTTTATTTCAGTTCATTTGATAGTTTACTTGTATCCTCTGATTTCATTAAATTTTTTTTTATAATGCTTTCATGCTTCTTACATAGCCTGTGCTGGGACTTAGGAATCTGGGCTTTTGTGTGTTGGTTAGATGATATCAGGTATATTATTTCTGTTGAATTATCCACAATGTTCAATGTGGGGCCAGAGTACGGCAGAGTGGGTGTATAACTCAGCAGTTAAACCTTCAATACATGTGCATAAGAGCCACCAGGCACCCTCTATTACTCCAAGAGTGTGAGCTACACAAACAACCACAACAGTTGGGTAGAACTGCTACAGAAATGTCACACTGGCCAGGTGAAAATAGCCATCGCTTTGGCTTCAATAATAATTGAGGGATAAACAACAAGGGTCTCATGGCATTGACAAGAGCCTGGGTTGCTGAGATCAGCAGCCAAGGGAATTGGGCTGGGGAGCAGAGTTTCATCAACTGAGAAAAAAAGCTGAAATGAAAAAGCAGCCGAGAAAAAGAAGTTGGGGTAACTTCAGGGTGCACTGAGCTCAAAGATCATTAAAGCCATGGAAGGTTCCAGTTATGGCATAAGAAGAGAAAGCGCAGGGGGCAAGAGAGAAGAAATGATATAGGAACAAATGAGGGAGAGCAATAGCTGCTCACAGAAAGAACAGCAGAGCGTTGACTGGAGAGCAAGTGGAAAAACACAGAACAATCATAAAACCTAACCAAGCAACAGACAAACCCGAACAAGAGGACTATGATACAATCTCAGAAACGTCAAGGTTACACATTAACAAAGGTTAAAAGCAACAAAGAAAGAAAAAATAAAAACAGCGCATCAGAAAACCCAGTAGATTAAAAATCAGTCAGTGTTTCCTCCTCGGCGGGGTGGGTTTTAAACTCTGTCCCTGCTGTTTCCTGGGGCGAACTGCTAACAGGAGGAAGCACAATTTGCAATGACAGTTCAAAGCTATGACACCGGGTTTTAGAGTGGGCATTGCCCCAGGAGAGTTTAGACAGGCTCCTTTTCAGACTGAGTTTTGGGTGCAACTGTGCTGCTGATGGGGCATGGAGTTCTCCGGCCAGGGAGCTGCCTCTCTCTGGCTCCTGTTCTCATTTTGTAGCTGTGGCAGCACAGGGGGATGCAAAGGAGACAAATGGAACCTCTGCCTCAGGTCTGTGTTCACCACCCACCCCACCCCCAACCAGCATCACAGCACACACTTGGGGCCCAAGACTTCACAGCCAGGACTGATGCCCTAGGTCTTCTACCCATGGTACATCTGACCCTTAGTCCTGCCACATATAGAGCACTTCTCTCTGGCTGCATAACTTTATCTTATGACCTATTTCAGGTGGGCTCCATGCACCGAATGTCTAACCCTAAATACTTCTGAACACATATCCTGAGGGTTGAGATGTCATCTTGCTAACCTTAGTAATTGGGTTCATTCTACACTGATATTACCCTTATCCAATCTAACATCTACCATGAAGCTGCCATTTGACCTCATGATATCTGTGATAGCATTTTCCTCCTCCAGGAAGAAATCTCTGCTTTCCATCTATGACATTCTCATGATACCCACGTTTAGGAGGGAACAACCTCTTCTTGCTATAGAATGGTCCTCACCCAGGGTATCTCTGGGGTTCCTTGTTCTTTCAGTGCAGTGTTCAGCTCCTGGTTTCTTCATGCTTTTTTTACCTCCTTTTCCTGAGCCCCAGTTTTAAATCAGTTTGATTCTAAATGTTACACTTAATAAAAAGCTTATCTCGGGCTGTTGAGATGGCTCAGCGGGTAAGAACACTGACTGCTCTTCCTAAGGTCCTGAGTTCAAATCCCAGCAACCACATGGTGGCTCACAGCTACCCGTAATGAGATCTGACGCCCTCTTCTGGTGTGTCTGAAGACAGCTACAGTGAACTTAGATATAATAATAAATCAATCTTTGGGCCCAGAGCGAGCAGAGACTGAGCGAGTAGGGCTGACCAGAGTGAGCAGAGGTCCTAAGGTCCTAAAAATTCATTTCCCAACAACCACAAGAAGGCTCACAACCATCTGTTCAGCTACAGTGTTCCCATATACATAAAATAAATAAATGTTAAAAAAAAAAAAAGCTTATCTCTTCCATGACAGTTGCATGCACCTATAGAGAGCCACACCTACCATGACACTCCACAGCCTGCAATGTTCTCCTGATAAGCTCAGGTTAAAGAACACCATGCTATCTATCATCAAGGAAGTGCTCATAAAACAGGAAACCATCTCAGGGCGGTGTTTGTTTAGCATCCCCCTGCACGGTTCAATGGCATGCATGGTTTACCACCAGGATCATGAAGAATGTGTCATCAGCGGCAGACATTGCAGTGCTAGGCCCATGTGGAAACACATCACAGTACTGACAATGGCCAGGATGAAGACTTGCGTTATATTTATCAACTCAGCAGCAATGGCAGGAGCCAGGGAAAACTACACTAAGTCAACACTCAGTTGCTGAGTAGGTTCTAGAATTTTCTCCCAGAAAACAATGGGAGTTCCAAAAGGTTGATCATGCAGCACCCTGTGCTATATACCTTGACCCAGAGGGTGTGGCTCAGAGTCCCTACCACTGGCTGCCAAAAAGCCCTGGGTGAGAGTCCTCTGTAGCTCTAGCTATGGTTGGTGAAGGCAAAATGTGAATGATTCTCATAGGCTGATTTGGGAGATAACAGGAAAATGGCTCTTGGAAATACGTGTGCTTGAGTTTCCTAGACCAGCATGCCATTTTCCCAGTGTGACTAAGGAGAGATGCAGGATGCTGAATCCGTGCTCAGTCACTAAACTACTGATGCCCCACCAACATCTTGGGCCTCCCAGGGTAGGCCCTGGGGTAGGAGTTGGGGGCCCATGTATGTGGCAGGATTAACATATAACAATATTTTCTTCTAAAATAAAATATTTTAATATCTCTAACCATACTTTTTATAATGAGGACAAACATAAAAAAAATCAGCTTCTGATCGTTTCTTATCATGACTGCTTCGTCATGGAGACAGAGCTGCTAAGACTGATACTTTCCCTTAATTGAAAACATGTTACGGTCCTCTAATTGGTATAGATTATAGATCTCAGAAGGCCTACAGCCCCATTGGCATGTAACTACCACACCACTGGTTCCCAGCCTTCCTGATGCTGTTGCCCTTTAATACAGTTCCTCATGCTAAGGTGACCCCCAACCATAACATTTTTTTCATTTCTACTTTGTAACTATAATTTTGCTACTGTTATGAATCCTAATGGAAATGTCTGATGCACAGGATGTCTGATACACAACCCCCAAAGGAGTCATGACCTACAGGTCCTGTAGGGTGTGGTTGCTGCCCTACTCGGAGACTGGCAGGATGTTTGAGACAAGAAAAAGGACCCTCTGCTACATTCACTTTCGCCCTGGGGTGGGAGCCCCACATAAATCTACAGGTCTTACATCATCAGTTTGGCCCCTGTCATGACTGCTTTTAACAGTGACTAACTGGTCCTATGGCTCTTCGGCAACCTGATTGCCGGCCTCACCTCTGGCCGTTCATTTCTGATCTCTCTCATCCCCTTGCAGGATGCCGTTGTGCTTGTTTGGTTTGAGGTGGGTAGGTATTGTTTGGTTTTGAGGTGGATTTGACATTCCCAGTTCCCCGTATGCTGTCTCATCCTTGGGTCCCGTTAGGTTTTCTTGTTTGTTTTTCTGTCAAGTTGACACTGGCTGGGATCATCTGGGAAGAGGGAGTCTCAGTCGAGAAAATGACTCCATCAGCTTGCCTGAGTGACATTTTCTTGATTAACAACCGATATGGACCTAGCCCACCGAGAGAGTGGTGCCATACCTGGGCTGTTGGTCTGAGGTGGCATTTGAAAAGGTTCCAGCTGAGCAAGCCGTGGAGTGTGTATTAGCTACTTTTATGTCAACCTGATACACAAACAAGACTTATCTGAACGGAGACGATCTTAGTTGGGAAAACGCCTCTATATGATCTGGCTGTAAGGCGTTTTCTTAATTAGTTATTGATGAGGGGTGGCCCAGCCCATTGTGGGTGGTGCCACCCCTGGGTGGTCCTGGGTTCTATAAGAAAGCAGGATGACCAAGCCATAGGAAGCAAGCCAGTAAGCAACACCCCTCTATGACTTCTGCACCAGCTCCTGCTTCCAGGTTCCTGTCTTGCTTGAGTTTCTGTCCTGACTTCCCCTAGTAATGGACTCCAAGCTGGAAGTGTAAACTGAATAAGCCCTTTCCTCCCCACCTTTCTTTTGCTCATGGTGTTTTGTTGCAGTGATAGAAACCCTAACTAAGACAGAGAGCAGGCCAGTGTTCCTCCAGGGGTCTTCTTCCGTCCCTGCATACAGGCTCCTGTTGTGAGGTTTCTAGCCTCCTGACCTTCCTTCATCATGGAATGTAAGATTTCTAGCCTCGTGATGGAATGTTGATATGAGAGGAAATAAACATTTTCTCCACCAGTTGCTTTTGGTCATTGTATTATCACAGCAACAGAAAGCAAACACCCTTTCTGGGACAGGACACTTCCTTATGGTAGGAATCTGTGGCCTGAGACCCGAGCACTTTAGTGTTATTCCATACACATTAGACGAGCCGACCTGAGCAGGTCCCCACATCAAGGCCACGGGTTCATACGCTTGGCATTCAACAAAATCCTCCCCTGTCATGTTCTCATCCACAGTCTAAGGTAACAGAGGCATCCCATATGCTCTCTGGGCAAACAAACTGGCTATAACCTCCGAGGATTGGGTTTGGGTATGAGCAGCCTGGCAGACCCCTCAGATCACATGCTAGACACTTCTCATCTGGGATACACTTTGCTAGCTATTGTTTCTCAAGAGTCCATCAGTTTCCCCAGGACCCAGGGGCTGTAAAAGAGTCAGGCACTTCAGTAGAAAGAACCCTGCATTAAAAACACACCAGCAAGCCCAATCCTGTTCAGTTACTACTTACTGAACAACCTGTTCAAGGGACTAGACTCCATAGGTCTTTGTTTCTTCATCTATAAAGAGGGGACAAAGATGAATGGTGGGTCTACTTCCTTGGCTTTGTGACATGGGCAGAGAATGTTACAGACACACTTCACTGGAGTGAGTGTTTTGAGACCCAACTCTGCTCAAGAGACATAATTACCATTCCTCTGTTTATTGTTCTGTCCTGATAGGAATCTGTGATTCTGAAAGTATACACTTGTCAACTTCACCACCTAAATCAAGGCCACTGATAACTATCTGGGAACAAGACCATTCAAGGCTGGTGTCAAGACATCAGGACAACACTTAGGCTTGCCCATTGATCTTAAAAAAAAACCAAAGAAAAACAATAGCAAACACCACAATGTACCTCCAACGCATGCAACATTCACTGTGGTACATCATGCTGAGTGCATGGCTTTATGCACAGCCTCTCTAGGCCTCCTCCCTCCACTTCTAGGCTGCCAGGGCCCCAGCCCTCACTTCCTTTTGGCATCTCAGAGCCTCTTGGTGAAGCACAGACAGACTATCAAGAGCCCGAATGAGTCTGGGTTTTTTGGGTCTCACCTATGTCCCCAGAGTTCCTGACTTTCCACACAGTTCTCTTATTTAGGAAGTGAACGGAGCTGTCATTAATGATTTTATCACTTAGGAGATCTTAGAAAATCTGCTGCACTTCCCAACTGGGGAAGAGTAGAGTATATGTGGTATGCATGTGTGTGCACCTTTGCGTACATGTATGGTGCGCATGTGTATGTGTGTACATGTGTTATGTGCATGTGTGCATGTGTGTGTGTGTTGGCATATGTGTGTGCACATGTTCTGTGCTCGTGTGGTATATATGTATGGTGTGCATGTGGGTGTACATGTGTGCATGCATGTGTGTTGAACATGTGTTGTGTGCATGTGTGTTGACATGTGTGCATGCATGATGTGCTTGTGTGGTGTACATGTATTGTGCGTGTGTATGTGTGGTATCCATGTGGGGGGGTTGTATATATGTGTGGTGTGCACATGTGTATATATAGTATGCATGTGTGTATGTGGTATATTTGGTAGCCACACAAGTGTACAGCAGCAATCCAACTATTCTGTGAAAGAGAAGCTGATGCACCCAGGAGCACAGAAGCATGGGACATGTCCTCCCCAAGCGGGGACTTCTGAGGACCCAGTGAAGAAAAAAAAACAGGTCTGTCCCCATCTCTGTTGCTATACAGATCTTGTGTTCTATGCCCAAACTGCCTGGATCCAGCCCTCAGCTACCCTTCTCTTCTGCTCACCTTCATCCCTCATTGGCACGTAGGACAATCTCCTCCACCACTAGCCATATTCTGGACCCTGGTCCAGCTAGAGTTTCTTCTCTGTGATGGCACTGAGTCCAGCACCCCCTCCGTGCCCTCTTCTCACCGAGTCCAGCACCCCCTCCGTGTCCCTCTTCTCACCGAGTCCAGCACCCCCTCCATGCCCCTCTTCTCACCGAGTCCAGCACCCCCTCCATGCCCCTCTTCTCACCGAGTCCAGCACCNTCTCACCGAGTCCAGCACCCCCTCCATGCCCCTCTTCTCACCGAGTCCAGCACCCCCTCCATGCCCCTCTTCTCACCGAGTCCAGCACCCCCTCCGTGTCCCTCTTCTCACCGAGACCAGAACCCACTCTGTGTCCTTATTCTCACTGAGTCCAGCACCCCCTGCTCCATGTCCCTCTTCTCACACTCAAAGCTTCTCTGTATTTCCTCCTCCACTCCCACTTTGGAGAAGAAGGCCTTCTCAACTCCATCCCTTCCTCAAGTGCCAGTTCCCACAAGGACTTGCCCCCACCACCATAGTCAGTGACCCCAGAGTCGCAGGATTCTGCTCCCAGATGTCAGTGCAGCTGAACTAATTACTGGTGTCATCTTGAGCACACGTGAGTCCCATAACCCAAGCACCCACACCTAAGGCTGTAAGTTCAGCTGTCCTATGACACAACTGTGGTGGGTTCACTCTGCAGGCCAAGCTGCTTCACTGTGGGGGCAGAATCTCCCTCAGCCTTGGCTATGAAACTCTTCCCAACTCACCCCATGTCTCTCTGAGATCCTGCCCTCCAGGTTACTCACCCCGACACACTATTTCCTGTCGCTGACCATTGTTCCACATTGCCCCTCAATAGGAAACACTCCCACCCCAGATCGTACTGCCACTCAGCCGTCAGACAGCACTCATTGCATCTGCTGCCTCTCGGGTGCCTTCCTGACCCACACAGACAGAGTCCAAGGCTCCAGAGAGGGCCCACATATGTGTGTGGCTCCCCAAAACTGGTGCTGTGTACCACACATCTCTGCTTTACCTACTCTGAGGGGCTCAGTGGGGTCCAGGAAGTGACTATGAAGGATGGGCTAGTCCCAGAGTAAATGCCAACAGGCAGAACACAGCACGGTTGCCTCCAGCTGGGCCTGCAGCTGACTGGGATCATGGCCAATGCTGAGTCCCCTCACGTCTGTCAACCTCTTTCTGCTACATATGGGCCTTGGGAGGCACACGTTAGGGTTTTGGTGGGTGCACAGACCCAAGAGCTTTCAGGTAGAGGAGAACATCACTGGCCATCTGTTTCTCGGGTACAATGTGACAGGGCCCCCAGGTAGGCTCATTCATGTCAGTAAGAATGCAGAAGGGAAGGCAGGTTTCCTCACTGGGAGGAACACCTCTGAGAGAACCCAAGCCACTCCTACTTGCTTACCAATGGGCAGGAGTCCCAGGAGACTAGCTGTAGGGAGCTAGGAGAGTCTAGAGGAGGTTGTGGGGCATGCCTGGAAAAGTGTAGAGTGTGGTGTGTGTGCGCGCCTGTGTATGTGAGTGTGTGCTCTATGTGAGTACATGTGCACATGTGAATGTGCATGTGTGTGAATGTGTGTGCATGTATATGTATGTGTGAATGTGTGTGCATGTATATGTATGTGTGTGCATGTATGTATGTGTGTGCATGAGTGTAAGTGTGTGTGGATGTGTGTGCATGTATATGTGCATGTGTGTGTACATGCACATGTATGAGAGTATGTATGTGTGTTGTGTGTATGCATGTGAGTGTATGCATTGTGTGAGTGTGTGTGAGTGGGGGTGTGTGTGCAAGTGTGTGGATGTGTGTGCATGTATATGTGAGTATGTGTGAGTGTGTGTGCATGTATGTATGTGTGTGTGCATGAGTATAAGTGTGTATGCAGGTGTGTGTGTTGTGTGTATGCATGTGTGTTGTGTTTGTACATGTGTGTGTGCATGTGTGGTATGTTTGGTAGCCACACATCTGTACAGTAGTGATTCCTTTCAATTTCAGCAGCTGCCAATGCAACGTGACAAGGCCCTTCTGCATAAATTTCACAATGTGTGCCAAGAATCTTAAAAATGACCACGCCCTTGGGCCCACTCATGAGTTGAAGAACCCACGCCCTGAGAGAAAGAGCCCCAGTGAAGGAGCTTCTTTATAAACGAATTGGCTGATAACTTCACTGTTTGGGGTGAAGACAAACAGCAAACAGGCTAAACGGTCACCAGCAGGGCGTTTTAAATAGCACAGTTACCAACCCTACAGGTGACAGTTACTTCACAATTTCAACATGCCAGATGCTGGACTGAGAGTTCCACGGACCTCCTGTCTGTCCTAGCAGTGAAGTGACACGGCTGAAGCTTGGTGGCACCAGGTGAGTCACGCTAACTTTCTCAGTTTGGATAAAGATAGGATTGCTGACAGCCTAACTCCAGAAATGGGATTCTTATCATAGAGTAATGGTCCTGACTGTGTGCCTGTGTGTGTGCATGTGTGCGTGTGCATGTGCGCATGTGTTTGAGGGAACAATGCACACCTATTTTAAGTATCACACCTATTTTAAATAAATGCATATGCCATTATGTCCGTTTCCATGGGGAATATGAGAGGATGCAAAACTCTGTACATAGTCGGGGTGAATTCTCCTAAAATCCTTAACCTAAGGAAGATTATCAAAAGGGGACACCTCTGTTCTGATCAGGTTTCAGCCATGGAGTACCATCAGTACACATTCAGGAGGAAGTCACTGGCTCTCCCAAAAAATGATGACCCTAGCCACCTCACTGACCCCCAGCCCATCTGTCACATGTCCTAAAGTAGATGGCACAGAGTCATCTGGCAATTTGCTTCAGAATGTCAGGTCACCTCTCACAGTGCATGATGGCTGACCTGGATGTGGACTGGCAATTTGGAATTAAAACCACAAAGCAAGGGGATCCCCAGTGGCGCCCACACTGCTTGGAAATGCTGCTGTTGGCAAAGCCATCGTTTACGAGGGCGTGGCCGGAAGCCGAGACTGCACGCTTCAGTCGGCCCCAGCCCTGCTCTGTTCAGGCCACACGATTGTCTCTTTGAGCTTATGTAACTAAAGTGCCTGACAATTTTTAACTGTGATGTCTTACAAGAAGGTCCATTTTTCTGTCTGGTCTTAAAAAAACCAGAGGATCCAAACCCATCAGGCCACAGGATAGCAGCCATGTGGAAACTGTCCTGGTTGTCCTGTTCGAAGGACACTGCCAAGGTCACCACAGCCCTGCTTTCCCCTCAACCTCCCCCCCCCACCTCCCCACAGCTTTCAGATATGGGTACCACCCCCTTTTGCCTGGGCTGCCTTTGTTTTCTACCAGCAGAGGAAGGCATGCAATGAAGTATGCCCTGGGTTCATGTCTCAGTTAAAACAGGAAAACTGAAACTGGGAAGAAAGATTGTGTCTCATCAAAATGGGAGAGGGCATGTTTCCTCGAACCCTCTGCTTCCTGCGGTTACTGCCTCCAATGCGATTGTCTGCAATCTCTCCCTACATTCTTGCTTTCACCCCTGGGATGGGACCAGATGGGCCTGCCCCATAGCTCCCTGGGGTCTCTGTTGTCATTCTGTATCCTTTCCACCCTGACACTGACTTCATCTATTGGAGACAGACACACATCCTCAGAGCAGCTGGGGCCCAGGCCCGCCCTGTGTATGGTGGGGAGAACCAGTCTCATGCTCAGAAGGCTTAGGGCCTGCACCAGACACTGCCAGGACAGGGGGCTTACGGACCTGGGCCAGGATGCTCCTGAGTGAGCCTGTGGGCCTCCTGTGGTGTTCCACAGCCAAACCCCAGCCTTAGAGTGCAGAGGGATGACACAGCAACCATTCTGAAGGTTGCCAGCAAGGGCGGGTGTTTGGGGGGACTCATCATACACACACTATGACAGGAAAGACCAGAGAAACAGCCCCTCCATTCTATAGACATGGAAACTTGAGAATGAACCAAGAACAAAACCCAAGGTATTGATTGAAACTATGTCTCCTCCAGCATTCAAGTCAGCCAAAGGTGACACACACACAGCGTGTGCCCCTCTCCTCTCCTTCTTCCTCTGTCAAAGCCACTTTCAAGAGCAGCACGGAGAACTCTCGAGCAGAGAAATTGAGCTGGCCCCTATGGTGAGCAGGGAGGAGGATGGTCTTACTCACTGAGAAGGCTATGAACCATGGGACCACAGAGCCAGACACGTGGGAAAGAGTCACGGGTCCTCAGACACCTCTTACCTTCTCGAAATGGCTGTGTTTGCATCTGCAGTCGGATCTTGATGAGTTCCACAGGCCCGCCCAGTCCAACAGAGACCACACCAGTCACCATGCTAGCCAGGAGCAGATCAGACAGACTTCGGCCAGGGCCAGCCTCCAGTTCCCCACAGCGGTACTGGCTGAGGAACCGTTGGGTGTTGCTGAAGACCCCGAACACCACTGAGTTATAGATGGCAATGCTGGCCAGGGGGAAGGACATGCCCTTGAAGAAGCCAAACACCTGTGGCAAAAAGACCCAGTGGGAGGAAGTGTAAGGCCAAACCGCTCTTCGGGGTCTCTCTCTGCATACCAGGTACGGGACCTCCCTGCCCCCCAGGCTCAGAATAATTCACCATGCCACAGAAGAGCCCCCAACAAGGGACTAGATGACACAGAAAAGACAGCAGAAGGCCACATGCAACTCAGGCAGTCATTCTAGCCCCAAAGACGAGCCTCCTGCACAATGGAGTCTTGGCCTCAGATGTGTGCATGCCCCACATGTCAGTGTCAGAGCTGTGGCTTTGCAATGTCTGAGGAGCCCTAAGGAGTAGTAGAAATATCAAGTACCGGCACATCTCCTCACTAGTCGCTCAAGCAAAGCTAGTGCTGTCTGTCTGTCTGTCTGTCTTGTTACTTTCTGTGAGTCAAATCAATAACAAGACAGTGTTCACCCTCACTGAGTTCATGGTCTTGGGGGTGAGGCAGGTGAGGACAGGACGGAGGGTTTGGACAAACTGACAGGCAACACTATACAGCTCACTAAGTCTGTGGTGACCGGCTGACAAAGGGACCTCCCAAGAGTACCGGGACAGCATCTCAGGATACATCATACACATACACACCACACACATACCACACACAACACACACACACACAACACACACAACACACACAACACACAACACACACACAACACCCAACAGACACACAACACACATACAACACACACACAACTCCCAACAGATACCCAACAGACACACAACACACATACAACACACACATACACACACACACACACACACACACACACAGAAAAAAAGGGGGTGAATGAGGGATGGGCAAGGCGAGAAGCAATGCTTCCAGCAGGGGTCAGAGTCTCCTCTATAACTGTGTTCTCAATGAGCCCACACACAGGTGCTCTAAGGGAAACTGGAAAATTCCACAGCCATTGGGAGAGCTGAAATGGTACACATGTGCCAATGCCAACGATGAGGAAGTTCTAAGAAGCCACATCACAAAACGAAAATGTAGAAAGCTATGCCACAAACGGGTGATCGTGACCGGTAGAAGACACCTCACAAACATGTGTACACATAGGCACATAGGCATACGCCTCGTTTCAGGCACTTCCTCCATAACTTGAAACACTGAGCTACATTGTCTCAGAAATAACACCTGAGGTCCCCACCCGAGGCTGGACACTGGGACACTGGCTGGCAAGTACTGCGGGGAATGTGAGCCAAACAAAAGAATCAATGACCATCTTTCAGGAGGCTGGGGAGTCACGCCCATTTACCTTAGAACACCAAGTACAAGGTTGACACCACTCACCCTGATTTTCAGAGTGGCCAATCAAGAGTTAAAGCCACACTGGCATTCACCATGAACTCTTCTGTTGGCAAGCTTGGTACCTACAGGAGGCTGTACAAGCCTCGGGCATTTGTTACAATGTGGCCTGTGACAGCAACAGTCACACTGGGCACATTGCCAGGACCTAGGGAAGCTCAGAGCTGCCATGAACATGCATTTGACTGTTTCTTTAAAGGGGGCCATTTTTATCCTAAATGTAACTTTTAAAAATCCTAGATTCCCCAAAGGGTAGTCTCAGAAAGCAACCTGCTAAGCCTTACGAAGGGAGCGGGTGTTAAAAATATTATTCCATTTCCTATTTGAAAATCAACACCTCAGTCACGTGTTGGGGGTGAACATGGGGGTGGGGTGGGGATTGCCGCTGCATCCAGATAGAGGGATGCTACTAAGGCTCAGCTTCCCCCACAATCATTGCGTCCACCTTATTTGTGCAGGAACTTTCCATTCTGTGGTTCCAAATTCCTCAGAGCGTCTTCAGAGAGTTCATACAAAACTCTTTGGGAAGTTCCTTCCCAGCAAGGTACTAAGTGACCAGGGGTGAGCTGAGGTAAGGTAGCATTTGCTATGTGGTGCAAGATGAGAAGAAATAGGTGAGCTGCAGCAGGAACAAGCTGCCTCCCATCTGTTGCAGTGATGTAGGAGTGTGGCCTGGTCCATGAGGTCCAAGGGAGGCCTGACCGGCACCCTCCGCCCACCCCAGGCACTTACACGCTCCTTCTTGTACACCATGCGGATGCAGTTGAATGTGTTCACATAGCCAACACCAGCCTGCAGGCGAGTCTGCAGAGAGAGTGGGGGGGCAAGGGCAGGGAGCCACTCAGAGATCGGTCACAAGCCCCTAAAGATACCCTACCCCAAGAGACCCACCCAAGGAGGGCCAGGCTCAGTCCTGGCCAGCCAGGTGCCACATGATCTTCAGGGACACTTACTCCACTATGCAGCCCAGTCCCATGCAGAAGGCTGCTTTGGAGCAGAGGATGACACAGATGGGTTAGCTGTATGAGGATGATTGATGGTTGCTGAACTCAGGAGGCCAGTCTCTTAGGTACAAAATGCCAGACCTCGGCTCTGTCCCTTTCGCTGCTATCTCTCGCTCCACCCTTCTAGAAGCCTCTAGGGCACCTGCTCATTCCCCACCGCCACCCCCCAGCAGGCATCTTTCTAGTCTTTGTCCCTTTCTCACCAGAACACAGCCTTGGCCCTAATGTCTCCCTCTCACCTCCAGCCACAGCCAGACTGATTTTTCTCAAAATAATTGAAATCGTGTCACTCTGTTTAAAACTCTCTAGGGCCTCCTATGCCGAGGACTCTTGGGACTGGCCTACCTGTTACCCCCTTGCCCCACCCCCCTACCCCAGCCACTTCCTCCAGTGGCATCCTGCCTCCAACCTCTGTTCTGGCTGGTCCCCTAGAATTTCCTCTGGTCCCTGCTTTCCTGTTGGGTCCGAGCTTAAAGACTGTAAGCAGGGTTTACATTAGGTTACCCCATCAGGGCAGGGCCCCCCACCGCCTTCTCCTCTTGCCCTTGCCTGGAGTTGGGCACAGCCCTGGCACAACTCTCTGCAGCTCTGCAGTGACTGAAGAGGTTACACAGGAAAGGCAAGGTGGCACCCTCTGAGGAAGCCTGGGTAGTCAGGGTCAGGAGATGACAGGCCCCGAACATTGAGGAAGCCCCTAAGATTGTTCAGAGCAGTGTCTGTTCTGACTCTGAGGTTCTGCTTCTCTTTTATTGCCTGGCCTTGTCTCTAAGACGCTTTCTCAGTTCCCATACCCTGCACTGTCTGTTGGGAGTATGAGAGCCCACAGCGGTCCTGTTCCCTACAGTACCCAGTATGCAGCAAGGAGTGAACCCCACCCCCACCCCTCCCAGAAGCAGGCCACCAAAGTGGCAGTCTCCCAGATGTCTTCATACTGCAGCCCCAACCTTCCATGATATGCAGGTTATCTTTTAGCACATCTAGTTTTAAAGCTAACTGTTAAATGTGCAACTAATACAGGAATAAATACATTATGCCGATGAGTCTAACTGTAAGTCCAGACCCTCCTCTGACCCACAGTTCCATCCTACTCCTCTGCTACAGTGCGGCCTCTAGCGTGGCTGAGGACTTGATTGGCATCCATTAGTAGCCACAGATAATGAAGGGGAAGCGCTATCGAGCTGTGTCAGGTGAGTTAACCACCTTGCCAGCCACCAGTTGTTAGAAGTCACGCATCTGAATCTGTTCCAACCCTCAGAAGATTCAGCAGTAAAGACAGCAAAATCTCAGCCCGCGTGGGTAATACAGCTTAGTGAGGTCGGGGGGGAAAGATCCCCAGGAGTAGCTGGGAAACATACACTGGGCTAGATGGGTTTAAAGGAAAAGAGGGACTGGAGAGGTGGCTCAGGGGTTAAGAGCACTTGCTGTTCTTGCAGAGGACCTGGGTTCGATCCCCAGCACCCACAAAATGGTAAGTTCACAACTGCCTGTAACTCCAGATCCGAGGATCTGATGCCCTCTTCTGGCCTCTGATGGCACAGTGTATACACGGTTCACAGATACACATGCTGGCAAAAATGCTAAAAACAATTAGCGCTAACATGGAGAAGGGTGGGTAGTAAGGTCGGGTGGATCTGGGAGGAACTGAGACAGGGGAGTAAATGTGATTAAAATACATAGTATTTTGTACTCAAAGAATAAATAAACCATTGCTTTTTTTTAAAAAATCATGCAAACAATTGGAATATATAGCAGACAGTAAACCTCAATGCATTAAGAAATAATTCCAAAATGAAGTATATCTGGTAGCTGAATATTATATACATATATACATGTGTGTGTATATATATACATGTATATATGTATGTATATATATATATATATATATATATATATATATATATATATTTGCCAGTGTTAAGAAGGGCTGGGTGGGAGAGACACCCTAGAATGTGCAGTGTGGGGCTGAGCCCTTGTAGTATTTTGGTTAAGCCTAGCCACAGAAGTTAAGCTTGGGGTAGGGTTTTCCCAACCAGGACAATGACAAGGACTATGGGAGGTGATGTAGGCCTCTGGCTATATCCTGTGTATCCCTCACTGGCCCCAGATCTGCCAGAACTTTCAGACCATGGAGGAACAAGCCCCCACAAGATTGAGTAATCAAAGCCCCGAAGCCCACAAGTAGGCAGGCTTAACTCATTAAGAGTCTCTTCAGGGCTGTGAATGAAGCTCTACCAGACACGCTGAGCCCTTGGCAGAATGCTAAGGTCAGCCACCAAGCCAAGCTCCTGGACCCTGGTGACCATGCGCACTGACTGCAGACTGCATAGGGGCATCAGGAAGCCCTTTGCCACACCCTGCAGATGAAGAACACTGCTGGTTTTAGTTTCCATGGTTGCCATGGCGTCTTGAAGCAGCCCAGCATCTTGTCACTCATGTCTAAGTATCAGACATTCCAGTTCCTCACCACAGGAACAGCCAGTAGCCCAGGGCAGGAGAAGGAGCCTTTGCCTGAGGCCAGCGGCCCAGGGCCTGATGATCAAGGGGCTCCAAGGATGAGTCCTAAGCCCTCAGGCAGGCCCCTGGATTACCTCTCCTACTCCTTAGACAATCCTTATGACAGCCTCACCTGGGAGGTGCTGTGTACCCATTTTACAGACAGGAAAGTGAGGAAGGCTCGGTGTCAGGAATGGATGCGTCTTAGTTACTTTTCTATGACTGTGAAAGAACCAATACAGCCAAGGCAACTTACAAAATCTTCAATCTGGGGGCATACAGTTCCATCACTACAGAGAGTATGGCAGCAGGCAGACAGGCATGGTGCCAGAGATGTAGGCTGAGAGCTTATATCTGACCCAGACAAACGAGTCACAGGGAGTCTAACTGGGAAAGGTGTGGGCTATTGAAACCCCAAAACTCACCCCAAGTGATACACTTCCTTCAGCTGGGCCCTATCTCTTAATCCTTCCCAAACAATTCCACCAATTGGGAGCTAAGTATTCAAACATGAGGCCTATTGGGGCCATTCGCATCCAAACCCCCACAGAGGGCAAGTATTGTGGCTAAGACTGGATTCTTTTATTATTGTGTTTGTGGGTACACACACACACATGGGGGTGCTCGTGCACATATGCACATGAAGGCCAGAGGACAACCTTGGGTATCATCTTCAGGGACTGAAGGTGACTTAGAAAAGGAAGGTGACTCATATTCACTTCCTTTGAGGTGGGGGTCTCTCATTGTCCCAGAACTCATCAATCAGGTAAGAATGGCTAGCAAGTGGATCCTTCTGTCTCCCCAACTCTGGTACTGGGATCTCAAGTGTGTGCCACCATGCCGGCCTGGCATTTTAACATGGGTTCTGAAGCTGGAAGCCAGGTCCCTGTGCTTGCTAGGCAAGCTCTTTGGTAACTGAGCCATTTCACCAGCTTGACCGGACTTCTATCTAGACTTGCCCAGGCCTTTTCAGTTGGCAGGGAATCTAGAGAAAATGTTTCTCAGAAGGAAAGCAGACGTTCCAGAGCAAACAAGAGCCGAAGGTTAGATCCAGGGCAGACCACGTGAGTCCACTGCCACACTGGGGTGTCAGCAAGAGGTTCTCAGGCTGGACACATCTGGATCTTCTTACAGGAAGGAGGGTTTCCCAAGATGCAGGGCAGAATGGGAAGAAGGTGGTCCCCGCCTTTTCATGCGTGTGTTGAGAGTGGGGAGGCAGGCCTGACTATGCAGGAAGCAAAGGCACTCACTTCCTTACTGGCATGAATCCAGCGTCCCATGTCCTTAGAAAGGAGACAATTCTTTGGCAAGAGACACAGGACCACATGAGGCAGAGGCAGAGTTGTAGCTAGAGTGGAAAAGCCATGGTCAGAATTGCAGCAACAGACCAAGCCAGGAGGAAGGCATGGGGCAGAGCCCCACTGAGCCTTCCAGAAAGGTCCAACACCTTGACATTGCTTTCTGCCTCCTGACTGTAAAAGTATCTTATCTTCTTCATTTGTTTGGTTTTGTTTGTTTTTAAGGTATATTTATTTTACATTTATGTGTACGGGTGTTTGGCCTTCATGCATGTCTGTGCACCATGTATGAGCAGTTACTTGGCCAGAAGAGGGAGTCAGATCCACCTGGAACTAGACTTACAGATGGTTGTGAATCGCCTAATGTGGCTGCTAGGGATTTGAACCCAGGTCCTTTAGAAGAGCAGCCAGTGCTCTTAACCACTGAGCCATCTTTCCAGCACCAATTTCTTTTCTTTTAAGACAGCCAATTGGTGGTAATTTACTATAGCAACCCAAGAAACTAACACATCAGCCACTTTCTTCAAGGTCAGTTCTTCATACCCATTCAGGCAGATTTTGTTAAGAATTCCCTTTTATCCGGGCGTGGTGGTGCACGCCTTTAATCCCAGCACTNNGGAGGCAGAGGCAGGNGGATTTCTGAGTTCGAGGCCAGCCTGGTCTACAAAGTGAGTTCCAGGACAGCCAGGGCTACACAGAGAAACCCTGTCTCGAAAAACCAAAAAAAAAAAAAAAAATTCCTTTATCTGATCAACCAGAGAGACAATGACACATGCCTGTGTTCTGACACAGAGGTACAAACTCCATGAGCAATCCATGGGCGGTCCACTAGGAAGTCACTTGAAAGGAGGACTTTTGAGGTGTCTCCATATTGCCCTCAAAATGTATATGCACAGTTTACATTGGGGACTTTGTAACACATTCTCCGAATTTGGCTAAAATGATGTGGCAACTGCGGAGATGATTAATTGACACTGATGATATTAAACCGAGGGCTCCCCGGTGTAATACCTACTGGGTCTCGAGAACACCTCTCCCAGTGTTACCTGCAAGGCAGAGTAAATTACGTCCTGCTTAGCAGGCTTTGCAGGTCCAAACCAGGGTCCGGACCCATGGCCTGCGCAGTCCCATAGCTCACCATTTCTGGCTTGAAGTGTGCTTCGCAATTGATCCCACAGTGGTGGCTTGTCTGTCAGGGGAGCCTTTAAGGTGGGTAGACTGGGAAGGAATTTGGCGAATCTGAGTTCAGTGAGGTAGCAGGGGTAGCCAGTGTCCCCCTTGTCCTTTTGACAAAGCTAAGGATAATAGCTGAGCCCCTCCTTGGAGGAGAGGTAGACAGCATGCAGAGAGTAAACCCGGCCCTAACCTTGTCACCTGCCAAGGAAGATAGGCAGAAAGGAAATCGCAGAGATGTGAGTCAGAGCTCAGAGCTGCTTCTGTACACAGTCCAGGCAAGAGCAGCATTGGCAGTCATGTTTCTGGAGCTTGGCTGGGCCCTGTTCACCACAGATGGGTGGCGGGTGGCAGGGACTCAGAATGATCTTTTTTTTGTATCTTAGCCCTTCATCTCCCTGATTTTCATGGTATGACAGGGGACACGCCCTCCTACTCCTTCAGGGGTACCTATGAATGTCAGGATGGCTCTGCTGGCTTCAGAGTCCCTGTACCCTATGTGTCTTTTCGGGTTATTCCAACTGAGGTATAAATCACCAACCTGACAGGTGGCACCAAGCACTCTAAGGACTGAGGGCTGACCTGCCTAGATTTGGGTCCACGGCTGTAACACAGAATCAGATGAATCAGTAAAACTGGGCTTACTGTTTTTTTCCAGGCAGAATCCCACCCAGGGTCTCTGCCTCAGCCTCCTGTGCCTGGGAGTCTTCTCCAATGACTGGAAACCTACTCTTACATGTCAAGCTCAGGCTCCATCTCACATGCCAAAGCTTTCTTGACTGTTCAGCTCCCCAGGTATGACAAGG
>NC_034605.1:59122413-59178793 GCF_900095145.1 Mus pahari | reverse complement strand
AAGCACAGAATCACCATGTGACTCAGCATTTTCAATCCTAGACATATACCTAAGAGCTAAAAGCAAGAAACTCAAACAAAACAAGTGCACTCGTGGTCAGCACAACATTCATCACATGTGACAAAGGTTGGGAACAGACCCAAGGTTCATTAACTGACATACAACAAATAAACATGGTGCATAAAAATGGATTGTTACTTAGCTGACAGTAGTACTATGTAGCCATTTCCTCCAAATAGAAACATTCTAGATCCTAACACTCAGGAAGTAAAACTTACAAGTCTCAGAATTTCCTGAAACGGGTAAGATTTACAGGATTCTCTCCCCAACATTACATAAGCAGTAAGGGCTGCCGGAAAGAGATGACTGCTCAGCTGTACTGAGAGCACGTATACACCAGTTTTCAGGAGCCGTCAGCAGTGCTGGGGCGTGTGTTCCGAGCAGCAGCTGCCTGTGAGTCACCCAGGCTCCTGTAACTAACCCCTTGCCTATACCTCTGCAAGTAACTCCAGTAAACTGACTTGTTAAGCTAGACTTTGACGGAATCATTTATTGGGTCTGTTACTTGGGGTCACACAACAGGGAGGATGAACCCTACTGCAATGTGGGCAAACCTTAAAAACCACGGTATGCTAAGCAAGAGAGGCCTGACACAAAGGGCAGACGTGCTATGCAACCTTATTTAAATGAATTAGGTAGAACAGGCAAATTCAGAAGAAAAACAGATAAATAGATCCCAGCCAGGGCTGTAGGGAGGGGAACTGGGAGTGACCACTGAATGGACATAGGCTCTTCTTTGGTCATATTAAACAGTAAACTCTAAAGCATGTGTTTAGCGAACAATGAAATGAATAGCTTCAAAGCAGGAGTGTAAGGGGGAGACAGAGAGAGAGACAGACAGAGAAGCAAATAGAGAGGGACAGACAGAGAGAGAGAAAGAGAGAGGCAGACAGATAGACAGAACACCTGGCTACACACACACTGGTGTAAATCAGTCTCAGATCTAGATAGGAAACCTCCGTGGTGCCCAGCAATTGACAGTCATACTGGGCTCTTTCTCCACAACCAATTCTTCTACCACACTGATGACAACTCTGCCATCAGACATGAGCTTAATAAGCCAGGCAACAGGGACACTTTGTTGCTTGGTCTAGAACCTCCTGTCTTCTTCACCCTCCACACTCTGTGAACCGGGCAGCCCAGAGGTGCGCAGAAGCAGGCTAATCCTCACTCTGTCCAGCAGGGAGGGAGGGGCTCAGCTCCTAGGGGACCTCGTCTTCCTGCCTAGAGCAGGGCAGGCATCCTCACATCTGGAGAAGTGGCTCAGAGTCAGCTGCAGACAGGCACCTCCCTGCTCATCCTCACAACCTACCTGAAATCAGGGGTGCAAAGTAAAAAGTCGGGTACTAAGGCAGTAGTTTCCAAAGCTTGGAAAGTCTGCAGAGGTTCAAACAAATATGGAGGACATTGTGGTGAAATTTTGTTGCACAGTGTCGTTAAGAAAGACAACTGCTATAGGCAAGTTTGGGGGTTCAAGGGCTTTCAAGGCCCTATGCAGACCCTTGGTGCCCTGTTGCCAGGATTAGGAGCCTAGTGCCTGCTCACCTTAGGAAAGTCACCAATTTATTCTATATTTCCATTTCCTATCTGCTGAATAAGGCTGTAACGGTACCTACTTCATTGGAGTTGCTATGTAATGAGAGAAATACATATAAGCAGAACAAAGGGCACGGGATGCAGGATTCAATACACAATAGCCAAGAAAAGCAAATATACAGGACAGTGGCTGTTCTGAGAGGTAGGGGCACAACTGTGACTCACAGGGAAGGTGAGGTGTGCATAAAAATACTCTGCAGCTTAGAGGGGTGTTTTACCTCTTGGTGGAGTTACTAA
This sequence comes from Mus pahari, assembly GCF_900095145.1. Classification (NCBI taxonomy): domain Eukaryota; kingdom Metazoa; phylum Chordata; class Mammalia; order Rodentia; family Muridae; genus Mus; species Mus pahari. The sequence continues at coordinate 59,176,900 of NC_034605.1, read as the reverse complement.
AAATCATCAAATCGTACACTGGGGGGAGGCGCATTTTTTTAATGGAGAATACAAACCTTGGAAGACACAGCACAGGTACTTCAGCCTACCTGGAGCCTGCTAAGCATCCTTCCTGTCCATGGGTTGCAGGTGACTGGCTATGAGACCGGCTTTGCAATGAGCCTGAGGCGGAGAGAGACCTCAGGACATAGAGAGCTCCAGCTGGACTTTATTCAGAAACTGTTATTTTGTTAACTACTCCGGGCTAGGTGGTGAGCCTAGCAACAGCTGAGGGGATGGGGTGGGGTACCAAAAAGTTCAGAACTAAAGATGAGGGCACGGGGAAGGCAGCCAGACCAGAGGAATTCCTCTCAGCTGTCTAGAGCCACTGCATCACAGCGCTCCACTTCCTACCCTGCGGGCTCCGCTCCCTTCAGGGATCAAAGCCCTTAAGACAACCTGATCTTGAAGTCCAAGTTCTTGGTCACCCTGAGACCGGGGATTCAGCTGCCAAGCCAAGCACTAACCCAAGCACCAGTTACTTGGAGATGTCACCAACTCAGGTGTGCCCCGGGTCACTGAAGGGTGTGCGCACATTTGGGTGACTCCATTGGTTGTCTGCCCTGACCAGAGGTTTAATCATTATGGGACCCGAGTTATGTTGGAGCCTAAGTTGAGGCAAATCAAGAGCTCGAGAAAATCGATGTGACTCTTAAAAGAGCTTGGCTTCACAGATTAGGAAGGAGCTCAGGACCAGCCAAGCGGACTGGGCTAGGGACTCCCGGTGCTGCGGGGCGTTGCTCACTCCGGGATGGGTGAGGAAACTCGCAATGCAAAGCGCACTGAGCACACTAGGTGCGAACAGCTGGCACGGCGCCGCCGGGCAGTTTGCACTGTGGTGCGGGGGTGGGGGTGGTCTTTCGCAAGCACACTCACCTCCGATCCAGCCTGCCACAAAGTCTTCCAGCTGGAAACTGCCCATGACCGACGCAGCGTGCGCTCGCCCTCCCGCAGCCGGCGCTACACGCGCTGTGTGTCGGGCATGGCCCCACGGGACCAGGAGCACAGCAGAGGCGCGACTCGGTCACTCTGCAGGTTCTTCTCTAAACTCCGAGTTCCAGCCACCCGCGCTCGGGCTGACAGCGAATGAGGGCGGGTGGCTGACAACCCGCCCCCAGAGGACCTTAAAGGCACAGCACTTCGACAAGGTGTGATCCAGGAGGCGGGCCCCAGTCTCTTAGGGGAATTCCTTTGGTTCTTCTTGCCACTACCCTCTCCCCAACAATAGAGTCTTCAGGTGGAAGCGCCAGCCAGAGGAGCCGGGCCCTGTTTAACAGTTTGCAAAGTTTGTCAAAAGACGGAAGGAGGGACGCTTTACAAACATCAAACGTTGCCTGCAATAGAACTCACCTGGAAGACTCCCCAGTGTTAAAGGCAAACAGCCCTGCACTAACTAACTGAAGGTTTGGTGTTGTGGTAAATCTCCTCCCAAATATGCCCCCGGCAATGAAAACACGACTCAGTTAATATGAATACATTGCTGCGCACCTAGATTGGGCAGATCTACCACTACACTACCATCTTCCACATCTTATGAGACCCCTTAGAACTTGCAGTTTCTCCAGGCCATGTGCTTCTGCTCTGCTTTTCTCCCTCTCCCATTTTCTCCTCCTTCTCTCTCCTCACCTTCCACTCCACCTTCCCTTTTATCTGCCCAATCATCAGCTCTCCTTTATTTTACAAATTAAGGTGGGAAGCAGGTTTATGGGAAATCACCTGAGTGCTGGCTGACTCATTCCTTGTTCGAAACCACTCACAGAGATCGGAATTAATATCAAATATTAGCCCCAGGGCTATCCACAATAGTTTGGGGAGATGGGTTAGTGGGAAAGATCACCTGCTGTGCACACAGGAGGACCTGAGTTTGGGTTCCCAGAACCCATACAAATGCCAGACATGGTTGGGTGCCTGGAACTTCAGAGTTGGGTGCAGGATCCTCAGAGACAGGAGGAGCACTTGACAGCTTAGTGGGTAACAGAGTAGGAGACTTAAGGTTCTCCACACATACACACACACACACACACTCACATGCACATACATGCATGCACACACATTCACTTACACACATACATATGCATACAAACACACATACATGTGTGCATGCATATACATATACATGTACACAACTCACACATGTATTCATGCATACATATACACACAAGCACATACATGTGTGCACACATATGCATGCAAACACACGTCCTCATGCATATACACACACATATACACACATGTGTGCATGTATACATATGCATTCATATACATAAGCAAGCACACATACACACGTGTGCATGCATATACATACTCAGAGCACACATACATACACATACATGCACACACACATGCACAAAAACTGTAATTGAGCCACTGCTGCTCTATCCCCCTCCTGAGATGGCACTGGGTGGGTGTTCGTATTGCTCTGTGCTGACCTGGCAAGGTGATTCCTGTCAACTGTGGCCCTTCCTCTAGCCACGCCCTCTCAGAGCCCTGTTCTCAGAGAACCTAGTGGTCCAAAGTCTCTTTCAGGCATAGTTGGGGGTTCAGTGGCAGGAGATTCTGGCTTAACCCACACTGCACAGCCAAAAGATGTCCTCTCTGACTCAGATTCCCTCTGTAAGCAGACCACACATCCAGCTGCAGTCCAGGGACATCCAGGCTGGCCACATAGGCACCTTTGTTCCATTAGGAATGTCCTGCTTCCTCTGTGTCTGTGGGTGACCCTGTGTTCAGCAGTGTCCAGCTAACTCTCAGTGGGGATGAAGCTTGGGGTCCCAACCACAGCCCTCAAGGGTAACAGAGTGCCTGGCCTGCTCTTGTCCTAGGAAGGCGTGTCTGGGTCAATGTATAGGAGCAACTGGCCAGGCTTCTCCCCCCAAGGCAAGACTCTGACCTGCTATAGGGTCTGCTGAGGAGTGAGGCTCGGCGTCCTCCTGTAGCCCTGCCTCCTCCCTCCATGGGATGTGTACAGAGTTCATTTTTAAATTCCAGAGCCAAAGCCACCCCTCTGAGTGCAGGATAAAGCGTGAAGCACAGATTGGCAAGGGGAGTCTTGCAATGCCCTATGGAGGAGGGAAAGCCACAACTCAGAGCTGAGCTCCCTTCATACGCACATAGTGACCCAATCAGCCACACAGTCGTCACCAGCACTAGGCTCCACGCTGTACTCCGTTATGCCCATGATCCGGGCCTGGAACCTTTGGGGAGTTTACTGTTGGAGTACATCCAATATGAAGCCAGCCAGATCCCAAAGCCACTCTTGTGGGACCACCTAGTACTTCCAGGCAGATGGCCAGTGCCTCAGCCCTGTGTCAGCGTGGTCTGGAGTTGGCAGGCAGCATTGCTGGCAGATAAGACGGGCTCCCTGGCCCAGGGTACTGCCGTTTTGATTGCCAATGTTCTGATTGCATGCATAAGCCTGTCCTTGAAACACATCACAAGGACTGAGAGAACCCTACATCATGTGGCAGCGTGGAGCAGGCCCTCCGAGTCCTGAGCCCTGGGCGGTGGGACCCAGCAGAACCCTGGTTCCAGGAGAGGGACCAAAGCTGTCGCCCTTCCTGGATTTGCCTCTAGGGGGCAGCAGTGCCGCCGCCATCTGAATCTAAGCTGTCCACTTGGCTGGGAAACAAGCAACCAGCTCACAGGGAAAACAGGGCTCAGAGTTAATGTCTCATAGATTAGGGAGACAGACACACTTGGGGAATGGGGAGGGCTCCCTGGGTTGCCAGAGGAAAATTCCATACCATTTCTCCCTCAGTTCTTCCACACAAGGAACCCCAGCGGTGTCGCCTGTGTGGTAGGGGCATGTGGGGTGGGGGGAGAGTGGCACTAGAATCCTTGGATAATGGGGCCCATTTCTGGTTTCTCACTGGCTCCTTCAAGGGTAACAAAAGCCAGTCTTTGCTTCTGAGAAGGTAGCTAAGGAAGAGACAGTTTGTCTGGGGTGCACCGTGGAAGCTACCGGGAAGTTCTCTCTGAAGCCTGGCATCTCCTGATTGGGCCTTGAATCCGCTCAGCCGGGCTCCAGCTTTTCAACTCTTTCCTTACCCAAGGGATGAGTGTCTTCCTGTGCGCACCATCTACACCTGAGCCAGCTGCTGACCCACTGTGGCGAGGACCTGTGGCTTTGTCTCCTATCTGTATGTAGATATGGGGTCCCTTGGAGACCTCCAGGAACCTTCCTGAATATACACCCTCGTCTCTCCACTCACAATCCCCTACCTCACTTGACCCCAGGCTTCACTTCTGAGCACAGAACCTCTGCTCCTCTCTACCTCCACCTGAGAGACTGAAGCTTCAAGCACATTTCTAACTCCTCCCTCTGCACCCTGCCCCATGCTTCTTCCATACCCCTCAGCCTGGGAAACTGCACCTCCACTAAGATGGCTTGCAAACCTGGCTATGAGCGCGCTCTCTCTCTCCTCTCTCCCCCCTCTCTCTCCCTCCTCTCTCCTCTCTCCCCCTCCCCCTCCCTCTCTCTCCTTGCTCCCCCCCAGGGCCTCATCCCACCAGCCAGGAATTCCTGGTGTTCTCCTTTCTCAATGGCCCCAATGTCCACTGTCCTCCGACAGTCCAGTCTCTGGCTGTGCCGTCACTGCCTGAACATGGTGGACGTAGGCTCTTTGTCCCCTCTGACTTGGTCCTGGGCCCCATCTCCAATGGCTGCTACAGCAGGCTGCTGAAGCGTGGCCTCTGCTCCGGCCACCTCTGTGCAGTGCCCTCCGGGGATTCTGTGGCCTTGACTGTGCTCGCTAATATCCTATTAAGGCGTGTGCAGGTCAGACAGAGTCCAGTGGCCTTTCGGCTCCTTCCTCCTACCGCCAAGCTTTGTCCAGCTGGAGTCCAGCCAGGTAGTGTGGCCTTCACACCCCACATTCCTGCCCCATGTGGGACTGTATGTACTGGTTCCTTGTAGAGATGCCTCCCCCCACCCCCTCCCCACCCCCACCCTGCTCTCTGACTAACCCCGGGTGCCTAACTCCTGTGCAATCCTGCTTGCCCGACACCTTCCCCTGCCAGGCCTTTGCTCAAGTGCACACCAAGACATTCTGCCTTGTCTGTGCCAAACATACCCACATGGCTGCCTGTCTACTCTGGCTTATAGTCTGTCTACAATGACTAAAGGGACAGCCACTTTATGTTATCCGAAGAGGGAATCCTAATCATGGCAGAGTTGAGGAGGCCCCCAGGGGCCTTTCCCAGAGTCCCACAGAATCCTGGCTTCTTTCCAGCCCCCAGGCTTTTGTACTGACCACTAGACCCCCTTCCCCCACCAACAGAAAGACATTTGACTGATGTCTGTGACAGGCCCCATGCATACTTTGGGCCTGTGTTGTTCCTGTGCAGGCTGTGGGATTTAACTGGAGGGAGAAAAGGGCCACACTGATTTCAGGGTCGCTGTGTGAGCTTGTCATTGGGAACAGGGTTCCTTTCTCAAAGGCAGTTCCCTGGGGTCTGCCCAGAGAATGCTCAGCCGATGTTCAGCCTGTTGTCCACTCGGTGAGACTTCGGGAGCTACGTGGTAGCATGTGGCTGGGGAGTGAGGGTGGATTGGCCGCTTAAGGACTCGGCTGCTGGGTCGCTGTACCAGGGTTGAGGTTGCTGCGGCTGGTGGCTGGTGGTGTCGCTCTTTATAAGGCAGGTGTGGTGCCTTCTTAGGCAGTGTCTGATCAAACTGTAGACCTCAGTGAAGCCAGCTGTCCTGACAATATGTGCCAGGAGGGGGCGCTGCCACACAGCACTCGGGGCTTCCAGGACGGTGAGGTCGCCAGAATGGAGGGGTTTCCAGCCACAGGCTGGTAAGGAGCCGGGCTCTGGATTGAAAAGGTCCAGCGAGAAGTCTGAGGATGCCAGAGAGGTTGCGGGGGGGGGGGCGCTCTGAGAGCGCCAGAGGAGCCACTGAGAGTCTTCTTGGGGGGAGGGGGCAAAACCACCTTACTTCAGGATCGCTTGCAGCTTGTAACCTGGCTCCCATCTTGCGGGTGGGCAGTCAGCTCTGCCAGGCTACACCAGGCTTTCAGGCAGGAGGTCAAACAAATTCGCTAACACCACTCAGTGGTGATGACTGAGACTCATGGGCGGCTCCACTCCAAGCCCCAAATGCTCCTTCAGGCCAGGACTCAAGAAGGGAAATGACTTCCCCGAAGGCCCACAATCCCCAAACCCTCTGCATAAATGCCTGGGCTTCTCTGTCTCAGCTTCTGTATCATCGATAAGACAGGATTACCATGCCAACTTCGTCACACCCAAAATGCCAGTCCAGGGTGCTGGAGCTCCTGTGCTGTCTTCTGTACCAGGTTCTGAGGGCCGAGGACTGCCTGACTCCTCTCCGACTTAATCCTCAGTTGATGGACACAAGTGGGCACAGGCTGGGAGATCTGAAAGTGAAGGGTACCTGTGTAAGAGGCTGGCAAGGGCCACCGCTGCTAGAAACCTCACTGGGAAGCCAAGAGAAATGTGTAGGGGCATAAACGGGAGGCAGCTGGGTCACATGGCTGCCCTCCATGTGCTGGAGACATAGCTGCAGGCTCTCCCATGGCTATCTGTAAAGCAGAGGCTAGCAGTGTGCAGAAAGGAAATCTAAGGGCAGATGGGCAAGCTGTGGGCAGAGGCCATAACGAGTGGGAAGATGGCGCGGGGCCATGGTATGCCTGCGCAGTGGCCTGGGAGCCAGTCGGGGGTCAGCAGTCCCTTGTTCCCCGGTGGGTCAGGATGCTGATGGTCTGGAGCCTGTCTTCGGAGGACCTTGGGTGGCAGAGCCAGTAGCTGAGATGGTCACGTGGAAGGTGGCATCTATAGGTCAGTGGCAGTCTTCAGGGAGGATGCTTGCTGCTGTGAGTGGACAATTACGTCACCCACACGACAAGAATACAGGCTCCTCTAAAAAGTGTTTGCACTCAGGAGACCTGGTAGATCTACCACCTCAGTCCACCCTCACCTCAGGGCATACATATGCCTCAGCCAATAATCAACAATCCTCTGAGGGAAGCCTGGGGTCTTAGGGCAAGATACGGAAAACTCATTGTTTCCAATCAATGCCCAGGTCTGCCCACTTGCTACAAGACTAGGATGTGTCTGGTACTTCTGTATCCATTTACACAATTACTAAAAATGGCCCAGAACTTGATCCTAGAATTTCTCCTACACCCCGACATTTTACCTTTAAAAAAAAAAAAAAAAACTTTGAGCCAGAGTCTAGCTAAGTTGTAAAGAGTAACAATGTAAAGATGACTCTCTTTTTCTGGCTGGGCTTTCTAAATAGCTGACAGTAAAGGCCTATGCCACCAGTCCTACAGGACCCAATGTCCTCAGAGTCAAGTCTGAGATCCCTCTCGGCTTCGGAGCACACCCACTACCCATTGATTTCTGCCCCAGAGTCAGTATAATCAGCACACAGGCAAATGTCCCATGTTGAAGAAGAACAAATCCAGAGAACTCCAGAACGTCTTCTGATCCCATAACAAGTGGGGTGGGGGACGGGGGGGGGGAAAGAATAAAATCCTGGGACTGGTGAAGACGGCTCAGTGGTTAAGAGCACACTGACTGTTCCTCCAGAGGCCATGAGTTCAAATCCCAGCAACCACATGGTGGCTCACAACTACCCATAATGAAAAACAAATAAGAATAAAATCCTTAAGCAACATGTTTCCCCCCCCCCTACAAAATACACCTCGGTTTTCCTAAGCACCAAAATGGGTCCAGTGAGAAGAATCAGGAGAACCAGACTCAGAAGGGGCTCAGGTGCACACAGGGTGGGAGGGGGCAGGTGGAGAATAAATGTGTCACACCAGAGTCTTGCTGGATCTCCTGGCTGTGCAGTAGTCAGGCCCCAGCTCAGCTCCTCCTGGCCCGTCAATCCTGCCATCCCTGCAGCCCCAACCATGGGCGTCTGCTAATGCCAGTGTTCAGGATCAGGAGCCTGTCTGCATTCCCCTCTGAGCCTGTTTCTTAGTCTTAGAATGAGATTATCTCTAAAAGCCTGGCAAGGCAGGCTCCTGGCTCCTAATGAATACTCAGGAGACGGGAGGTGGGGACCTGGCTCTGAAGGACCACACTGAGGTAGGAAGGCACCCCAGCCTCATGGTGACACTTTATTTACAAAGCCAGTGTGTACTGTGTACCTTCAGGTTGTCTAGGAAGCCCTGGATCCCTGTGCCCAGGCTTGCAACAAGCTACAAAAGCAAGGATGAGATCCAAATGGGGACACAGTAGGAATCTCCCTGCAGTCACTTTTGTGATTACCCTGCCCCACCCCCACCCCCCACACACAGCCTCATGAGGCAGATTTCTCAACCTAGAAGAACAAGGTGGGGTAGATGGTGTAGGATGGTGAATTTCTGGGTGTGGCATTGGGTGGCTGAATGTGGCACAGGCCTCTCCCTTCTGCTGCATAATGGGAAAGGCAAGCCCAGACGTGAGGAGGGAGATACCAGGGTAGAAGACCGCATCATCACCAGGCACTGATGGTGTGGGTGGGGGGAGAGGGGAGAGATGGTTCTTTCTGCGGGCCTCTGTTGCCCCTCCCCCATTGGTGGTCTCTCTTTCCACCCCAGGAGGGAGGAACAATGAAGGTCTGAGGGCTGGGCACTCACTAGGCCAGCTGTGGTCCCAGGGCAGGTGGCCTGAGCTGTGGGGGCCTCCGTTCTGGTTCCCCTTGTCCCTCACTGACCAGGAGGTGCTGGAGTATGACGGCCCCAGAAGTCCCCGCTGCCTTCACTCCTGCGCCATCCCAGGCTGGCAGCACCAGGTTGGGGTCACTCCTATGAGCTCCCCAGCACAGAGGAGGAAAGCACAGGGCTGGCACATAGCCTCTCTTCGGGGCTCCTGTAGTACGGTACAAATCCTGAGGCCCCAAGAACATGGCGCCTGGCGAGAGGGGCAACCTGGTCGTCATCACACACGAGCCCTCGCAAGCAGCAGCAGCAGGCTGGTGAGGGTGGAAACCCAGAGATGAGGTCTGGCCCTGCCAAGGGAGACTGGGTGAGGAGAAATGGGATGTAAGCTAGATTCAGGCCCAGATGCCAAGATGGAATCTGGCCTACAACTCTACAGGGGTGATCAAGGAAGGGGACAAGACCTAAATCAGTTCTACCAAGTGGGGAACCCTTGGTAATGTTGCTTCCTCATCCGTAGACCGCTATGGGAAAGTCTGATCCTGGCCTCTGAACTCAGTACTTATCTCTGCAGTCCCTAGACCCCATGCCTAATGGTGTGGTTGCTCACGAGATCAGAGGGCACAGGTCTGGGCTAGAACCTAGGCTTGGCATCTGCCAGCTGGGTGACCCAGGCCAACCTAAGCCATGTTCCTTTGATTTTTCTAAAAGTGTCTCACTAGGCCTGTCTCATAGTCACTAGGACTAAATGAAATGGCTCACATCCAGTGTCTGGGTGTGAGATTTGTCTAACCAATTTCAAGAAATAACCAGATGTTTCTAGGGGCTCGGCTCTGGCTTCGGGCCTTTCCTTGAATCCTCGTGGGTCATTCTTCATCTACAGAACCACATTCCTGCAAAGGGGGGAGGGTTGGGGGGGAGGCTGGTGGACGCTTGGACGGTCCCTCCTAGTCTCTGTGCCTGTAGCTACTGAGTCATCAGGGACCTGGCCATGGTCTCACTGGGGTATAGGCACGGATAGGTGTCTGGAGCATTCTAGAGTCTTGGTGTTGCCGGCCCTCCTGTGGCCTCTTCAAACTCACAAGGCATTCCTCTCTGGCTGTCACTTTGTGGCAGCCAGCTTGTGTCTCACTTCCTGGAAAGGGGTCTCTGGAGCCCAGACAACAGCTGCAGCCTTGAGGGGTGGCGGCGGCACTGGCGAGGTGCTCTTCCTGGGAACGGTAGTACGGGAAGAAGCCACTGGGTGGCGCTGAGTCCTCGAGGAACAGACTCCCTCTGCTGCTCCAGCCAGCTTCTTGCCCTGGGCCGACTTCAGCCAGGGGTTGCTCATATGTGCAGAAGGGCAGGTACTCTGAGCCCACCTTGGAGAGGCCGGGAGAGCCAAGTGGCTCCCTGTCCTGTAGACTGGTAGCCCGCCGATGCTGGGACAGGTGTTCTGGGTCCTCCCCCAACAGGAGGCCCAGAGAGATCAAGGTGCTGGACTTGGCTTCTTGGCTCTTCTGCATTGTCTGAGAAGAGAGGACTCCATCGGCCAGTGCTGCCTGCCCCTTCCCTAGTCCTCTCTGTTTGAGAGGCTTAGAGAGCCCACACCTGACCAGGGTTCCCCTCTGGGAGAAGTCCAGCAGTGCTCCTAACTACACTGCTAAACCTGGGCTCTCTAACCTCATCTCACTCTGGCTCTGTTCAGCATACCCCGGGCCCACCCTCAGTCACGCCGCGCTTGACCCTGCCTGAACATCTGCGGCCCTTGCCCCGCAAGTCTTCCCTAGTTTCCCTGACTGCGACCGATATCACTTCTTTCTCTCAGAAATGCTTTTCTTCACCTGCGGTGGTCATGCCCCTGACACGCTTCCAAGAAAAATAAAACCAACCAACCAACCAAAAGAACCCAAGAAATTGTTATTCTATCTTCCTGATCTCCGACTCCCCTAACTCTCTCTGTTGGGTGCACACAGGCCTTTGCTTGGCCTTTGCTGAGCAGGTCCTGGGTGCACACCATTGTGTTAACCTGAACCCTCTCCTTTCCTGGGTAATGGCTGCTTGCGGTTCCTGGTCAGAGTGACTTCCTTAACTCCCTGGGTTAGCCACATCACCTTATTGGCTGACCCCTCCCAACTGAGGACACTCGTTCTTTGATGCACCCCCTCTGCCATAAAGCACTTGGTTTGGTTTGGCTCTCTTGCATCGTGCTGACTATAAACTTCATCTATCTAGTTGACTTCCGTTTCCGTGGGATCTAGAAAAGCCCTGGTGCCCAAGCAGTCGACAAAGAGTGGAAGGAGGAGGAAGGGCAGGAAGTATGGAAGGAAGAAGATGTAAGAGACAAAGACGGGGCTGTAGACATGGCTCAGGGGTTAGGAAGAATACTGGCTGCTCTTCTGGAGGGTCCAGAGTCAAGTCCCAGCACCCACATGGTGGCCATTTGTAACTCCGTTTCTGGGAAGATCTGATGCCTTCTTCTGACCTCAAACATCAGGCAGGCATGTTAGTGGTGCAGACACACACATGCAGACAAAACACCTATACACATGAGGGGGAGGGAGGGAGGGAGGGAGGAGGGGGAGGGCAAGAATGAGAGAGGAAGGGAATGAGGATGTCCACCGGCTCACCCGGGGTTGGTTGGGCAAACAAGCCATGTCTGATGAAGAGGGAGAGAGGAGAAATGGGGGATTCCTTCCTGGCCAGAGGGAAACATTCTCCGTTCCCATCACTGCCTATTTGGACCATATCCAGAGGCCTCAAGCTGCTCCAGCTTAGAGACCCTGGGCTTCAGGGTAAAGATTATTATGGTCTGTCTTCTGGCTTTACTGACTCTTCTAGAGGGTCTCAGGTCTTGAATCAGTGATAGCCCCTAAGTCCCCGAATGCCACCTAACTCCTGGAGAAGTGCTGGCCATGGACTGACAGTGCCAGGAAGGGAGGGAGGGACCAGAGCATACAGCTGACACTGAAGAATGTCTCCTGCTCTTAATCCTCAGAAAGTCCATGGGGATGGACTCGTCACTCCTGCTGCCCGGTGATGGGGAAGCAGGCTGGGCAAATGTACCAGGGCTGAGTCCCATCTGTCCCTCTGAAGCCTGTGTTCTTCACAGTACACATGTGAAGTACACGTTCTCTGTAAGGGACATCCCAGTCCTAAGCCCAGGGATGGTGACTACGCCCTTCCTAATTTGTATGATCTTGGTAGATGCAGCCATGTCTAGATAAGTTTTACTGGGTTAGGACATGCCTTAGATCTATGGCTGGGAAACTTGGACACAGACACCCAGAGGGCATGCCATGATGATGATCTCCTGTGGCAGAACGTGGAGTGACAACTTTTCCCCTGGAGCCCCAAGGAAGAAATAACTCTGTTGACACCTTGACATCAGGCTTCAGGCCTCCAACACTGTGTGGGAATGAGCCCTTTAAACCCACCCACCAGGATTGCAAGTTGGCTATGGCAACCCTAGGAATCCTAACAGGGCTGGATGGCTCACTGTTGAGTTAGAAGGCCCCGCTGGTACTTCCTATGGAAGCCCCTATGGCAACTCACACTATGCCTTATCCTTTCTACCACTGAAAGGGGTGCCAACCAGGACTGACTGTTCTAGAGGGGAGGGGGATCCATGCTTTTGTCTTGCCTCCTGGGGCCCTGACTCCTCTTTACCTGCTATGCCTGGGTTGAAGGGGACCAAGTGTGAGGGCTCCAACTCCCCAGAGGGCTTCAGAGGAGATGCCCCACAGACTCGCTGCTCACACTCACCTGCACTTGCCACTTCAAGTCCCAGCTGGAGCTGGCTGGAGCCCCAAGTGCTGACACTAAACCTAAAACTCAGCCTAGAGCTGGAAGGTCAACATCTCTCCCCTGTGAGCCTTCTCCCTGCTTCCCCTTCACCAGGCAACCCCTCCTGCCTCCCGAGAGAAGATTCCACCATGAAGTCACAAGGCCCGATGCCAGGCAAGGAAGCCAGATGGCTCTGTTGCCATGGAGACCTCTGCCCTACATCCAGCACCTGTGCTCCTCACCTGCCTTTTAATTCAGCTTAATCCAGATGGCCCCAAGAGAGCAGAGAAACAAAGACTGGAAACATCTGCAGTCAGACCAGCTCTTTTCTCTGGGGCCAGTGACTCACCAGACGCCTGTGCCCAGAGACCACAGAGTGACCCACCCTGGAGTGGAGAAGACAAAGGTTTCCACGGTCCCGTCCAATGACAGCAGGGCACTCGGGGGCGGGGGGGGGGCCCGCACCTTGTAGATTTCTACTCACTGGATGCTCCAGCCTTAGTCTCCTCAGGCCCTGGCTGAGGCACCTTACCATGCCTCTTCCCAAGTCACCTGTAAAGGGAGCAGATCTCAGGACTGATTATGCAATGGTTGTTCCCTGTCACAGAGCCACCGTCCCAGATCCTGTAGCAAACCAAGTGTTCCTGCTCAGGGGGACGGGACCAGCCTTGTTGACCGCTTCCTAGAAGTCTGCAGCCATGCGGGGCCACACTGTGTGCTCCCATGCTCCTCCTCTCTGTAAGCTTTTGAGTCAGAAGGGCACCACCCACTGTTGTATCCTTTCAGGAAGGGGTGGGGCTTAGAGAGGAGCATGAGACAGGAGCCTGGGAACCCCCAGGCTCTGTAGGAGCTTGGGCTTCCCTGGGTGTGACCAGTGGGGCTCTCTGGGGCACAGGCATGGCTCTCCTAGACTGCACCCTAAACTCAACTTTGACAGCCTCTGCTGCTTGCTCACGGGGTGACTCTTTAAAAAAAAAAAAAATAGACCTGAGTCTTTAGGTGGAATTCATGTTTTTCCCCATAAATGGATATAGTCCTTGATTTTATAACTGTGATGGCCAACTGACTCAATATCGTTGGTACCTATTTCTCCCCAGAACTGATCCAAAATACCAACATAACCCATTTATTAACTTTTGAAGTTCAAATCAGTTTCTAGATTTTTTTTTAAACTATCCATCTCTTTAACTCTTGGTATAAATAACATATTGTTTGGACTTTTTCAGACTTATTTACCTTTAGTTCATGTTATATAGTCAATATTACTTAAGGCTAATATCATTAGCAAATCAATATGTCCAATAGAGCAGCCAAGTCCCGCCCCTAGTCCCCTCAGACCCAAGAAACTACTGTTTGATTTCCTACCTGGGGTGAGTAGATGTTTATTCCTGTCTCCCCAGGAATAATGTCACACACACCTTCCTCCCTCTCCCTCTCCTTGCCCCTCCCTCCTTCCCTCCCTCCATCTTCTCTTACCATCCCCAGGAACCCTGCTATCACCACACGCGGCTTTACCCTGTCTAGAACATTATGACATTGTACCAGATTAGTCTACTGGCCTCTCTCCCTCACACGCTGCTCCTGACAGTGGTCCTGTGACTGTGTGAGCCAATGGCACCCCCGCTTCTCCAACTGGTGGTGCGGCCCCTGGAGTGGACATATCACTAACCCACTGTGAATGGTGTTTATTTGTTTGATGGAATCTTTATCTTTGTTTTCAGTAGTCCGAGCTGCCGCCCGGGCATGGTCTCCCCAGAGCACATCCTCTTGGGGTGCATGGACACTCTGCATATCCCAGGCTTTGCCCTTTACCGACTTTGGGTCTTTATTTCTTCGAGTATTTCCCCAACTCTATTTCTCCTCTTATCTTGGAACTCTAACAACGAGCACATCATTAAATCCTAAAAATATTTTCCCAATAATTGGGGGAAAAAAAAATGAAGGCTCATTTTATAAACTTTCTCCCAGTTTCTCAGGCTGTACCATATTTACTGGCACCCTGTCCGGGCATCCCTCTTCTCTAGCTGTTGATTCTCCTGCCGCGTCATTCAGGGAAAAAAAATTTTAATTCAGACTTTATGTATTTCCATCCTAACACTTCTGCTTGCTCTTTTTTAAAGCATCTCTAAAGCTCTTTGTGGACGTACGGCTCCTTATTCCTCTTCCATACGAACTCGTCTCTCTGGTCTGAGGGAGCATGCGCTCACTGCAGCCTCTTTGAAGTCTTTGTCTGGTAATCCAGCAGCCAGTGACTCACCTTGGGATTTGAATGTATTTTTTTTCCCTTGAGAACTGGGGGCGCTTTCCTGGCTCTTTGCATGCTGGGTAGATTTGGATTATTTTAGAGATGGGAAATGTCATTGTGTGTAGATGTTGGGTTCTACCCATAATCCTCTGTCTGAGGGCCACTGGTATTGTCCTAGCCGGTGTTCAGTTTGCTTAGATCTAACCTCAGGTTCAGCATCGCCTGTGAGGACAGCGGTTCTGGTCTTGGGCACTGTCCTGATTTGGGGGTTGTCCCTAGCAGGTACTATTTAGCAAGTGTAGTTTAAAAAATAGGTACATGGTATGCGTTTCAGTTTGATTCTCAAGGTTTTACGCCGCTGTTTTGGGTCTCTGTGATTTGTGCATAGCTCAGGGGTCAGGCTAAGCCTGCTACTTGTTCTCACAGAATTAGGGGACCATTTTATTTTTATTATGTACAATCCTGGATATTCCTCACACCACCTTTCCAGATGTGTCCCCCAATCAGATTCTGTTGGCTAGAAAGAGGGACTTTCTTGTGCTGTATCCTTTTGCCTCTGCTGCTTCCATGAGAAGCAGGAGAAGGAAGAAAACCAGAAGAAGACAGGGGAGTGAGGAAGAGAAAGAAAAGAGAAGGAGGAGTGGAGGGGGTGAGGAAGGAATGGGCAAGGAAGGAGCAGGGGAGGGAGGAAGGAGCAGGGGAGGGAGGAGGGAGGTGAGGGAGGAGGGAGGAGCTTTGCCCAGCACGTAGCTGCTCACAGATTTTTCTCTTTTTTCCCCTAATCTGCATTCACTCACCTTTTAGACTTCTCACATAGCAGCTTGTATGTTCTATTTAGAATTCCTAGTCACAGTAAGACTGGGCTGTCACGAGCTTATATTATCATCTTAGCCTCATTTTTGCTCGTTGTTGTTGTTGCATAGCAAACAGTCCTTATATGTGCAGGATACAAGTCCCTTGTCGAACATTTGCACTGTGAATATTTTCTTCTCAGGATTGCCTTCCTAATGTTGTTATTGAAGACTTTCTGGGAAACAAAAGTTTACTTTTTTCGTATTTTTAATGAAGTTCAGTTTGTTTTTCTTAAATCGCGCCAGTTCATCCCTGCAAACAGCCCAAGAGACAGGAAAAGGCTTATGCGGGGTTGCACAATGGTGGACCCACGGCCCACTAGAGAAGCCTACACCAAGGATTCACTTAACGTACATCTTCATGTGAACATCCCGAATCCCAGGGTCAGAGATTCAGATCTGGAGACACAGCACGCCAGGCTGCGCTCCCAGCTTCTGTTTGCCAGGAAGCCTGTTCTCTGCCCAGAGAGTGCACATTGTGGGTAGTAGGGACCCTGGTCCCATGTTGAGCACAGCAAAGGTAGGAAGTTTGAAACTCCTGATTTCCAGGAGCACGTGGTCCCGCGCTGCTGGGTGCAGGCAGGGTTGGAGGAGACAGAGACTCTGAAGGCTGGGGTCTGCAGGATGCTGCAGGGCTGGCTGTAGTCACAGCATCTCTGCGGGACAAATGCACAAGCACTGGTCCCCAGGATGCAGGGCTCGGAGGAGGAGGCCCAGGCCCAACAGCCCTCGACATCGACAGGAACACAGCTGCAGTTCACTTCCGGCCCCTCAGGGCGAAGTCAACGCCAGTCTGCTTCCATGTTGGGAGAAAAATATCTCCCAAACCTTTGCATTCTCCTTCACGTGCCAGTCCCGGTGCCAGTTCCATGTTTGCCCAGAAGCAGCTCCTGGGGTTTGGCAGAACCTGTTTGGACAGCACCAAGGCTCACCATGGTCCATCAGGAGCAGAGCCTTCCCCTCTGCATGCTTCTGGCGTCGTCCTGGCAAGATTTTTTTTTTTTGCTCAGGGAGGAACTTTAGTAGCATTTCCATTCTTCACCATCTCAGAGCCGTGCGTCAGGGACCCTATAGGTAAAGGGCGTCAGAATCAGCCAGATGTGTAAGAGTGTACATAGACCACAGTTCCCTCAGAACTCAGTACTTACCGCCTTGTCCACAAGGGGGCGACTGATTTCCATCTATTCTGGAATGTCCCTATTGGGTCGTCATTAATGATTACTTAAGATGATATTTCTGTTTCTTTGTGTGTGATTGTTTCAGAGAAACCAAATCTCCTTATGCAAGGGTGGCGCCATTTTCCTCCCAGCTGACAACTTTCAGATGGCCGTCTGTTTAAAAACATATTTCCGAATCATTTACACACATCTTCCCCTGCAGTTAGTCACGGGGTGGAGGACTGGGGGGGGGGGGGGTGTCTTCTAACAAATACCACGTCTCGACCACGAGAACAGAGTCTTGTGGTCTTCCGCACCGAAATCAGGCAAATTATTTAAATTCACAGGAAAGGGGGCGGGGCTGCCTTTTTGTCAACATCAAACAGAAAGCATTCGCTCTTTGAACATGTAAATCCCTTAAACATATTCAAGAATTTTAACAAGCATTCCAGAAGGCTATCCTGTTACTCTTTGAAGCCCTGGAAGGATTTTCTTAAAGCAGTCACAGGCTCCTCAGGGCTGGGAGAGGCCTTTGCTGTGATGGAGGTGGGAGCTCAAGCCCTGGGAGCCCCTCTGGTCAGTGAGAATCTTCCAGAAAGAAGAGACATTGGGTCCATTTCCTATCCGCTCTGCATCGTGGGACAGTATGGAGATCTGGTTGCTCATTCTCAAGGATGACCAGCCACAGCTCTGGACTCAACAGCTCCATCCGGGGAACCATATGTCCCTCAGGGGTCAAGAAGCTGAAAAAAAAAAAAAAATCAACACAGTTCAGCCGTGTCTCCTTTGGAAATGGCGGAATGTTTTCAGAGACAGGTTATTGATGGCAGTGTTGTCAATAACAGGACGTGGGAGGGGGAATTTAAAATTATTAAAAAATCCCAAAGTATTCCACTGTGGAAGATGAGTTAGAGAAGCGAAGCTGTACTCACATAATGTCACATGACATGAAAAAGAAAACACAGACCTGTGTTTATGGTCACGGAAAATGCCAGAACATTCCACTTACTAAGGGAGAGTTGGCCAAGGATGTTCTCCAAGATTCTCACGAAAGGCAAAGGAATCAGAGAGAGTTCTGGGCCATGCGTGGGTCAAATGAGATAAGTCACTCTGGATTCTCTGTAGCCACAGTGGTCAGGACCACACGGGGCTGGCAGGGACGACGGATGCATCAGTGAAACAGAACCGGAAGTGGACACGCACAGCCACGCACAACTGAGCTTTGACAGGAGTGTGCAGGAGAGAGAGTCTACAGGGCTGGGAGACAGTCTAACAAAGGACGGCGGAACTTTGGGTGTGTATGAGGAAAAAACCTGAGCTTCTATGAAAATCAATATGAAACTAAATGTAAGAAGTGAATAACACCTCAAAAGCTTAGGAGGGAAATGAAGACACGGGGAAAAAAATCGCTTGTAACTACAACAGGGTAAGGGTCTGAGGGCATCAAAATTGTAGTGTGTGTAAAGAGATCAGAGAAATTAACCCCATGGAAGTAAAACTTCTGCTCTGAGAAACACCCCGCTAAAAGGAGGGAAAGCGACATCCAAAAGGGGGAAAGAACAGGAAAAAAAAATCAACAAAAACAAAAACCTCCCAGAGCATACTGTGACAAGTCACTGCGGGACTATAGAACTGAACCTACCCAGGGAAGCATCCCGTGGCTCCATTAGAGAGTGGACGAATGACCAGGGGAGACAGTTCACCAGACTGCCTACAGGTGACCTGTGAGCATCTGAGAAAGGGTTTGGCATAAGCAGCCTTTAGGAGAATGCAAATTAAAACCACAGTGAGACACCACACACACACATACACACACACACATACACACACCACACCCCTCCACACACACTGGTACACTGCATCAGAATACAGTAAGACCACACACATACAAGCATACACACACACACACACACACACACACACACACACAGGGTCAGAACAGCTATTTAACAAATGACTAGCAAATGCTAGAGGCTCCCATGAAACAGGGTCACTCTGACCCTACAGATAAGAATACAAAATAGGACAGCCAGTCTGGGAGGAGAAGGCTCCTTAACAAAGTGTAACTCTCACAGAATCCAGCATTTGCACTCCTGAGAGCGCACGCGCGCACGCACGCACGCACACACACATAAACGCTGTCTCCTTGAGGAATGAAAACATCCACACCAAAATCCACATAAACGATTATGTGAGATTTATCCATGGGTAAAAGGGTAAACCAACTGTGGTATGTCCATACCACAGAGTGCTAGTCAGCCATAGAAAGGAACAAATTATTCACAAATACATATCCTTAGTGAGTAGCCAGACAAAGGAGAACAGGCGAATGCAGTCTCACTCTGGAAATACGGAATCTCAGAAGAGGAGAACAGCTCAGCTCCTAAACTTGCAAACTGTTGGTTGGTCGGGATAGAAGGGAGGTGGGAAGGCTGTAGGGAGACAACATGCGGAGACAAATCTGTCTCCTTGTGGCCATGTCAATGGAAATATCCCTATTGACTGTATGGAAGCCAGTATCCTGGTTCCTGGGCTGACAAGATGGCTCAGAGGATAAAGGCGCTTGCTGCCAAGTGTGATGACATGGGTCGACTCCTGGAACTTACAGCAGGAAGAAAGACATGATTCTCCTACCTTGTTTTCTGACCTCCAGGATGGCCTTGAAGTCACTGTGTAGCTGAGGATGACCTTGAACTTCTGAGCCTCCCCGTGCCTGGTTTGAGGCAGTTTGGGGGTAGAATGAACCCATGGCTTCACGCCTGCTTAGGCAAACAGCCTGCCAATAGAGCCCACCCTTCATTGTATGTTAGAACCCTGTGTGAATCTCATGATCTCCAGACTCAAAGGTTTAGTTTAAAAGGACAGAGCAGGAAACCCAGAAGCTGTGGATTTGTGTCCTGGCAGATGTGAATCCTAGGGCTTCCCTGGGACCCTCACATTTGCTGATCATCCAGACAGGGTGGTCAGGTCCTAGGCGCACTGTGTGTGCCAGGAGGCCCCTGGATGGTAAACTACAGGATGAAGCAAGGAAGTACCTAAACGCCACTGCAGTTCCTCCTGAGTCCTGAGGATACTCCCTTCCCCAGCTTGCTGGTCATAGGGAGGGAGGGAGGAGGGAGGAAGGAGGGAGGGGGGAAGGAGAGAGGGAGGGAGGGAGGAGGGAGGGAGGGAAGGAGGAAGGGAGGGCAGCACCTTCCTCCCTTCAGTTCAGGGTTGCTAGGCAGAGTGAGAAGTAAGGCTGGCCAGCCTGGCCGGGCTCCCTGAGAGGCAGCCTGCAAAGCTCACACCAACGCTCACACCGCCCTACACAAGTGAGATCTTGCCGTCAGTTAACATCCATCAGCACGCAGCAAATGAGCAGGCAGCAGTAATTAGAGCTCACGCATTCTTTCTCTCCGGAGTTGTCCTTCACTGGGTCTAGAGTCCTTAACAAGGACAGCTTTCTCCAATTAAACAACCACAGGTAGCTGCTGCACACGTCTCAGCCGTCTGCCTAGTAGTCAGGAGGTAAACATGGCATGACTTAGCGCTCTGCAAGGTCCAAAAATGCTGTTTTCATCTGTCAGCTGCTCCTAACGAGGACACAGCTATCAGAGATGTAAACAAGCCGTCAGTCTGAGGGGACTGTCTCGGGGGCACTGAGTGAGGTGGCTGGAAAACCTTACCAGGCATCAACCCTACATAGAGAACTACATGCAACTAAGAATCCTGAGAATGGAAGAAATGGTCTTCCCCAAGGAAGGGCAGACCAATTGGTTATCCAATACCACATGGTAGCCCTGAAAGCATACCCAGGAGTAACAGTGTGCAGACTGAGCTTGTGGTAGATACATATTTTGGAATGAGTATATATACCCATACACATACATATAAAAAAAAAATACATGGTATATATATCTAGCCTCAGAAGCAGTACCTGACCCAGGGAGACATTTTAAGGCCAGATAAATCTAGAGTCCAGCGACACTGAGAAATTCTTGGAATGCTGGTGTCCATCCCTGGTTGCCTTTAACCTCTTCCAAGTGACAACAAGATGGTCGTTGGGGGACTGGCAAGCAGATCACGGGAGTCTCCCTGGAGGGCACGTGAGGGTCCATTATAAAGGATTTCTAAGAAAGTCTGTAGTCATGTGGAGCAAGGGCCTCGAGACACAAGGGGCAGACCGCTGCTGTGATTATAGCTGTTTACAGAAACGTCCGCTCACAGGCAGGCTCTGGGAAGATTAGGAAGGGGAGATTAAAAACAGTTGATTTGGTTGAGTGATGGGATTTGGGGTGATTAAAGCAGCATTCTGTTACGGTTGTTACCATGCGGTTTGTGCGAGTCTTTAAGCGGAAAAAGAGAAAGAATTGTAACAGAGTCCTCATACTTCAGGGATCCCCTGAAGCTGCTCCCTGACCCTATGATTTATCCTTATAATACGTCTAGCTCCAACATGGCTAGCAAAGCGGGGTTTAAAAAAAATGTAGGGGCTAAAACATGGAATCTGTTACTGCACAAAAGTTTCCAGAGAGGCAGGTGGTAGAAGAGATGTTTGTTGTATCAAGCTGGCTGATGCCACCTCAAGGAGGCCACCTCACCTCCTAAAGGACCGACTTCCTAGCTGGCTTGGGGGCATGATGTAGAAGGTGGGCAAACACAATTCATGAGCTGCTTCTTACAGCAGGGTGATCAAGCGACACGTAAGAGCAAAGGCCACCTCTTCAGGCCATGCTCGTACCTGACGCATCATCACTATGCAGCTCCTGACATTTCTTACAGTGGACACACTGGGGAGGGTGGCACCTGATTCCTGTGGCAGATAAGGGTCAGGTGAGGTTGAAGAGGATCAGCCAATGACGAGCCCCTGCTGAGCTTTGTCCAATAGAATGGGAAGTGGTTGCCATGGATCAGCCAATGAGGAGCCCCCGCTGAGCTTTGTCCAATTGAATGAGAAGTGGTTGCTATGGATCAGCCAATGACAAGCCCCTGCTGAGCTTTGTCCTGTTACCAACAGAATGGGAAGTGGTTGACAGGAGGGCACATATAGCCTCATGTCATCAGGCAGAGGCGGGGCTG
Organism: Mus pahari; assembly: GCF_900095145.1. NCBI lineage: Eukaryota > Metazoa > Chordata > Mammalia > Rodentia > Muridae > Mus > Mus pahari. The sequence continues at coordinate 59,155,173 of NC_034605.1, read as the reverse complement.
GGGGTGTACCCTTTCCTCAGGCAGGACACAGCTGGCTACACAGCCTTGTTAGAACAGCAGGTGTTCTATAGCAAGCAGAATGGTTCTTAAAGGGTTAATGGCCATATCTAGAGGAGACACCCTGTGTCCTTTATGCAGCCAGGGTGGAGTTGCTGGACTCTGTGCACAAGAGACAGTGACATGGGAATTTCTGATTTCGTCAGAGGCTGAGTTGTGTCATGTGATATCTTTCTGGAAACTGTCTTACGAGAGAGGATGTTTTGCTGAAGCAGACATGAGAGAGAATGTGGGAACAGACATGTGGTGTTTTTCTGGAAGCTGCCTGGTGAAAGAGCACATGATGTTTTGCTGGAAAGGACACTTGAGAGGATCCATGATGTTTGGAAAGAATAGAAGTACAACCAAACAGCAGTGGAAGACACTCTTGCACTGGATCGCCTTGCAACTCTTTGCTGGTCTCTGTTGGGCTTTGCTGAGGCTTGGTCTCCATGCTGCGTGGTATTGGTTCCCTTTGCTTTCTTCACTGACCTTCACTGTCATGACTTTGTAGAGAGAAATGCACCAAAGAACTATTGGTAATGTTCTGGCGGCTTCTTGTCACTTCCACTGACTCGAGCCTATCATCTAAGCTTCGTAGTTTCTTCTGCTACTGATTCATGTTTGGTGTTTCTCGAATGGACTGAACTGCCACTGCTGATTCGTGTTGGGTGTTTTGCTAGTGGTCTGGGCCGCTGACAATGAAGATTGGAATTGCCCCTAAGAACGATCCCTAAATAGGGCCACGACCTCTGTTTCCTGTGCTGGGAGATTGAAGCATTAAAGAACCATAGTTAGAGTAGGTTATGAAAAGCCCAAACCTCCAGACTAGGGAAGATAGAGAGGCCCAGCAGTTGCCAGCCTGGATAGATCACACAGACTAGAGAACACTCAAGGATATTTCAGGATCCTTCAATGTCAGGAAACTGATGGCAACCTCAGAAATGTTTACTTGGTCTCTTCACAAAGTCCCCAAATGTCATATGTTCACTCTGACGAAATTCTACCACGGGTAAGACCCCCAGGAAAGAAGGGCACTTGCCTGGCATCCAAAGCCACGCGCCCTTGTCAATGACTGTGGAGCTGAGCCCCCAGGCCCTTCCTGTTCTCCATCACAAAGAAAATGAAGCATAGCTGTGAGCCTGGAGAGAGGAGACACAAACACCGAGGCTGAACACGCTCAGTTATGCACATGCACAGGGCCCTCCGCTGGCCATTCAGATGGTCTAACCACCCAGGGGGCGCCTGTCACCACCACTAGTGGGAGACTCTTGAGACAGACTTTAATTATTTCAGGTGTACAGAGCAATAGACATCCTGTCAAAGTGCCTTCCTCACAGAGGCTGAAAACCACACAAGATTTAAAACAGAGACAAAGGGGCTTTTCCCTCTATGGCTGCCCAATTAGTGAGTTAATTAGTCTAGTAGAACACATATTTATTATATAGCAGAGACATTTAAATTGTTTTCTGCTCCGGGCCTTTTAAAATTGTTGATAGCAATTGTACGGAACATAGATTCATGCCCACATGGGGGCCAAAGCCCTGTGGGATGAACTGTTCAGGGATGCCGTGGAGCACTCAGGGATGAGGGAGGTCCCACTTCCCTGGGCTCCGTGCCTACCCCTGCCGGCCATCGCTGACTTTCAACAACACAACATGTAACCACTCAAGCATGCCCTACAATAATCAAAGAGGAATTCAGAGCGTGGAGACCTCATCTTTCTTGGACTGCATCCAGGTTAATCTTCATCTTCCCAGAACCTTGGCATCTTCCCTGCCGGTGAGCTTGGCTGTCAGCAGCATGCCTGGGGCACATGGGGCTTCTTTGCAGCCCTCTTCCTTCCTTCCCACCTTTTCATCCCTCCACCTGTCACCCCTGCCTTCCCTCACTCACTCCTGAAGCCAAGATTTATCTGATTATGCTCACACATCCAGCTAATGTCTTCCAGGCAGCAGTTGAGCCTTTTCACAAATCATTCTCTGGTGGGCTCGCACAGGGCACCAAACAGAAGATGACACCCTCTGCCTTCTTCTACCATCTGTCCTTAAAAGCACTCTTCCTTTCTTCAGCATCATTTATACCCAGCCATGCTCTGGAACACTGAGAAAATGGGTAAGCCAACATCAGAGGTAGGAGCTGAACCCAGAGAACTCGCAGTATGGCCTCTCTAGCCCTCCGCATTTGTCTCCTCTCCCAGAGAACGCATAGTATGGCCTCTCTAGCCCACTTGCCTCCTCTCTCATCCTTAAGTGAGCATTCTCATGGCTGGCTTGTGTTCCTCCTTCCCTTGTGTTCCTTGCTGCAATCCTGGAGCAAAGGATTATAGGGGCATCATGGAAGCCAGACCCTCCGTGACTGTACTGGGACTTGTCTATGTGCAGGACAGGGAGATGAATGTCAGCTGCTTGGTGCCAGGGCATCACACCCTTGTGAGGGTCCCACTGCTTTTCAGTATCGGTGACAATCAATACTGGGGTTTCTGGGGTTACTTCTTCCCACGAGGACTCATTTTAGTCCTTTGTAAATATGTCAAGTCCGACAGGCTGGCTAGGTCATGGGAGAGTGGCACAGTGGAGTGGGTATTAAGACAGCTGACTGTGCTGACAACTCTCGGGATGTGCCCCTCACACTGCCAACTCATACTGTCTCAGGATGTGCGACCTCCTCACTCCCTCCCCCGCCCCTGACCCAGGAGCTCTGTCTACAGAGAGCCCAGCCTGACGTGATGTAAGAGTAAGAAGCACCCAGCTGAACTTGGTTTGTGGTGCTCAGGGGACTTGAGTTTTCCTACGAGGGCAGCACTTGCGAAGCTATGGGATCCTGGGCATTTTCCTTCATTACCACCCACCCCCCGACAAGGCACTGACCTGCTATCAAGGGCAGGGGTGAGAGGGACTTCGGGCAAGTTCTGAGTGATGGAATGGTGAAATGGGCATATTGACTCTTGGTTTGCAGGGTCTAGATCAGCTCATCCACAAGCCACTTCAGGCTTGCTTCCTTGCCAGGCCCTGTCTCTGGTTGTATGGGGCCGTTTCCCCCTTGAGCTCCATCCCAATCAGTGGCAAATATGGTATCTGTCACCACCAGAGTGCAACCTTGGGCCTTCAGGAGAGTGCTGGTGCAATCCACAGAAATACTGAGCAGAGTTTATTTCTCGTGCCTGCCTGTGGCTAGGGCCAGTGGTTAACACTGCTGTGCTCCGCACTCTTGGTCCTCTCCTGTAACTTTAATTTTTTCAAATCTCATTTTTAATGATGGTTCTTAAGTGCCTTAACCTCTCTTGTAGCCCACCACCCACCAGAGGTAGTGGGAAAGAAAGGATACAGGGGAAATGGACCTGTTTCTCTCCGTGGAGTCCTATTTAACCTTTCAAGTATCACGTGTCCTCACTCCTCTTGCCTCAGCACATGAGTCTGTCTCAGCTGACATCATTCTGCCAATCAGCCGAGTCCTCGGAAGCAGCAAGAAGCTGAGGCAGAAGTTTTTTGGTGTGTTTCTCTCTATGGAGTCCCAACAAATGCAGTTCAACTACGCAATGTAAGGCAAACCAATACCTGGCAAAGAATCCCTTCATCATGTGCTCTTTCACGAGTTTGCTTTAGCAGACCATCCTCTCTCCTGTGTCTGCTTCAGCGAAACATTCCTTCATGAGTTGGCCTTAGCCTTTCCTTGGATTCTCCAAAGAACCTGTAAGTGTAAGTTTCGTTTCAGTCCCCCACTTCCCCCACACTCCAGCAGCATCCAGAGCAAGTTCAGGCACATCCCTGCTGTATTAGTCAGGGTTCTCTAGAGTCACAGAACTTACGGATATGCTCTATATGGTAAAGGAATTTATTGATGACTTACAGTCTGCAGTCCAAATCCCAACAATGGTTCAGTAGTAGCTGTGAATGGAAGTCCAAGGATCTAGCAGTTGCTGAGTCCCACNCGGCAAGAAGGCNAAAGAGNGAGAGCCAGACTCCCTTCTTCCAATGTCCTTATATGGTCNCCAGCAGAAGGTGTANCCCAGATTAAAGGTGTGTGCCACCACACCTTTAATCCCAGATGACCTTGAACTCGGAGATCTCCCTGTAGCCACTATGCCTCAAGATCTCCATACCAAGATTCAGATCAGCTCCAGCAGAAGGTGTAGCCCAGGTTAAAGGTGTGTGCTACCACACCTTTAATCCCTTGAACTCAGAGCTCTCTCTGTCTTAATATTCTGGAATCCATAGCCACTGTGCCCCAAGATCCAGATCAGAAACTTCTATCTCCCAGCCTCCAGATTAGGATCACTGGTGAGCCTTCCAATTCTGGATTGTAGTTCATTCCAAATATAGTCATGTTGACAACCAGGAATAGCCACTATACCTGCCTTGGGGTTCATCAGGTTCAGCACTAACCCTCAAATTGAGGCATGAAGAAGGAGGGGTATCCCAAATGCTTCTGCTGCTTCTCTGAAGGCACACCCCTAGGTGAAAACACCCGTCCCCCGTCATCCTCTCCTGTCCCACTGCCTCTGTCCTTCCCTGTTGTGGAACTCCAGGGCTTCCAGTGGGGGGGGGGGGAGGCACACACTGGGGCTTTTTCCCCAGGGCCCTTTCTTCAACCTACCTGCTCATCATCCCAGCCTGCTCCTAGACCCAACACACACACACACACACACACACACACACACACACACACCACATACTCATACACATCATACATACACCACACATACACACACACCACACACACATCACACATCACACATATACACACACACCACACATACACACACATCATACATCACACATACACATACACCACACACACACATCACACATATACACATACACCACACACACACATATACACACACCACACACACACACATCACACATACACATACACACACCACACACATCATACACACATCACACACACCCTCCACACACATACCACACACATCTCACACACATACCACACACACCACACATACACACACACCTCATATATCACACATATACACATACCACACACACACACACACACACACCACATATCACACATACACACACACCACACACACACCACATATCACACATACACACATATACACCCCCACACACACGAACAGGATGGTAGACTCATGTATGTATCTTTCAAGTTATTTTGACATGCACCGAGAAAAATAGGCCTAAGAAAATCCCGGAGGGAAAAGTAAATCCTAGATGTATCATTGTGAAGCCCAAGGAGAGCAGATTGATTTTGTTTACTTTTCTATGTCCAAAGCCAATATTTCTCATGTTCATGCTTTCTTTTGGCGTGATTATATATTTTTATGTCAGTGCATGCCTTACCTGGTGTCCCCAGTGAAGGCAACCTGCAAAACCAGCCAGTCCATCACAGCTAGGACAATCTCACAACCTGAGCATGCTCACATTATCCACAGTTGAACGGCACCATTCTCCTATGTATATGGGGAAGGGGGGGGGAGGGAGGAAGGGAAGAGGAAGGAAGGGAAGGGATAAAAGAACCATTCAGTCCATCAATCTCATCAGGATACAGAACAATTCCAAAGTGATGGGAGTCCCCATGGTGTCCTTCCATAATTACATCCAGTTCTCTCCTACCCGCCTAATGGGGCATCACAGAATTGACACTCATGCAGCTTAGTGCTCTAGGAATTTGTTCATGTCACTGAGGGATGTAGAATTTGTTCCTCCTGCCTAGAAGAGGAGTGGAAACATAACAGCCAGGGGACCAGAATGTTTCCTGAGATACTTTCCTTCTATAGGACAATGGCACTGCACCTACAAAATCTCAACAATGTGGCTGCTTAAACAAGACCTAAACAATGACAGTAACAATTGGAGCATTTTCGTGGATGGGAAAAACCTCACAAGGACCCACTCTTAGATGAAGCGCTACAAACCATTGATGGCTGCTAAGAGCAGGAGAATCAGTTTTGCCCAGAAACGAGCCGCTTACGTGGTTATCCAATCCTGGGTAGTCAGACCTAAGAACATGCACGTGCGAGCAAGGCTAGAAGAACTCAGCAGGTTTCATTTACATATATTATTCTTACAAGTAACAGTAATAATTAAAGAAAAAGAGAATAAGGATGTGGGGGGGAGTTAAGGGTAGGCTCAGGATGTGATCAAAATACATTATATAAAATTCTAAAAAAAATAGTAAAGGCACATTAAAAACAATTATTCCTTCTATTGCTCTGTAATATTGCAAAACTCTTCTTTTTAAATTATTTACTTTGCATCTCAACTACAACTTCCTTTCCCTCCTCTCCTACCCCTTTCCCCATCCACTCCTCCTTCCTTTCTCCTCAGAGAAGGGCAGGGCTCCCATGGATATCAACCCACCATGGCATATCAAGTTGCAGTAAGAATAGGCATAATCCTCTTCTACTGAGGCTAGACAAGGCAGCCCACTTAGGGCAAAAGGCTCCCAAAGGCAGGCAACAGAATCAGAGACAGTCCCTGCTCCCGCTGTTAGGAGTCCCACGTGAAGACCAAGCTGTACAACTGTTACATATGTGCAGAGGGCCTAGGTCCATCCCACCAGTGCTCTTTGGTGGGTGGTTCAAACTCTGTGAGCCTCTGTGGGCCCAGTTTAGTTGATTCTGTAGGTTTTCTTATGGTATCCTTGACCCCTGGCTCCTACAGTCCTTCCTCCACCCTTTCCACAAGATTCCCCAAGCTCCACTTAAGGTTTGCCTATGGGTCTCTGCATTAGTTGCTGGGTGAAGCCTCTCTGATGATGTTTATGATAGGCTCTTGTCTGAAAGTATAGCAGTATATCCTTAACAGTGTCAGGGTGAACTCCCTCTCATGGCATGGATCTCAAGCTGAACCAGTCATTGATTAGCCATTCCTTTGATTTCTGCTCTATTTTGACCCCTGTACATCTTGTAGGCAGGAACAATTGTAGGTTGGAAGTTTGTGGCTGGATTGGTGTCCCCATCCCTCCATTGGAAGTCTTGCCTTGTTACAGGAGATGGCTGGTTCAGGCTCCATATGCCCCATTGCTAGGAGTCTTAGGTCACCCTCATAGAGTCCTGGGAACTTATGTTGCCCTAGGTTTCTAGCTTGTCCTAAAGATGCCCCCTCTGGCACCACCACCATCCTGAACCAACTCTAGTCGTTTCTCCCAGTACTCTCTCCCTCCATCCTCCTTGCACCTGATCCCTCCTGTTCCTGTCCCCTCCTTCTCCCACCCAGTCCTTCCCCCCAATCCCCCATCTACCCACAATGTCTATTCTATTTCCCCTTCTCAGTGAAATTCAAGCACCCCCCCCCCACATACTGAGTCCTCCAGATTGTAACTTAGCTTCTTTGGGGTTGTGAGTTGTAGCATGATTATCTTTTACTTTACAGCTAATATCAACTTAAAGTGAGTATATACCATGAATTCATGTATCTGGGTTACCTCTTTCAGGATGATTTTTTTTTTTTAAGATTTATTTATTTATTATATGCAAGTACACTGTAGGTGTCTCCAGACACTCCAGAAGAGGGCATCAGGTCTTGTTATGGATGGTTGTGAGCCACCATGTGGTTGCTGGGATTTGAACTCTGGACCTTCGGAAGAACAGTCGGGTGCTCTTACCCACTGAGCCATCTCACCAGCCCGGATGATTTTTTTCTAGTTCCATCCATTTGCCTGAAAATTTCATGATGTCTTTGTTTTTAATAGCTGAGTAATACTCCATTGTGTAAATGTATATTTTTCTTTGTCCATTCTTTGGTTGAGATCATATTGGTTGTTTCCAGTTTCTGGATATTGTGAATAAAGCTGCTATGAACATAGTTGAACAAGTGTCTTTGTTGGTATGTTGGAGCATCCTTTAGGTATATATCCAGGAGTGGTATAGCTGTGTCTTGAGGTAGAACTATTCCCAGTTTTCTAAGAAACTACCAAATTGATTTCCAAAGTGTCTGTACAAGTTTGTACTCCCACCAGCAATGGAGGAGTGTCCCACTTGCTCTACATTCTTGCCAGCATGAGCTATAGCTTGAGTTTTTTACCTTAGCCATTCTGATGGGTGTAAGGTGGGAAAACTCTTTTTAAGAAGTAGATTCTTTATTTTATTTTATGTATGAGTGCTCTGTTGCATATATATCTGCCTGCCTGAAGAGAGCATCAGATCCCCCCTTATAGATGATTGTGAGCCACCATGTGGTTGCTGGGAATTGAACTCATGACCTCTGGAAGAGCAGCCAGTGCTCTTAGCCACTAAGCCATCTCACCAGCCCAAGAAGTAGATTCTTTGTTGACAGACCCATTGCATGCTCACAGACATCAATCAGTCAGTACTGTGTGAATGGTGCTACATTGAATTACTCTGAGAGCCTTGCCTCCACTGGAGATGGGTGCTCCTGGACCCCCTGTCCAGACACAAAGAGCATGGCAGGGTGAGCCCCAAAGACAGGGCTCCTCTTGGCTTACCTGTGTAGCTAGGAGAATTTGGGCCACCTCTCATGTTCTCATGAAGTCACTGTTAACGATGGCTTTGGTGGGAAGGGTAAGGATATCTAGCTTGAACACAGTACTTGGTTATTAGTTCTTATCAATGCTGGAGGCAGCAAAGGTTCCAGAATGTTTCATGAGTCAAAGCCTGTTTGGGAGTCACGGGGTATCAGTCTGCCTCCACCCCCTTCAGAGCCCGAGCTCACTCCTTGTGGGGCATGTCAGGCTATGATCCATTACAGAAAGTTGGCTTCCTGTGCGTGTGTGCACATGTGTATGCATGTGTGCGTGTGTATGTGTGTGCATTTGCATGCATTGGTGTGTGTGTGTGCATGTGTGTAAGAAGCCAGACATCTTGGAAATTTCCCACTTTTATTACCTGGCCATGGCTCCTCTCGCTCTGTTTGTCTATCATGGAGTTTGTCTAATTTGTAGTCTCTCAGTAGTGGTACAGAGATCCCACCAGAAAAGACCACTCAGACACTGTCTATAGCCAACTTTATTCCAGCTAGCTGGGACTATACTCCGGATTTTGAGACCCAAGTGTGGAACCAGAATAAGGAGTTTTTAAAGGCAAAAACCACATCTCACCCAGCAGTTGCAGGGTGGGTGGGTGGGGGTTGTGGAAGCAAGCAATTTAACAGAAGCTAAGATAAGCAGTTAGCTGGATGGGGATGGGCACAAGCAGGCCATTTAACAGAATGTACTAGTCAGGGTTCTCGAGAGTAACAGAACTTATAGAACGAATCTGTCTCTGCATCTAGAAATGGGAGGAGGGCTACTGGAATGACTTACAGGGAGTCCAGCTAATCCAACAATTGGTGTCTGTGAATGGAAAGTCTGAGAATCAAGTAGTTTCTCAGTCCACAGGCTGTATATCTTAGCTGGTCTTCAGTATCCACTGGAATCCTAAAGAGGTAATGTCTAATGCCACCGAAGGGATGGATGGATTAACAAGTCGAGAGCAAGAAGGCACAGAGCAAAACCCTCTTTCTTCCAAATCTGTATAGAGCAGTGGTTCTCAACCTTCCTAATGCTGCAGACCTTTAATACAGTTCCTCATGTTGTGATGATCCCCAACCATAAAATTATTTTTGGTTGCTACTTCATAACTGTAATCTTGCTACTGTTATGAATGGTAATAAAAATATCTGTGCTTCCTGATGGTCTTAGAGGACCCCTGTGAAAGTGCCACTCCACAGCCACAGGGTTTCCCATCTTGTTAAGCGTGATATGGCCTCATCAGGAATACAAGATGGAGGAACTTCTGCACCGTCTTGACCTGTCATAGAAGCAGCTGTCACTTTGCACAAAGGAGGTCTTTAGGGACACAAGAGCGGTGTCAACAGTGAGAGTTCTTCTACAATGTAAACGATACCATCAGGAAGCAAGAGCAGCAGTCTGTGGCTGTCACAAACCTTGGGGACAGACTCTCAGACCTCTCTGGGTAATGACTGCTAGGAATAAAAGAGTAAATTATACAAGACCTAACTTGTTCCCAGTAAAACCTGAGAAATATAACATGAGACTTCTAGACCAGGTAGCAAAACCACAGCACAGGACTTGTGAACTTCCTGTTAGCCTCAGAGAGCCAAGTCCTGGGCCAGCAGAGCCTTCCTGCTTTGCAATGCTAGAGCAGATTCTTGATGACGGGGACAAGCAGTCCCAGGAGAGAGCCACCTGGGTGATCCAAGTTGGATGTTTTCTTTCAGGAGGCATTAATACAGTCCTGATGGATTTGTAATTTAAGAAATTTGTTTCCTCTTACGAATGCTTTGTGCATGACAATATACTGGTGCCCAGACATTTATCCATTCCCTGGGGGCCCTGAAGAGTTCTGAGAGGTGAGTCACAGCCTTCCAGCACCACCTGCCCCAAGCAGCAGGCCACCCAGCAGGCGCAAGCATTATTGGGTATGAGCAGGAAAGGGAAGGATAGCTTGAGTCCTGTTGTGGGTGAGGGGGGGGGGGTTGAGGGAGGCCATCAAAGTCAACAGGAGTCCCCTCCAAAGCATACTAGCCACCTTGGCAAGCTTCTAGGAAAAGCCATAGCACCAGGAAAAGGTAGGGGTTACCTGCCACTCTCTGGGACCTGAACATTGCCATAACCCATCGTGCCCCTGCCTCATCTTGTGAGTCATACAGAGAAGTGCCCATCTGGCCTGCACATGGAGCCAGTGTGAGCACCCACTTCACATGGAGAAGCCAAGCCTGCACACAGAGCCAGTGCAAACATCCACTCTGTAGTACCCATTAGCTGCCCCTTCTGCTGTTTCTTCCCATCTATCCATTGCTAGTTCAGCCCTCACACCCACCTCTGTCCTGGAAAACAGCTTCCTGGCCTTCTGTGTTTCCTGACCCTCCCCATTCAGGTCTCCTTTCTGTCCTGCCTGGTCCACAGCATATTTACCTGTACAATAGCAGATAGTTTTCTCTGTCACAGACTCAGGCAGCTACCTGACAGGATCTACCATCTCTTAAGTGTCATTTCTCAAACCTCCAGGCCTGAGGCCAGAGCGCCAAGCCAGGTATATAGTCCAGGTCCTCTCTGCCCAGGATTTCTTGCACCCTATGCAGGCCATGCTGCCTTCCGAGTGGAAACCTCAGCAGGTGGCTGGAAAGGCCTCTCTGCTCACCAGCGCTGTGTCCCCTGGCGATGGCTCAGCAATTGTGCTCCTTTGCATCATCTGGGAAGCGTGACACATGGCAAGAGGGTACTACTTCTAGGGCTAGAAGATGGAATGACGTCACACATGGAAAATGTTTAGAGCAAAGGCCAGCAGAGGAAGTACTCACAGTGTCTAACATCATCATCTTTGTCTGCCTGCGTTTCCTGTCAGAGCATCGAAGTTAGGATATGGGTAAAGATGGACCCTGAGGTCAACTGCACCAAACCATCCTGTACCCTGGGTGGCCTCAGGGCTGCAGCTACCCTCAAATGCCTGAGACAGTAGGCAAAGGTTGCCAGTTCTGAGCTGGCCCCAGCAGAGCAGCACTGATGGATGAGCAGCCAAGAGTGTGGGAGATGGCAGAGGGTCAGCATGGAGAGACCTCTGCCCTTCCGGTCTCTCAGATGCCAAAGAAGCAGACCTTTTCCAAGGCTAGGCCAGGAGCTGGGGAGTTTATGGAAAGGAAGATGCTGCATCTGCCTGTCTTCCGAGGCTCTCAGGGGAGACTTGGAGCATTCCTGTGGTCCAGGTTCCCCTACGCAGACACCCTGCCCTTCCTGATTACTGTGCCCAGCTGGTGGCCTCTGTGGAGTCAAGCTCCCCCCTCTGCTAACGCATCTCTCCCGATTTGGAATGCGGCTAACCAGCTCCAGGTGGATGGCTAGGACCCAAGGCCTGCGGGATGGGGAGCCAGGGGAAATGGCTCCAACTTCACAAGCCCACAACCCGGAAACCATTATGGATAAGCCCTGCCTCGAAGCACTTTGAGGCCGCTTCTTCAAACTGGGTCCTGGGGAGGTGGGGATGAGGGGATAAGCAGCAGGTGCTCAGCCCGCCCTGCAGGGTCCCCCATGGCCAGCAGCTTCCCCCCAGGGGAATGTGGGGGCAGGTGGGCCGGCAGGACAGTGGGCCGTTCAGAGCACCCCAGCTCTCTGCCCCATTCTATATAGGACCTCACTGTAGATTCAACATCAGAGGCCAAGAAGGATTATGGAGAAAGAGAGTCACAAGTCTCCTTGCAATAGAGCATCCAAAGGCGCCTTACCCCGAGGATGGTCCTTTTAGTCAGAAAGAAACATGCAAAGTCAGAACCTAGGCTGAGAGGGTAAGACCTACTACCATGAGTGAAGCCCTTTTCAGCCCTACTGGAACCATAGTTTTTTTTCATATTCAGTAGGTAGATGGTCTCCCTCAGGGCTCTGCACTTCTGTACTAGTTCAGCTACCAATTACACAGCTATTAGACGCCAGGCCTAAGAGATGGTAGCCAGGGAGGGATCTGCTGGGCCCCTGGTGTTTCCAGAAACTCAGTTCAGTGGCTCAAATGAGCCAAACCAGTTCCTATTTTTGAAAAAGCTTTGTGAGGCGTAAAATGTCAGAGTTCTCATAGTAGGAAATGCCTAGCGTCAGAAGTAATCATGCTACAGAGAGGACACAGTTCCATGGTCTAGGTCACCACTCTTCACACTACAGCTTGCTTCCGACCAGTCACGGACTGGCACGTGCTGGTCAGTGGATCCTGGCTGAGCCTATGTTTCCAGCCAGCTCTCCGTGTCAAGGATCTATAAAGCCACACTTTGGATAGTAAATTATTATGCTAATGCTGAGCAACCTGTTCACTAAACCTAAACTATAAGTCAATTGATCTAACTAGCTGCCTGATTGCAGGATTTGATGGGAGAGGAACATAGATCCCTGAGACTAGACAGATAGGTTCTTGAGGGTGGGCTGTGTGTCTCCAGCTGTCTGTCTAGATATGGATCCGACAATTAACTACATAAAGATAGCTAGATATCTACATCTCTAGATGGATGGATGGATAGATGGGTGGATATATAGATAGAACGATAGAGGGATGGAGAGACAGACATAATAGTAGATAATGGATGGGTAGAGAAAATGATTTGTGGGTCTATAGATGACATTCTGTTCTTCAGATGAGACATAAGAGGTAGATAAAACACTTCACACTCTTCCTCAGTGTTGTTGGAGTTAAGGTTCTGATAAGCCCATATAAAAGACACAGTTCAGATATTTATTTATAAGCCAAATGCCTAGACTGGGCAGATCTAGGGCTATTCTAACTTATTCCCCAGCTCTAAAGCCCTTTGTCACTTGCCGATTCTCCTAGCTCCGTGGTTCTAACCCATTGTGGCTCCCCCCTTCTCATCCATCCTCCAGTCCCACCTTACTCCCTCTATGGCCCAGTCACAAGGTCTAGCATTTTACTGGCCAGTGAAATTGGGGAGAACCTTAACTTTTTCATGTTCATGGCATCACATGAGTACCTGAGTATCAGCTCATCAGGGGTGACCATACCTTATAAGGATCCAGTTCTAGCTATAGGATACAAGCACCATCAGACAGACCCACTATACCTCAGTGGGATGTGACATGCTTCCTGGGGAGGAAGATGTCCAGGTGCTCGGGGCCTGTACAGTTCGAGCACAAGTCTTAGATATGTTTTGGCGCCTTGATCTTTCAGTGGGGTCTCCTCAGATCGAACAAGGGAATAGCACCCTCAAGACAATGGATCAAATGTGAGCCAAAGGTGGGGGACTGCAGCAGGTCGGGCAGCTGGAGGCTGGTCTCTTCCTTGGACCTCAAAAAACAGCAGCCCACTCTCTTGCTATCTGCTACAAATTGGGGGAGGGGGCACCTGAAAATTCTGTTCTTTCCTTGATGAACTCTGTTCCCAAAATAAAGCCGACAAACTCTGTCAGCAGCTGGAATCTTCCCTCTTGCAGAGAGCACCTCGCCTGGCAGTTGACTTAAGCGGTTATTTGCAGGCTATAATTTTCATGAAAACAGTAGGGTGTGCCTGGCGGGAGATGTTTTTCTACAACTGGAAAGAAAACAATGAGAAAACTTTGGAACAAAGAGCACTCAGATTCTTACCCGCCATTCAGGGTCAAGGCTTCACAAAGACAAGCAAACTTTTCAAGTGGAGTTTGGGAAGTGTGCTGCAGAAAGCAGAGAGAGTGCACAGCCTGAAAGACAGCTGGGTAAGAGAGGTCTCCTGCTAGAGGGGACAGTGGAGACCTAAGGTTGTCCAGGGGAGGAAGTGCAGAGGTTCCTGAAGTGACAGCAGTGAACAGGGAGGAAGGATTGGGGCAAGCGGAAGCCACCACGGTGAGAAGGTGGCCAAGAGACAAATGCTGTCTTGGATGCTCATCCCAAGAAGCTGAAAGGCACAGTCCAGGCGATAAGAAAAACACACAAGTCACAAGTGATTCCGACATGAGGTGGGGACTGGGGTCAGTAACAACTTGAGAGCAGCCTCCCTTCCATTTCCATATTTAAGTTCCACATGCTCCTGGGACTATAGGAAGAGGGAAGGATAAAGTATATAAATGGGGACCTTTTGGGAGAAAAAAAGCGATGAGAACCTTACCTCGAAAGGCCTCTTTCTACTGACCCTTAACCCCCCCGCCCCAAACATGAACATGATGGGTCACAAGGTACCCCGAAAACCCTTTCGGTTAGTTCACACTGACACACATGGCCCAAAGCCATCTGTGAGGCAGATCCTCGGAAGGTTTAATTTCTTTAAACCCTACAACCAGGAGACACTGACAGAGCCTACAGAGACAGGAAATAACATCAGCTTTAAACAAGGCCGTGTCTCTGCAGATCGAACTCTAAGCATGAAGAACAGGTGAGTAGGGAGGACGGTGGGAAGGCTTTTGCTCTTTATTCTAAACTAGCCCAGATGCCTGCTGTGGCTTTGAAGAGACCTATCCGCACGCAATGTCCAACATTTCTGGGTTGCCCATACACGGTTGTCTGTGAACAGTGTTTGATGATGCAGAACTCAGCCTCTAGTGTTGGGGCTCAGATTTGAATCCACTGACTACACCCATTACAGCAGTACCACAAGAGTCTAGCATTCTCAACATCCAGTTGAGAATTTGCATAAAGCATCCCATTGATCACACACACACACACACACACACACACACACACACACACACACTAATAGCCTGCTTTTCACAGAAGCCTTGGTGACCACAATTGACTTATGCCTACTTTGTATGCCATATACATCATATAGTCAAGCACTCAGAACCCGTGAGGGACCACCTTTTTGGTTGATGAGTGAATCTGCTTCTCTCTTGGGGATGGTCAGAACACACAGTGGCATTTTAAGCAGAGACTCGCAGCATGTAAGCCTGTAGCTACAGTCACGGGGCGAAACCATGTGTTCAGCGGTAAACTGCGCAGCCACGGTTTGAAAACGCTCCTGCATACTTTTCTCAAGCACAAACGGCCTCTCAGGTATGCACACATTTTGGGAAGCTATGAAGTTCATCTTTGTAGGGGAATTTCCCCTAGTTCTTTGATTGGCTGATAAAGACCACAAAGGAGCCAATCACTGGGCAAAGATACGGAGGCGGGATCTTCCAGGTAGAACAGGAAGAGAGGGGTTGGAGAGCAGGGTTAGATGAGATCGAGGACTGAGAGAAAGAAGATGGGTTTTTGTTTTTTCCAATTTGTCATAAACGTCAAAACAGTAAAACCTCACATAAGGGGATGTGCGGATTTGCAGTCAAGCCTGTGTTGTTCAGAGTCAGCTGTGTCTGTAGCTCCCAGGAGATCTGAGGGGCCTCTCTGCCCGGCACGGTACCCTTGCTGGGAACTTAGGTCCTTCTGGCTCCACCATCTTTGAACTCATCATCCTTTTTGAACAGGCCTGTAAGCTGTATGTCACCACATAACACTTGCAGTGTCTCACATGTCTGATAGACAGACATTTATTCGCCTCACAGGTCTAGGGAGTTTGAAGAGTGAGGAGTGTCTGGAGAGGAGGGGAGCTAGCTTTATCCTAACAAGGTGGAGAGGTGACCGAGAGAGAAAGACTAAGGGGAGCTACCTCACATCTTAAACCAAACATGTCAAGAAATTCCTCCGGATTAAGAGAATAAATAAATAAATCCACACGAGGGTTTTATAGGAAGAAATTTTTGTTGTTGTTGGTTTGTTTGTTCTTTGAGATTGTGTTTTTGACAGTTCTTTACGCAGACTCCTGTTGGGCTAGCGGAACTCGCCAGCAAGCAATCTGTGCTACCTCACCTGTGGGAAGCCGTCTGCTTTCCCAGTGAGCTTCCCAGCCTCTAGAATAAAGATGGCTTCCGAGGAGAAGTCAGCGTTTGCTTCCCATTCATTTAGTTGCTTTTCTCTTCCACACTTGTCCCCAGCATGTGACAAATGCTTAATTCACAATCTCCCTGGGAAGCAGAGTGGTTGGGGAAGTGGCCCAAGGTCACACCACAAGGGTCCTCTTACTTGGCAGTTCTGGGATTTGATCCCAGACAATCCCGTTCAAAGGCTCACACTTGTTGCCTGACACAAATAGGCTTTGCCACTGTTCAAATTTTTTAAAAAGAACAGACCCAGAAGAAGCCAGAGGACAGGGGCATCTTCAGAACCCTGAGCCCTCCGAGTGGCTCACAGCAAATGGGAAATGATGGACTGGAACTTCTCCATCCTTTACTGCTGAGCCATCTCTCCAGCGCCTAGAATCTGGGTGTGTCAGATCATCAAGATCTTTGTTTCCCGGCCACAAAGGTGCAAATCAGGAGCTTTGGCCTCCATCTAACCCTGAGCAGGGAGTCTCCAAAACTTCTCATACAAAGTCGGAAATCTAGTCAAGAGAGAGGTCTAGGTCTGAGGTGGGTTTGGAAGAACTTAGAGCTCAGTCAGTTAAGATTCCAGTTTGGGGGCAGGTTTCAATATGTGAAGTAAAGTCTGCAACTGTGCCCTTCCCTTTCCAAAATAGCTTTCCACCTTTGACAACAGTACGATCAGCTTGGTCAAAGTCATGCAACCTGAAGAAAACCATGCCAATGAAATGGCATTCTGCCAATTCCAGGCAGAGTACAGTCATGCTCTAAAGCAGAGGTAAGGACCTGAGGTGTGAGCCCATGGAGCCACACTGTGCTGATGGCCGCCTAGTTTCACAGGGATAGCCCACCTACCCACTGGGATTCAGGAGAGCTGACTTCTTTAGGCTCTCCCCCAAAGTACCCCAGGTCCCTGACTCAGGAATCATTCCGTCCATGGCTTCCACCCAAGCCCCACTCTCCCAAAGCACCCAGCAGCAACAACACAGGGTCCAGCCCAGCTGTGATGAGGCCGCCTTAGGACAGCTTGGTCATCTCTGCCTGTCTGACAGTCAGGCCCCACCCACCGTTCAAATCCAGAATGAACTCCTGTCTCTCAGTGGCTATAAAGCCCAACCATCTGGACCTCCCTGGGAGGCCTCAGCAGACTCCTGTGAGGGCTAATCTTAACGAGAGCAGACAGCCCGGAAGACTCGGGGTGCGGGGCAGAGGAGAGAAGCTGGGACAGTCTGGGAAACCCTGGCCAAGGAATATTTCTAACACACACACACACACACACACACACACCACAGTCCCCGTATTAGCTTTTGAATAACCCTCCTGGGTGAATGAGGTATAGGACAGACAGACTAAAGAAAATGGCTCTTGAAACTGACCAGTGAGCAGCCAGGTGTGGCTACACTGCTTCACGAATTATGCTGATGTGTGGACTTATCTCTAACAGGAGGCAGAGGCCTTCGCTGGCCATACTCAACCCTCCTCACTCAACACATAAACACATATTCCCTATTATCTGTTTCAGACCAGGAAACCCATATCATGCCAGGCATGGCCAGCAGTGAACACAGACATCATGGACCTTGGTGTCCATGGCTTGCCCTGGGTTGTCCCTGTGCTTGTCATTACATTCCAGGCTGGTGCCGAGAGCATCTCATCCCCTTAGACCTTTGAGGCAGGGGATGTTGCTCACCCAGGCTACAGATGGTAAAACTGAGGATTAGCGGGCTTCCCAAACTCATTGACAACTCATAGTCGCACGGAGATCTAAGTGGGGCCTGGGATTTGTTTTATTCTATTAGAGTCCACATGTGATTCCAGGACAGAGGTCTGGACCTCTGGAAGCCCCAGTGCAAGACATGGCAATACCTGGCACAAGTCCCCAGAGCCCTGGAGCTCACAGCTCTCCTCTTCTTCCTGGTTGTCCAGGCCTTAGTCAGTCATTGCCCTGCAGAAAAGCCATGTTTACTCAGGTGTCAGGTGTGATGATGGGCAGGGCCCCCGGCCTGAGGCCAGGCAGCCTCTCACAGAGAGGCTTGGAAAAGAAAGGGCAGCAGTCAGAAGGGTTCAAAGCCACTCCTAAGGACAAAGGTGGAGACGCCACAGCTCAAACACACCTGTACTCAGCCAGGCCTGCCCACCCTCAAAAGCAGCTTCCACCAGCCATGGCCAACAGAGAGCCTCTGCTGTGGAGACCAGCCACCCATCAGGAGTTGCTGACATTCCCTGTGACCTGGGATGGCCTGGTATCCTGTGATAGCCTGGCTCTACCTCCCAGGCATCTCTCTGTAGGCAAACAGTCTCAGAGTGGATGGGCTCAGAGACCCTAGCAAAGCTGGCCAGACTCACATCCTACATAGGCAGTTTTAAGCTGGTCTGTTAGGTAGGTACTGAACGACTCTCGTCCAGTTTAGAATGGACTGGGACCGGGAGCACACATGCACACGTTGTTGATAGCACTGCCCTCTTTACTGTCACTGTCACCAAGCCTCGGACAGCATACTTACCAGGTGCTAAACGATTTGCTCGGATCACTATATCATCTCAGGGCTCCTCACAGCTGAGGCCCCACATTCCCGACTGGCAAAGTGGCCCTCTCGCTGTTCCACAGTGGTAACAGTAACGGGGACCATCTGAAAGCAGCAGCCCACTCTTCACCAAGCTGAACAGGCCACAGAAGAGTTCCCTGGTAGCCCACAAGTCCACTGTAGCTACACTGGCCGTACCTGCCTACATCAGGAGCTCCTCCCCTCCCCTCCCCTCTGGCTGCTGAATGCCAACTGTCAGCTCAGACATACACTCCAGTCTCCCCGATACCAGGGACTTGGCTAGATGCTTGGAAGCCACCAGAAAAATCGGTTTAAAGCAGAGCTTGGCCATCAGCCAACAGCCAGTACTGGGTTTGAATCCTGGCTCCTACATATGTCACTCTTGATATGTTCAGTAAGTTATCCAGCTCCTGCCTCTCCATTGTTCAATCCAGAAGATGGGCATAATATTGCCCTTGACAAGGCAGTAGAGGAACTAACTACCATTAGAGAACCATTAGCTACTAGTTAGTAGAGAGCAATGATTCACATAACGGTCTCAAGGTACTTGCTGAAGCACAATGAATATGAAACAAGCATTAAAAACAAACAAACAAACACAGCAAAATTTGATCAAACCTGAGCCCTTCTTACATCATCAAATTCATGAACAAAACCCATCTGGAAGCCAGAACTCCCATACCTCTGAATTTAGCCAAAGAAAAACTCTTCCAGGTCCTGGATCTCTCTTACCTACACAGGGATGTTGCAACCATCCTGGACCCTATTAAAAGAGGCTACATGTTGCTGTTCGAGGAAAATCTTTAGAAAGCTCCAAACCAGGGCAGGGTGGGGTAGGATTAGAGTTGCCCTGTCCTCTATCCGATGAACCCAGAATCTATTCAGGTGGGTCTGGGTTTGAGACAACTCATAGAATTGAGAGGCCAAGCTGCTCAGGGGTGCAGCCGTCTTCAGAGACTGTCACACAGCCAAGCTGCCTGCATCTGCAGCTAGAGTCTGCTCTCCTCTGCGCATCACAACCCAGCCCTAACCATCATGTGCGCGTCATCACTGAGGCCCTGGGCCTCTTCATAATCTCAAGCCAAATCCAAGATGGGACATGGTAGCTGGAACACCGATCGAATGGAGCACCCTGACACAGACATTACTGCATGCTATGATGGAAGCCTTTGTGAGAGTCCAAGGCCACTGTGGATGCCAAGCACGGCCGGAGGCACTATACAAGGCTGACTCAGGGGCGGGGGCTCAGGGGGGCTCCACAGACACTGCCCTAGACCTTTTGGGGCTGGCACAGGGCAAAGGGGTGGTTGTGGGGTGCTGGGAACACAGCCATGAGGTCACAGTGAGATGTCACTGCTTAAAGAAGGACATCAGGGGGGTGGAGGAGGGTAGCAGGAATCTGGCTGGGGGAAGGATCAGCAAAGGTGGTCTAGAGGAAAGACGTGGGTACCGAGAAATGAACCAGGTTAAGGTAGGTAGTAGGACAAATGGCAGACAGTGGAATGCCAGAGGAAGGTGACAGAGCCCGGACACGTTAATCACTATGATGTGGGATAAAGAAATCAGGCTCTGGCACCTAAGTGAACACGTGGCTCTCTGTTCTCAGGCCTAGGCACCTACACTCAGGGTAAGGAGATGCCCATGGCCCCAGGGAGACCTGGCAGTGTGGCCTGTGGACACATCACAGAGACCTTCTCTTGGGTGAGGGACACAACTGGGTATCCCTAAGTAGTGGCTGAAGACTTCAGGGATGCCATTAGCAGAAGCCAACGCAGTGCTCCTAGCGAGCTGTTCCACATCACAGCCTCGTCTTTACCCCCAGATGAAAAAGCTCAGGCATGCACATCTGCCTCTGCTGTTTCTGCCTGTGGGCTCTGTCTGATACTAAATATTACCCTCTTGCTCATGGCACTCGGTGAATGGTGCTTTCATAGGAGTTTCTGTTATAATTAACTCTCTCGAGGCCTTTCATGTCTCAGAGTTGACGAGGGTGACAGGGGCTGTCAGGAGAGATGAATAAGCCAAGCAGGTTTGGTCAAGAAGCGGCAAGAGTAGAGCCAACGGGAATGCCTGATGGTACTGGATGGCATTTCGCCAAGTGTGTGCCATCTTGGCTGGCTGGGGTGCTGTAGAGAGGGGCTCCCAGGCCAGGTTAGCTGAGAAGACTCTTGCTGAAAGGGTGTTGAACAGCCTTCCTAGCTTTGAATCTTCCTAGCCCCTCCCCTGTGCGGACAGCACTGAACCCCAGCTGTCAACCTCTGCATGGCCCATACTGTCATACTGCAATAGGGAGTATACATAGCAGAGCCTGGTAATACAAGCCCATAACCCTAGCTACTTTGGAGGACAAGATTTCTATTCAAGGCCAGACTGAGAAACTTAGTAGGACTAGGGGGGAGGAGAGGAGGAGGAGGGGGGGAGGAGGGGGGAAGGAGAAGGGGGAGGAAGAGGAGGAAGAGGAAGAAAAGGAGGAGGGAGAGGAGAAGGAGGAGGAGGAGGAGGAGGGGAAAGAGGAAGAGGAGGAGGGAGAAGAGGAGGGAGAGGAGGAGGAGGGGGAAAGGAGAAGGAGGAGGAAGAGGAGGAGGAGGAGGAGGAGGAGGAAGGAGCTGTGTGTGTGTAGCTCAGTGGTAAGCATTTGCCTAGTATATGCAAGACCCTAGGCTCAATCCTGAGTACCAAGAAAAGAAAAGACAGTGATAGACACATCGCAGCACATGGGGATATCAGAGCAAACCCTCAGCCAGCTACTACGGAATGATTAGGGGTGGCTCGCACAGTTTGATGTTAGAAATGCCTAAGTAAGGGCCTTGGCAGAGACCTGCTCCCTCTGAAGGCTCTGGGGAAGGCCTCTTTCTTGTCTCTTCCCGGCCTCCATTGGTGTCCAGCAGTCTGTGGCTTTCTTCAGCACGTGAACACGTCTCTCTCCTCTCTGTCACCTTCCTGGTGTCTCTAGGTCTTCACTGATAGCCCACCCTAGTCCAGTGTCACCTCACCTCAATGTGGTTACACCACCCGTATCCCATACCAAAATATGAGTATACTCATAGGTCCTCAGGATCAGGACTTGGCCGCTTGTTTTGGAGGAGTGGGCGGGGGGGGGGTCACTATCATGGATCAGAGGCACCAGGAGAGTGGAGACGGCAAGAGAGCGCAGCACAGAAGCCTCTGAAGCCAGGCTGTGTCGCTGCAGCCTCTGAAGGCTCTATCACAGGTTCTCAGGCCTCATCTTTAGAGTCCGTATGGAGACATCCTACCAGCAACCGCAGAGGATGCTTGTAGGATGGAGATTATAAAATCTACAAGGGGCCCAAGCCTTGGATCCCAGTAAGGGCAAAGGGAAGGGAAGGATTATTTCTGTTTCTCTTTGGTTTCTGAAATCCCTTCCCGGGATGGGTGTTACATACGCAATGTCTGCCCCTCCTTCTCACGTCACCATACCAAACAGAGGTACAAGCCTACAAAGGTCACCCCATGGAATCTGTGAGTCTATCAGGGTTGCAAACAGAGCTGTGGCTGAGGGATTAGAGGCTGCCACACTGGAAAGTCTGTACCAGCATGGATGATAACTCGTCCATGGCCACACAGAGGGGGCCACCTACCCTAGTCCATCCCGGGTCCTACATACTCTAGCCTAGTGATTCACAACCTTCCTAATGCTGCAACCCTTTAATACAGCTCCTCATATTGTCATTAACCCCAACCATAAAGGCATTTTTGTTGCTACTTCATAATTGTAATTCATAACAATACTATTATGAATCTTAATGCAAATATCTGTGTTTCCTGATGGTTTTAGGTCACCCTTGTGGTAAGGTGATTTGAACCCCAGAGGGGTCACAACCCATAGGTTGAAAACCTCTGCTACAGCCCCTCTCTAAAATCCTGAGGCCATGTGCAATTCAGGCAGAATTGCACACAGCTGGTTGGGAGATTGGGAGATAGCTTGATTGCAGGCAAGAGGCCCATGGCCTTCCCCTTCCCTCTGTGGGAGTGGGGAGGGAGCAGGAGGAACGCAATCAACGAGCCTGGCTTGATGATCTTGTGAGAGCACGGCTGAACCTCTGAAGGTGGTGGCCATCTGTCTGAAGAGAGTCCTCAATGGAATGGAGGACCGGTAGGCACGGACAAGACTTCCGTCGCCATTTTGATGAGTCCAGTCACATCTCATCTGGCCAGATGTGAGAAGCAGCAGGCTGCATCCCAGGTAAAGATCTCCTGGGGAGCATCAGGTATAGGCTGTCTGTCCATCTGTGTGTCAGCTCAGACACGGCCATGAGACATCAGAAGAGTTGCCAAGAGTCGGGGGAGCCTGTGTTCTTCTAAGTGGAATGATCGTTCCTCACGCACACTCTGAAGGTTAGTATGAGAGATGAAGTAGTAATGCAGAGAAGAGCTTTAGGATAAGCAATTCCCTGTGCCTATGTGTGGAGCGGGTGACTCCGTCCCTCGGTGAACTGCGCCGCTACTTTGGTGCCAAGGCGTGTGAGGAGACAGAGGCGATCTACCATAACTATAAAGAAATGCGCCTCAGCTTGTGAGGCCACAGGGAACCATACTTGGACTTCAGAGCCTTGACAGATAGTGATGGCGATGGTCCAGAATGAGGGACAGTGCAAGGGGCTGAGTGACCAGGTTAGCCATCCAGGAGCAATCACTCAGCAGCCTTGACTGGGACCAGATGACCAAGTGCTAAGATGGGTGAGCATGGCTCTGTCCATCTCTGCTGGAGCTTAGAAGGCAGTAGGAGGAGAGAGAAATGTGGGTCCCCGGGTGACCACAGTGCAGGTGCAGCAGATGGCATCCTATCACAAACCTACGGGCAGGACAGGGCCTGGCAGAAACTCTACCTCCCTTTGAGAGGCAGGAATGTGGGTTCCCTGGGGCCTGGCTCCTCTAATTTATGGGGCCTGTGATTTATGGGTTTGTGTCAGGCTGCACCAAACCTACCTTTAAAGGTGGGAACAGAGGCAGGTCTAGCCTCCAGGCCGTGAGGCATATGCACAAACACGGGCACTAGGTGCAGGTGTGTCCTCAGAACCTCAGAGAGGGGGAGCTGGCACAGTTCCACATGCACTGGGCCTGAGGGGACCGTCAGAGCTCCCTCCCAGGCTGTCTATGCAGCTACCTGCTTCCACAATCCGTGTGAGGGGTAGGTGCCTGCGTCCGCAAAGAAAGCGTTTCCAACCTGGGACCCCCTCTGGCACACGGTGGAGCCTTAAAGGGCCACACAAGAGAGTGTTCTAGGTGTGGGGGTGGTTGGCATAAGTATTGTCTGGCTGCTGAAGGGTGCTGTGGTCTGAGGTTCAGCGCCTAGCACAGTGCTTAGTGCTCAGTGGATCTTTGCAATGCTGAGGTTCATATTTTGGTCAATAGTATTTCCCAAGTGCCTGTAGGATATTTTGCAAACTGGAGAAGGCCCTGAGATCACAAATTGAGGGCCAAAGAGACAAGTATTGGAATAGGTCCATGGTCCTGGGAATTCTGCTTCTGTCCTGAGTTCTCGCGGCTTTGCAGCTTCCTCAGAGACTCTAACTCCTCATAAGACAAAACAAGGTCTCTGTGGATCCCACCCCACTAGGTGGCCGGGAGTGTTGTGGAAACCAGTGCTCATGAGATGGGCAACAGATGGCCGCCATGATCATTCGGTTGGCCGCCATACTTGCACACGAGGTTTCCAGTGTTGGTTACTGACACCGTGTCTCAAAAGTTGTAGTGTGTATAAAATGAAAGCACAGATCTTAGGCGTTGTTGAGAACCAACTGTGCGGCCTGTATTCTCATCTCCAGAACCAGACAGCAAGGTTAAATGCTCCCGGTAACCATCGAAACCCCCTGGTGACCTTACCAGTCAAGCTCTGTGTCCTGGTTGGCTTCTCTGTGGCTGTGATGTGAGGAGGAAGGGTGGCTTCACCTTACAGGTCGCAGTCCATCACGGAGGAAAGTCAGGGCAAGAACTCAAGCAGGAAGCTGGAGGTAGGCACTGCAGCAGAGACCATGGAAGAGGCTTGCTGATTGGTTCATCCTTCGTGGTTTGCTCACCTGGCTTCTTTCTTAAGCAGCCCGCCTGCCTAGAGATAGCTCCTTCATGGGGACTTGGCTTTCCTGTACCAACTAGCAAGAAAGAAAATGCCCACAGGTCAGAGGGATGGAGACAATCCCCTAACTGAGGCTCCTTCTTCCCAAGCTGACAGCAAAGCTTAGCCCCCAACCCACTCCCTTGTTCCCAGAGGCAGCCTCTTTGTAGTCCCAACATCACAGATGAGCTGCATCTCCGAGGCCCCACCCTTCCATCTGGAGTTTTGCTCAGCATATTGTTCATAATGCTCATCCATGCTGTTGTGGGTATTTCCAGTCTGTTTCTTTCTCCTCGGTGCATAGAATCTTACTAAATATTCTGTTGATAACCATTTACCTTATCTCTAGTTCAGGGTTGTTATAAATAAGTTCACTATAAACACCTCCTGTAAATATTACAGGCGCACGTTTTCACATCTCTTTTAGGAATAACTAAGGTAGAATCAATTGCTGAGTCATATCACAGACAGAACTGTATGGAAAAAAACCTATTTTCAAATAAGCATTAAAATAGTAAAAGTTAAAATTATGTATTAAACATTGAATGCCTACACTAGTTACTTTCCTATTTCTGTGATAAAATCCCAAGACAAAAGCGACTTATAGAAGAATTTATTTGAGCTTATGATTCCAGAAGGACAAGAGCCCATCACAGCGGGGAGGTGCGGCAGCAAGCAGCAGACGTGATAGCCAGAGGAGCAAGCTGTGAGCTCACCTCCTCAATGACAAGCAGGAGAGCAAACTGGAATTGGCGGGAGACCCGAAGCCCTCTAAGCTCACCCCAAGTGACATAATTCCTCCAGTAAAGCCATACCTCCTAAACCTCCCCACACAGTGCCACCAACTGCAAATGAGAGTCCCAGTGCCTGAGACTATGGAAGACACTCTCCGTTAGACCACCGCGTTGCCGAACTGCTTTTGAAAATAATGTTACCATTACACCATCTCGCTAGCAATGCACGTGAGCTCTAGTCTTTGCATGTCCCCAGCACTGGGCATCACAGTCCCTGGTCTCAGCCAGTCTGTTTCACTGAGGCGTTGAATGTAGGTCACGGCCCACTGAGGACATAAAACGTGTCTCCTGTGGTGGTGGCCACCTGCACACCTGCTTTTGTGAGGCCTGGGCTTTGGTTTGCAAATTTGACTTACTTGTCTTTCGGTTTTAAGCTGCCGATAGAAGTATACCAATATTTTGCTTATGACTGGACCAGTCTGCCTCTTGTCGGGACACTGCCTAAATCATGCCTTCTCCAGGAGTTAGTACAGAGGGACCCTAAGGAACAAGCCAGGCCTCAGGCTTGGGCTCACAGCGAGTGAGCCTCAGAGATGTTTCTATCTCTGGATGGCTACCGTGACATTCACTTTCTTTCTTTAATATTTTATTTAGTTAGTTGGTATCTATCAGTACACTATCGCTGTACTTTGACACACCAGAAGAGGGCATCAGATCCCATTACAGATGGTTGTGAGCCAACATGTGGTTGCTGGGAACTGAACTCAGGACCTCTGGAAGACCTCTAGAAGAACAGTCGGTGCTCTGAGCCACTGAGCCATCTCTCCAGCCTGCGCATTCACTTCCTTCATGGAGTCTTCCAGTTGGTGCTGACTGTTTCTTGCCAGAGAAAGCGTCGCTCATCCCAGGGCTGTGACTAGTGTGGGATTTTTTTTTTTTTTTTTTTTTGGTGGGGGGGGGATTATTTTTTTTCTTTTCTTGTTTTCGGGAAGCTGTTTGGTTTCTAGGTTTTATAGTCAGACCCAGGATGCACTCACCTTGTTTTGGTTTTAAGTTTTGGTGGTTGTCTAGCACCATAAACACCAAGGAAACACTCTAGTTCTTTGCAGGATTGAACCTGACTTGAGCCTCAGGCGAAAGACGTCATTCCAGTCCAAAGAAAGGCCTTTTGTTACCATCGTGGCTTCAACCCATCCCCGGAGATTACACCTACTGACCGATCACACCTACTGACCGCAGGCCGCAAACGACTGGCTTCATATCCACTAAACAAACGAAATGCTTCCTCCCCTCCCCTGGATCCTCGAGAGGCACCAAAGTTTCATTTGTAGTCCAACTCCCATGAGCACAGTGTGGCCCAACAGTGGCCCAGGAAGCCATAGAATCTTAGTCCAGCCTTAAGATAGCCACCAAGAGAATTCTGGGAGCTGGTTGTGTCCCAAGGGCCTCTGACAGCTGGGAAGATAGTATGACCATGCCACCAGAGACAGACAGCTCCAAAGACATCCAGGCTTGATGCAGCAGGCTCAGAACTCCCACAACGGAGACAGCAGGTACAGGGACCCATTGGTGTAGACAGAGGCAATGTTAGGACATAAGGTAGGCGTCTTATGATCTCAGAAGGAAAAGCCTTGGGCAAAAGCTGTGGTCCTAATTGTGTGACAAATACTGTGAGCCCAGCCTGGCAGCTAGGGACCTGTGAGCCATGTTCCTTTTACCCACAGAACACTTGGAGATGGCTGTAGGCTTAGATTTTTCAAAACCTGATTAATAAGGGTTCTTTAACACTTCAACCTCCCTTCTAGCCCACCTACTAGAGGTAGGGGAGAAGAAAGGTTAATAGGGGACGAGGGATGTAAACCTGTTTGTTCTTCGGGGCAATTCCAACTTTGGTTGTCAGGGTATCAGCAGTCCAGTCCAAAATACCACACATGAATCAGTAGCAGGGGCTCGACCCAGAAGAAACTACGAGGCTGCACCGAATTGGCATGAGTCTTCAGAGGTGGCAAAAGGCCGCCGGAATACCACAGGAAGTCCTCTGGTCTGTTTCTCTCTACGAAGCCACAACAAGCAAAGGCCAGTGGAGACCAGCAAAGGCCAACAGAGACCAGCGGAGACCAGCAGAGACCAGCGCAGACCAGCAGAGCATTGCAAGGCAGACCAATGAAAGAGCATCCTCTCACTCCCCGTGGGTTATATTCTTTCTAAGCATCATGAGTCCTCTCAAGCATCTGCTCGGACAAAACTGATGCCATTTCACAAGACAGCTTCCAGAAAAACACTGCATGACACAACTGAGTCCCCAAAGAAACCAGAAACTCCTACTTCAGATGGCCCTCCTGGCTCGGGGTTGGTCCATGCTGTGGGGAAGGGAGGGCCTTGCCTGTACCCCAGCACCCTGAGAGCCCTGTAGGCTCTGTGGGCACAATGACACACCCCTGTCACCCACCCACACTGTAGGGACCAAACACTGGAATCCTGGCGCTGCTACTTGGGAGTCACAGATGAGCAGGGTCTTGGCTCAGGTCCCACTCCTTAAGAGAGTACAGAGTGTCACAGCTAGCGAGCAGGGACCCAGAGAGCTGAGCGAGCCATCTGACTCCAGAGGCAAGAGGCATCCCAAGGCCACAGGTCCAGAGGGGTCTGGCTACATCCTCAGTCTCCTGAACACAGGGCTCAGATGGAGTCTAGCGTTGAACACGGTGACCACTTTGCTCAGAGCAGGAGAGGTAGCTGAGTCAAGCCGGGCCACACTGCCGAGGAGAAAGCCTTATGTCACCTCTTTCCTCAGAAAAGAAGTATCACCTGAGGTGACCTGTGACATTCTGGGTTCATCTGTGACTTAAAGAGTTTTGTTTTTTTTTTTAGCCAAGTTTCTTCCCCGAGTCTCTTTCAAGAGAGTCATCTGAGCATCGTTTATAACTCAAATAATTCTGGTGTCAATTGTGTGTCTCTAATGAGCCCAGAAATTTTCATAATTATCCTTTTTTTCCAAAGACATAATTATAGGTTAGAATACATGCTACAGACAAGACATTTAAATAGAGCTTTTTACACGCTAGGCATTCTGCCTCTCCCTTCCAAATCCATTTTGAAGAGGGTTTCCAATTATGCTTCTCCTGCCTTTCTTCCTCTCAGTAAACACTGGTAGGTAAGATGATCACTGTCCCTAGGCAGTGAGTGTCCCATGCCTGGCTAGAGTACCTAGCCTAACACTGTCTCCCCTGTGTCTCCCCTGAGCACAGAGACTGGCAGGAGGTGGCAGGGGTTGCCCAGAGTACTGTCCTGTATGGAAAGCGCAGGGTAACTCCCCAAGCAGCCTCAATGCCTCTGATGGAGATAAGGGAATGAACGTATTAAGTTCTGATTGATGCTATAGTCAGAAACTGTACCCAGTGATAACCCAGGACCTCATTCTATGGCTTGAGTTTGAACTGACAGGTCAGGGGGAGCTGAGACAGAACAGAGACTGAAGATGTGTGTCTGCCCGAGACACAGCATTTGGGCTGTAAAGGGGCACATGACCTGCTCTTACAGATCCCGCTTCTCCAGCCCTCTCTTGTTGAGTGACTAAAACTGCCGCCCCAACCCCATTTCTAGAGCTGCGGGGCATGTGTTTACTTCTGAACCCAATAACCCACATTCTGGGGAGAAGTTTGGGGAAGGAGCAAAAACACACAGGCTAGCCTCAGAGGAGAGGCTCCAGGGACCTCTGTCCTCCAGCTGGGGTCCAAGAGGAAACACAGCTGACACTGGCACCAGGAATGGGATGAAGGTGCCAGCACAGCTGTCCAAGGTGTGGGGCCAGCCAGAGAGAGGTCCTGTGTGGGGAGGGTGTCCACTCGTGTCCAGCAGTGGCTCGGGAGAAAAGGCATGGCAGTTCAGGCAAGAATGTGACATACCAGCTGCAGAGAGTCTGCGCCCATCACAGCCCAGCAGCCCACAAAGCATGCTGGGAAAGCTCAGGGCAAGAAACGTGTCCTCTGGCTCTGGAGTTCTACCAAAGACCTTCTCACAGTAGCCTGCTGGTTGACAACACACTTTTGGTTGGCTTAAAGCCATACGCGTGTGTAGATTCGTGTTCTTGGGAGAGAGGGGCTCTGACAATAAGCAAAGATAGCAGACAATTTTGGATAAGTAGGCGAGAGCGTGATTCTGTGGGGGAAGGCTTCTGTGTGGACGGGCTTTTGAGCTGACCCACCCATGACATCAGCCTCTCCCCCACAAGACCCTAAGGTAGAGGGGCAGGCTGGTTCAGCAACGCAACGCTGGAGCAAAGCAGGGCTCTGGGGAGTAAGAAGATGCCAATCGTGAGGATGGCAGTGGAAGCTGGCAGGTTTGCGGCAGTCAGCTCATAGCCTCGGACTTCATCTTGGGAGGACTCGGAATTTCACGGTGAGGGTCCAGAAAACGTCTGGCGAGCTCAGTTCTGAATCATTCTGTTGTCTGAGCAAAAAGTCCAGCCCAGCAAGGGCCATGGAAGGACTCGTCATCTTAACATTGTTCGTAACAGCCATTTTACATCTCTAACCACGTAGCCAGTGTGCTAGCAGGTCTTACTCTCACAGAAGATAAAGGCAGGCCACTCAGATAGTTTCTGTCTCTACAGCCTCCCCTCCTTCCTGCCTGTGTGGGTGGACACATCTGTGTACACAGCACTTCAATAAAAAGCCTTCACACGGCACATTGGGCCGCCCGGGAGACACGGCGCGTTTCATCCAACTGCCAAGAATCTTCTTTAAAGTCTCCCTTCCTTGTTGAGGGGCCAGCCACTCGCTCCTGCCCACTGTTATGGCTGTCTCGCTTCCTGAGACGCACTGTCCGGGAACAGACACCCCCTTGGCAAGCTGCAAAGGTGAGCTGGTGGCCCGAGGTTCACCATCCCTGCTCTCCAAACACCCTTTCAAGTGAATCTCCTTAACTGCTTCTTGAGGAAGTGTTTTTTTTCTAGAATGTTCTGATCAAATGACCCAGGAAAAATATCAGGACAAAGGGACCAAGAGGCGTTGGTAAGCTAGGGAGGCCCCGTCAAGCCACATGCCCTCTCCTCCCCCTCCCATGAGAAGCAAGGATAGTAGAGGCCTCCTTCAGGCCGTCCCTGGGCAGCCCTTCCTTTGCTCTCGGGATGACAACTGTGTTTGGCTTCTGTTTCCTTTGCTTGAAAGCGGCTACTGTGAAAGCAGTTTAATGGGACCATAGATTATGTTCGAGCTTCAAGGATAGAGGATGATTGATTGGTGATGTCTGACTAGGAACAGCATAGGCCTTGCCTTGCAGGCACGCTGCCACATTAGCCCCTTCTAGCCAAGGCAGGTAAGTTTGGAGACCTCAGGAAGAGACCTTTCTCTTCTCTGTAAGAGGCACCTGGGTGCCACCAGCTAAGCACTGTCTCTCGGCTAGTGACTGCACCTCAGTACAGGGCCCACAGGTAAGAGCAGCCCTGGGGCTTCTCAGGCCTAATCCCTTCATATGATGTAAAATTCCCCATGTTCATGGCAACCAAAACAGGTTTCAAACCCACAATCCTCTGGGGCAGTTCTCCACAGTCAAGGAAACAGGGTTAGATCTCTCGTAATAAACTGAGGTAAGTGGTAAGTATTCTAATGAAATATAAAGTTTAAAATCTTAAAAAAACAAAAACAAAAACAAAACTAAGAACATTTCAAGTCATTAACAGTCCCCTCAGAAATCAAATGAGGAAAAAGCATGCCAATTTACTTTTGAAATTCAAGATGATTTAGTCTGAGTGTTTTGTTTTGAGACAGGGCCTCACTCTATAGCCCAGGCTAGCCTTGAACTTGTGACAGTTCTTCTACCTTAGCCTCCCCCGTGCTGGGGTTACAGGTGTGAGCACCATCCCTCAATGTGAGCATTGTCAGAGCACTTAATTTAACTTTAACTGCTATGTATGCCTACGTTAAAGGAGACCAGAGGACCATGAATTTGAGGCCAGTTGTACTGACTGGTCTTGTGTGTCACCTTGACACAAGCTAGAGTTATCACAGAGAAAGGAGCCTCCCTTGAGGAAATGTCTCCATTAGATCCAGCTGTAAGGTATTTTCTCAATTAGTGATCAAAGTGGGAGGGCCCATTGTGGGTGGTGCCATCCCTAGGCTAGTGGTCCTGGGTTCTATAAGAAAACAAGTTGAGCAAGCCAGGGGAAGCAAGCCAGTAAGTAACATCACTCCATGGCCTCTGCATCAGCTCCTGCTCCCTGACCTGCTTGAGTTCCAGTCCTGACTTCCTTTGGTGATGAACAGCAATGTGGAAGTGTAAGCTGAATAAACCCTTTCCTCCTCAATTCATTTCTTGGTCATGATGTTTGCGCAGGAACAGAAACCCCGACTGAGACAGCTGTCTTGGCTGTGAAGTTGAGGTGAAGGTGACCTGGGCTGTAGGAGATCCTGTCTCCAGAAGGACAGTTTAAAGGCATTTGGAGAGCTGTTACTCTGGGGGGCCTTGCATTCTAATGCAAGCCTCCACTCTTGGGGCATCGGTTGCAGTGACAGACAGGCACAGGCAGATCCAGCTGACCGGAAAACAAAAATGCCTCTCCTTGTTGACTGGCAGGCTTAATTGGCAGCCTCCTCCTATTTAATTGCTAGATTATCAGCAATGACAGTGGATATCTGCATAGCATGTAAATGTGGAGGGTGATTCTTGCCCTGAAACATTTTCCAGAGATTCAGACATGGGACGAGGGCTGAGAGGACCCTGGGCACGCGCAGCTGGGCTTCCTGTCTGCCTAGACCTTACCCTCTGCCTTCTATGTTTCTGAATAAGCAGTAATCCATTGGAAAGACAAAGTGGGAAAGAATGCTGGGACACTAAAAAGCTGCCCATCAGTAGCCCATCTGAATTATTGTTATCTACTTTTCTATTTGGAAGATGCAGGTATTCTAAATCCGTTCATAGAAAACTAAGCCAGGCATGGTAGTCCATGCTCATAATCCCAGGACTCAAGAAGCTGAGGCAGGAGGATGCTGTGAGTTTAAGACTGTGAGATAAGCCTGGATTATGTGAGTTCCAGGTCAGCCTAGACTCTAAAAGGAAGAAAGAAGAGAGGGAGGGAGGAAGGGAGGGAGGGAGGGAGGGAGGGAGGAAGAGAGGGAAGAAGGGAAGGAGGG